>NC_089987.1:3692500-3999791 GCF_036417845.1 Apteryx mantelli
CATGGCAGAAGCAAAGGGCTGCCCGTGCAGGCAGGGTTTGGGCCACTTTCTCTCCATGCGCACAACGTTGTTCAGAGCTGGCAGCTCATCCTGGCGCTGGTGCATTTGCTGAGAGCCAGCAGCAACACTGCGGTGAAAGGCGCTAGCACCACCTCGCACGCGTGAAGGGACGTCACTTTGCCAGCCTGCGCCTCATGTCCTCAGGCAGCAGAAGGATTAGCAAGGTACTTCAAAGGCTTGTGTAATTGCACTTTCACTCAATCAGCACTGCTTTGTTTTCTTAATTTTAGAAGAGATGTCAGGCTAGCCTTCCTCAAGGACAGACCACAGGATCCCTCTCTTGGTGATGGTGGGTAAAACAGAGTCTGTGCACAGGTCGGACGACATTGAGGGCCTGACTAGGGCCATACAGTGTTGTTCTGGCCCGTTTAAGGACGGAGGAACCTCTCTGGAGGCCACATCGACAGCCAGAAGGGACCCTGCTGACTTCTCCTCCCTACCTTAGCATAAGAGGACATTAAAGGTTATCAATGCTTTGCTTCCACTTAAGAAAGCAGCACATTAAAGAAGAAATCTGGGAGGAAGGCTGTGAATTCCTCTGGCTGCTATCTCACAGGCATGCCAGCAGTGCCTGCATTAGTACAGTTATCTCCTGGTGTAGCTATATTAGCAACTTCTTTCCTCTCTGTGGAGCTAGGAAAGCCCTAAAATATGCTGGTACAGTCTAAATTATATCTTTGGATACTCCTCAGCTTTCATGTGCAATGAGAATCAGATCACGGGATCCCTGATTTTACGCTCAGATGTGGAAGCATTCATGTTTTTGCAAGCTCTGATATGGAAAACGAATTATCTGCATTTGGGCAAGATTTCAGTCTTTTGTTCAAAAGGGGCAGATTGTACTAAAAATGGTGGTGGGGGAAGCTTTTGCTTTCACACAGTTCTTCTTAAAGAGGAAAATATATGGACGATCAAGTCAAGTTCTCTCCAAGCACAGTCAACCACCTCATCTTATCTTTTTCCTAAACAAATCAACCCTATCTTAAACCTTCTTTGTTCTTTTTTTCCTCCCTGTTCAGCACTACGAGAAGGCTCTGACAGCTAGAAACTGTCCTCTAACTTCCTTCCATTCATGCTGGTGCATCTGCTAACTAGACATTGGCTCTGGGGAAGTTCTTTTTCCCTTTATTTAATCAGATTTTTTCTCTGACAGGTGGATTTTGCAAAGGGAATGGGCTATTCACTTAGCAAAAATGAAACTGGTGCATCACATAAAACAGAAAAGAGATAAATATGGGGAACTGGCTTATCTGGTTCGCAAAGTATGTTTTGATTATCTTCTCTCCTTGTTCCAGGTGAACCTTCTTCTCTGATGGTGCTCTGGGCCCTTCTCATAGTGCTTCTAATCTTGGTTGGGACTTAGAAGCTCAGAAATCATAACAAAAGACAAGGAAAAACAGAGGAATGTTTTGAATGTTGAATTCTTTTGGTGCGATGCCAGCTTTAGGTGCTGGATGAAGGCATGCAATCAAGCAAGCAGCCTCACTCATCCCCAGACATATTGCTGGAAAACAGCATTTTTTCTGATGAGTGTCAAGTGAACTGCAAGTGTGTCTGTCTTTAGGAATGCTGCAAAACTGTCTCATCTGATAAAGATTTCCCTGACTAACTGGAATAAAATTCATAGGATCAAGTCACTAACATCAGCTTTTGCCATTTTTGCACGGTAAGATGTTGACCTTTCGGGTCCGTTGGTGCATTAAGGGCTGTCCATCCGTCTGGAGCATCCCTCCCAAACTAGGGGTCAGGAGCTCAGGTGGGCTTGGGGCACTTAAAAGTGGCCACACTTCTAAGGGGAAAGTTCAGCCTCATAGATGGGACCTGCTGCCAGGAGTGTGAAAGGATCTGAGAAGCTCAGTCACAAGAAAATCTGCATGTATATCTTTTGGTTTTGTTTCTTCTCCTATATTCTCATGCAGTTCCCTTTCTCTCTTCCCATGTATTTGTCCCCTGTTTTCTCAGCCCTACTCCTAATAAATCAGATTATCACTCTCTGCAGGCTCTCTCTCATCCTTCAGAGAGCTACAGCAGAGGTTGATATGCAGTCCGAATCAGAGGGCTGTGATAATTTTTAAGATGAGGGTGGGGCAATCGTTTTGTTCTCATTCTTTAGAAGATTTTTGCTTTAAGAAGTCACAGAGTTGGATGATGTTTTCCCAATTTCTCCCATTTACATGGGAACAGCAGCAGAACAAGTATCACTCTGAAAGTCAGCAAAAGTTTTCTTAACATTTCAAATTCTGACCAAAAGTTAAAAAAAATAAAAATAAAAAAAAGCAGCCTTTTTCTCCCGTTGTTTTTCTGGCCAGCTCTGGTTCACAGCGTTTGGGAAAGGCAAAGCGGACAGCACCGCGAAACCCCGCTCCGCAGTCGCTGCTGCAAGCAGCTCGCGAGCAGCTTTGGCTGCTTTCCTTTCCCACTTCCTGGGCTTCCCACCGGGCGTCTCGGAGCCGCTTTCCAAATCAGCGCAGAGGGCACGGGGCAGGCGAGCCGGCCGCGCAGCAAACCGGCGCCCCGCGCGCCGAGGGCATGGGGCTAGATGCCGCCTTTTCTCACGGAACGGGCAATAAACAAACACGCTGCTTTTCATAGCTCAGCTCCTGCGAAGCGGAGAACACGCCGGACAGGGAATGGCTGCAGCGTTGTCGAATAGCCGTGATATCCCGATCCGATCTGATAAGGCGAGAGTCAGTCCAAAAGCAACACTCAAGAGCCCGCGGCCGGGTCCGTGACCTCATCCGCCCAGCCAGGCGCGGGGCACAGGAGTGGAAAATGAATATGAAGAGGGAGGGCGAGAGATCCAAGAGACAGCATGAACAAACCCTCAGCCGCACGGGGGTCGCCGACAGTGACAATAAGCCACGAAAAACAAAGCTCGCCGTTGTGCGAGCGCCGATTCTGCTTTCACTTATGTCAACGGGAATCTGGCAGTTGATCCTGATGGCGGGAGGATTAGGCCCGGGATGGAAATATTTCTGATCTGAACTTTTCACCCTACAAGAACCTGTTCACGCCTTAAGAGAAAACTGCGCTACGCACATTCCCGTGACGTTCCCGGGACGGGGTATCACCCGCGCAGGGAGGGCCCCGCGGTTGCGGGACCCCTTCTCTGAGCATCACAGATCGAGCAAAGCCCATGAGCTGCCAGAAGAAATGATGAAGTTAATGAGGATATGAGGACTGGAATGCTCCTTGAAATACGGAATATTACTTTTTTACCCAAATCTTAACAAAACAGACAGAAAAATAACATTTGCCTGGTTTACATTTTTATATCTTTTCCCAGTCATGGTCTCAGCCTGCTTTTTCTTGCAGCAGTGATATATTCTCAAGTTTACTGTTAGAGGAGGAAGAGGAGGAAGAGGAGATAGAATGAGCCGACCAAGGGCACATGGGAGGTGGGTAGCAGAGTTCGGAAACCAAGGCTGAAAACTTGATTTCATTAATCTGCGCGACAAGATCATTGCTGCTTTTGTGCCTTAGAAACAACAGCAACTGCATTTCTTCACAGAGAGGCACACTGAGAAAAAACAGCAAATACAACAATTATTATAGGAGCAAAAGTTCCTGAGACCCTTAAATGTCTTATTAATCCTGACTGTGTTTGTCACTCATAAAGGTTTCTTTTAGCCTAAGATTTACAGCATTCCTTCTCGGTTCAGGGAATACTGCAAATAACCATGTACATGTAAGTATACTTTCAGAATAAATGACAATTTTTAATGACACCTATTGTGTTTTTCTAGTGTTAATACAAATCTTATGGATCCCCTTAAACTTTCTTATCTTGTGAGCTGTAAGAAATCTTTATTCATTCCTGCTGCCTGCCCAAAAGGAGGGAAAAATGCAGCCGACAGCAGTGGATTATTTTTTCATCAACAGAAGCGCTTATCACATTTATTAAAAAGATTGTTATAGCATAGAAGGAAATCAGAAAAAAATGACATGTTTTAAGTCCTTTTGAAGACAAGACAGAAAACAGCAGGAGAAGTAGGGTGGAAAGTTTACACAGAAATTACTTCTGAGCAACCAACCCCAGGAAAACGAGAAACACATTTCCTCAGTGGAGCAAGTATTTGAATTTGAACAGGATGCACTGTGAACGTACCGATATTCATAAGTGACGAGGAAGAAAATTATGCATTTCCTAACAACAACAACAACAATAATAATAGTAATAATAATAATGATAACAACAACAACAACAATAGTAATAATAACAAACAAGAAGTCTGACTGCGACTTAAAGGAGAGCAATGTAAAATCAAGCATGAAAATAATAAATCGTTGTGAATTGCTCCCCGAGCCGGGGAGCCCGGAGGAAATAGCAGCTGAGTCCCGTCAGCCTGGGCCGGGCTCTCGCGCTCCTCCTGTCACCGGCTGCTACTTGATGTCTCTTATCATCCACATCAGCCCCATCGAGACGAGCCGTGTTCTTAATGAGCTGATATATGAGACAGTGATAGCTGCAGCTTAAAGCTAATATTGTACCTCTTCAGAGACGCGATTTTTCAAAAGGAACAAATGCTCTCCCAAGCTGCTGGTGACTCAAAGTAACGGATGACATGTCTGAAGGGTTTTTTTTTTAAGGTGCATGTGTAGGAAATGGCATATTTGCAAATGAGCTCTAACTGGAGCTGCCAGGATAGCGCCGAGGCACTGCAGGCCTGATTTCTGTGCCTCGCCGTGACATGAGCATCCCTCCACGCTTGGTGACATGCTCTGCTGAGGCTACTTGCTTTAAAAAGCCATATGGGGACAGGGACCCCGGGAGGCCTTGGGGAATGTCATATGCTCCCTGACTTACTGATCTGCTATTCGAAGTCACTAATAGACCTTCAAAGGACCAAGGCCTTCTAGTTTGCATCTGTGCAGAAGAGGATTTTCTTGTATAAGCGTTGCAGTGCCTACACACGTAGGGGTAGCCCAAACTTTTTTCCTCCGCTGTTTGAATCCCATCGATGTTAATAGGACTTATATAATAAAACTAAATCTCGTTTGGCAATACCTTCTAGCAATTTGTGCTTATGGACAGCATTATGAATAATAATAAATGTTACATTTACGTAATGCCTTTGATCACAATGTTATAAAGAACCATATAAACTTTGCAAGCGACAGACCTCATTTGAAAAGAGTGCCTGTGCTCCGGGCAGGTTCTTCCCAGTTTTTCTTATCAACAAACAATGGAGCAAGCCAGTTCACAGTATTCACAGAAACCTTTTCTTGGCTGGGGGACAGTAGTCATCTTAACTCTCTCTTCTAGAGGTTTTCTGGGGTCTCAGATGGCAGAAGAAAAAGAGGTGTCTCCATGGATAAAGCCCAGCTGTAGCAGCTAGGAATAAAGGGTGGTGAGATCTCCACCTCTCATGCCTTGGCAATGTTCTGCTTCTGGAAGGCTGCTTACTCTTAAGAGTCAAAATATTTAAGTGTCTCTTTTGGGTGGACTCTGCCCAGAAGGTGTCCGTCTTTCTCCCTGAGCCCCTCAGCCCTAGCATGGGTGTCTCCACCAGACCTCTTCACAAAGCAGCCTTCTCAAAGTGGATGTTCCTGGAGAAAATGTGGATCTCAGCTACTCTGGTTCTCTGGTTTCTGAGGTCATGGACACAGGAACTTCTCACATACCATCCTAAAATATTTGAGATGTGTGGGTGAGGAATTCCAGGCTGATGAATATTTATTTGAAAACACTGTGAAACTTCACTCAGGTGGTGCTGCAAACACACTGGTGATTTTGAAGTCAGTGGAAAGTAGTCCTCCAAGCTCTTTAGGACTTTTCATAAAATCTAACTGCAAATATCCCAAGGAAAGACTTTCTGAAGGCCCTAAGGGACAAATCAGGTGCCTGAGTGCTGTAAAACCCAATTGGAATTGTGTGCCAGCCTCTTTCCTATCATTGAAAGTCTCCGCATAGGAAACGGCACAAATGCTTACAAGCAAAAAACCTTTTGTAAGACAGTTGCAATGCAGTGCCTACACGAGAGGCACAGCATTATGGACACAGTTAATTTCCTTCTCAATCCATAACATTATTACAGTACTTGGTTTGAACAACGTTAGGAAAATGATGCAACGGATACAACAAAAGCCATAGTTACCCTGATGGGAATTCAATGTAATAATATTCAAGCCGACATAATCAACAGAATCTCTCAACTGTTCAAGTTTCAGCCAGCACTGGCAATTAAGAAACCTTACCAAGAAATGTAACTTAACTCCTTGTTAGCACTTGGATTTCTATCAGGAAAAGTAAAAAAAAAAAAAAAATTAAAATCCAAGAGCATTTTTCAAATTAGCAGCCTGGAGGGCAATATAGTATAAGTCCAGCCAGAGCAAATCGAACAGGAATAGTTAATTTAGTTTAAGGAAACCTAAGAATCCCCCAACTCCTCATCAGCAATAACTTGCTTGTTAAAGGAAGACAAATGAAAATGTTAATCAGCAAAGATTCACGCTGGGGGATTGCTTGGAATGAATCACTCCTACCCGGCAGCCCTGGTGAGGTCATGGATGTAAAACCAACTCCACGAACGAACAAAAGCTCCAAGCTGGAGAAAGTTTCCTTGAAGACACTCATGCTAGAGCTCGTCAAACTGTTCGGCAGAGAGAGTTTGTCGTACGGGGATAGGAGCACTCTGGGATCGTGGCCGACACTCATGGTGTTGGTGATCGGCTGAGAAGCGGTTTTATTGCTATATTGAAGCCTATAGGTTTTATGCAGCTCTTGGCGAGGACTGCTCTGATGAGTGTGCCCCATACGGGTCCAACGGCTGGCCCGCCTTGAGCGGTTTTTGGATGTGTCGTTAGCTTGTCGTGCGCCTTGGCGAAGGGGAAAGAAGGACTTTGGGGAGGATAGACAAGTGGCCAGGTAAGCAAGTCTAAGGAATTTTGGAACATTTAAAACCTTGGAGTTTTTTTACAGAAGGAACAGCTCTGGCTAGTTATATGGACTATAGATTTAAAAATAGCTGGGTTCCTTCCTGTCTGAGGTAGAGAGAAAGATATAAGCCTGATTTATTGGCTGTCCGGTCGACTTTATATTCAATTTCCTCTTGTCACATTCCTATCAAAGAAATGTATGAAAGTGCCAGAGACAGGGTGAGCCTTTATAGAATAAATACATTCATTTACATGATGAATACCTATATTCACATGAATAAAAGTCCCTCTCCAAACACTCAAACAAATAAATACTGGCTACAATATTGTTAGCAGAAAAATGATCATGAAAAGCCACATTTGAATTTAACTGCAGGTTAGAGTTAGCAAACGTGTTTATGAATACACTTTCCTAGGATGTATATATAGGATACACTAAAATAACTATCCTACCACATCATGCCATGGCACATAATGAGGGACAAATTCTTCTTTCTGGCCTGCATCCAAGCCTTTCATTTTCCTCCTTTTTGCCCTAGGATGCCCAGGGTCACAGATGCTGCACAACAGCAATGCAGAACGTCCCTGCGCTCCCGCGAGCCTGCTGTGGGGCCCGGGGAGAGGAAAATCTGGGGTTGTGTCTCAGGCCCGGGTGAAAACACAGCCAGAACTTGAGGATTGGCCAAGGCAGACCTCAAAACATGTAAACAAGTTTGAGAAAGGAAAAAAAGAAAGAAAAGTAAAAAAAAGAAAAAAAAGAAAGTGCAGTCATTACGCTTGCCTGCAAGCGGCATCACAACTTGAGCCAAGCTTTGCTGAACTTCAGCTGTGGTGAGCACAGAAGTGAAGTTCTGAAGTGGGACCCGTCTGCAGAGAATAAAGAATTGTCTTCAGACTCAGACTGCCCAGGCCTTTCTAGTAGATCCATCAGGCAGAAACAAGAAGCAGAGCTCTTCTTTACATCTGCCATTTGCTGATTGTCTTATGTGAAAGAAGCAGAAAACATTGGGCATGAGCTCTGCTTGTATGAAAATAGTCCCGTGATCAGAATAATTCACACCACCTTTTAAAATGCCCTCGAATGCAGAATATCAGGGTACATCTTAGAAAAAGCCACAGAGAATGGTCTAATTTCACTTTTTCTGAGTCATTTTCCCTTGGTGGGGCGGGGGGTGGGACAGAAAAACTCCATTAACCTTGCATTACATTCACAATATGCAAAAAAAACCCCAAAAACTTCCTTTCAGGAAAAATTGCCCTTTTGAAAACAAGGTTTATAAACGCACACATGTTTATGGAATTGGGACAAACAGTCAGAAATCTGACAAGCAATGTTCACAGGAAGATGGATGTGATCCCGTCTCTGGGGGAAAATTTAGGCACCCAACCAAGGAAAAACACTCTGCAAACTTTCACATCAAACAAGAAAAGGAAGGAGTGAGAAGAAATGAAACACACATTTAAGGTTATGAAAAGGGGTTTAGTTAACGCTTGAGTTTCATCTGATGCCCCAGTGATGCTAATGAGTGAAAGCAGTGCAGGGTCACCCAAGCTAAGCTCAGGGTAGGGCCCAGTCCAAGGCTCTTTCCAACGGTCAGTCTGGGGCACTGAAATGTATCCAGCCCGATTTGCTACAGTGAATTCAAAAATACTTCTGTTGATATTAAATATCAGCCAAACATTCATTTAGATTGTATATTCTCCTGTACAACTATGTTATTTTAATTTCCCCCAAGAGCTAAAAAAAGAAACTTTTTTTCTTCCGATTTGATATACATAATGTAAGCTGGCAGTATTAGTGTAAGTGTTTTCTATTCATGGTTTTCTGAAACTTTCTATTAGAAGTCTTTGAAATCGAACACCCTTCTTTTTATCATATATTACTTCCTCCCCTGGAACTATTCCGTCTCTGTGCAGAGATCCCATTAGGCTTTTAACTTTCATATGAAAAAAAAAAAGTGATAAAAATGTATTGATGTTTGAACACCATCCAAAACAGTCAACTTCAAAAACAGCGCGCGCGCGCGCGCACACACACACACACACACACACACAAAATTTTTGTGAATGGAAAATGGAAAGTTGATTTATTGGTTGGGGGGAAAAGCTTTTGCATAGGCATTTACTACGTTTAATGGACCGCCTTGTGACTTTGCATACATCCAATATTGCTGGTGTTTGCGACAACATTTAAGATGAAATTTCCAGGAGATTGGACCATGGGTTTACACAAACCACAAGTCACTTGCAGGCTTGGCAGTGTCTGCGGGACTGTTGATTCTTGCAGCAGTCAAGGAGCACAGGATGGCTGTGGTTCTAGTCGCAAACTCAGAGGTGGTATCAAAGAGGAAAAAATAGATATGAAAGACTTAAAACTGCTTTATATAGTTGAAAAAATGAAAAGACGACCTTAAATGGATTTTTGGCATGATCAAAGCGCTACTTTGGTTTAAGTTTTATAAAATCTTTTCAAACCCACACAGGTCGTTTCTAGCATTAGTAAGTATTTTCAGAAACTCAGAAGATCCTCTTTAACCAGTATTTTCCACATTTATGAGGTATGCCAATTTAACAACAGCGGCAGCATTGTGGTGCCTAAGAAATCAATTTTTTGTCCGTTTGAAACTGGTCACCGCAGCTCAGACCCTGTGCATCCTGAAGGACTGGGTCCCGTGTCTGGGATGTAAAAGAAATCTCCCAGGCAATAGGGTTGAAGAGGCGGTGAGCAGGACAGAGTAGCTGGGAGACGAAGGGCTGATAAAGCTTGTTTCCAAAAAAGATGGGGAAGCAACTACTTCTAACAAGTTGTGCCCTTACAAGAACTAGGGCTAGGAGTGCGGAATAACCAGCAGTCAGGAGAGAGGCTAGATACCTCCGCGTTTGTAAGGAAACATGGAATATTTCCACGCTGTTGATCACTTTTTCTCAGCCCTTTTGGCTACTTCACTCCTTCTTGAAACAAATCATGGGCTGGGGCTGTTTCTACATCGCAAAGTCCAGCAATGCCTTTCGATGGCCTTGCCTGCAGAGAAATGAGTGACCACTTTGGCTGCAAGAGCCCAGTCTCAGGAGCAGCTTCCTCTTAGGAAAAATGAACACTTAGGAGAAAAATGGAGACGCTCACGTGATTGCTAAGTGTGATGCAGTTGTGTGTGGAAAGAGAGGACTTAAGGTGCCCAGACTGAGTTATCTTAATTTATATTATTATATGTTTATTACCGGAGCATACAGCTTTAAAGCTTGAAGCATCATCCATACATGCAAAATGAGAGCAGCAGAGGATATGCCCAACTCTTGGAGACTCTTGATTTCCAGTCCCAGCTGTATAAATGCCAAACTGCTGCTACAGGTGATAACCCCAGTGAGCCCTAAGGCATAAACTTGCTTGATTTATGACTGCCCAAGTTCCCTTTTCCTCTCTGGAGCACTTTGGATCGCTGGTGGTGTTCAGAGCTTATTAGGGGACACCAGTCCAGGGCAGTAGGTTAAACTCACCTAGTAGTGTCCTAATACGGCCCTATTATTTTTATTTGATATTGCACGAGTACTCAATATGCCAAGACATATTGGCCAGGTAAATCACACGACACTTGCTCTGTTCCTCGTCTGGAAATGCATGCAAAGACTTCCTGGAGAAGGACATTAAATCCTGTGCATTTAATACATGCATGCCACATCCACGCCTGCAAGAAAAAACATGCAAACACTTTCAATGATAGTTTAGAGAAAAACCAAGTTCAGGAACCTTAGAAGTGATTTCATTAAAATTAAACAAACTGCTAGTGGTTGATGTAATTAGGGGGGTTTGATCTGGCTCTTGAGCAATGAAACAGCTACACAAGGAAAAATGGTTGCAGCCTTTGTCCTAACGAATATGAAGCATCATTATTCTCTAGCAGCTCAATACCTATCCTCTTCTATTAAAGTCTTTCAAACATTTCTTCTTTTTTTACTAGTCTTTTCCTGGCAGTGTAAATCAAAAGAAATGCTTGGTAGGTATTACTTTGAAATCAAGCAGTAGATTTCAAGATCAGTCACTGATGAGAAAGCGGGAAGGAGAAAATTACAGGCTGTTTTAATTGCAAACCGGGAATTTTATAAACAAAATATACACATGTATCATTTATAATCATGATCCAGGCCAGAGCAATAATTATGATAAATCCTTTGTCAACCCTGCTAAGAAGTCTTTTATGAAGTAGTAGGAAATTAATTCACATTCTAGACAATGGTTCAGTAAAATGCTTTCCAGCTTCTCTGACATATGGAATTCCACATGGTCTGTAATCAGATGTTCCTCAAATCACACTTTTTCACTGCTAAACTCCTTGACAGTTTAACATAAACAAGCACTGAATTCATTAAGCTGCATTTTTTAAGCTTTCTAATTAACTGAAACAGCTGAAGTTTGAACCTTCAAACGTATGTTAAAGGCTTAATTTTCAAGATATAAACCACTGTAAGACCTGCTCATTATTAACGTTTGAGGTGTTCAGCAAAATACCTTTCCTTGTCTTATTCTTGATGGTTCTGTAAAACGTAGACTTTCAATATTTTAACATAAAGTAGTCAAGAATACATTAAAATATCTCACTTTTATAATGAAAAGATTTATTGCTTTTGAATTTGGCAGCCTAGGAGATTGGTAATACGGCATCATGCCTTGGCTCTGCACGTTGCTGGCTAACATCCATGTGAGGCAAGTGACAATCACAGTCCACAAAAATGACCCGAACCCCTGATATTTGGTTGCTCCAAAGATATTATTTTAAATTCAAACTGTAGTTTCAACTGTGTTGAGCTTGAGATAGCCACCTTTTACCTTTTAAATGGAAATAATCATGGCAACGGCATCACTTTAAATTGGAGGCAGACGCAGCATTTGTCTGACCTGAGGACCACCTGGCCACATCAGCATGGCAAGGACGCATTGATAGAGCTAACAGAGAGGCGAAAGCTCTTTTAGCTCTTTTTGTCCCACCAGTAATGCCTACAAACAGAGCCCATCTGAAACAAATCTGCTCCGACCTGCTGCCGTTTGAGGAAGTGCTGAACCACGTTATGGTGGGACTCGCGTTGCTCGCCATGGGTGAGAGTTGTCCCCCCCGTCTTTCAGACGATATAACAAAGCTGATCCAGGCACCAGGTGCTCAGTCCTGCTGGTGGGCTTACATAGGAAACGCGAAGTGGAGAGGAAATGAAGTAAAGCGCCATCAGCAGAACTTTCATGTGGGTTTCGTTCCCAGGAAACCACTTCCTCTGTTTGCACGGGCTGCGACTGGGAATGTGACTGTGCACGAACTCCCGCTCTCAGCTGATTTAGCCAAGCCAGAAAAGCCATGGCACCCAACTAAAATTTCTTTTCTTATTTGTTTATCTGGATTCTGCTGTCGCAGAGTTTTTGTTGCATGGGAATTTTCCTCCTCTTCTTTTTTTCTTTCTGTGAAGTAAATTCTCAAGAGTTAGTTTGCACTAGGGAAGCAAGCTGAAGTCTTGTGAGCCCATAACCGACATGCAGATTTCCACCAGGGAGGATCGTGGAAAGGGACTGTTTTAGTAAAATGCGGATTTATTAGGCAGCTCCTTAGTGATCACTGATCTCACCGGTAGCATACCTACTGAGGACGGTGCTCCCGCAGAAGTCAAACAACCACAGCAGCTTTCTGGCAAAATGACGTTCTCCCGTGCTCATGTAAAAGCGCGTCTCATCAATATGCATTAATATCTAGCAGTGGTTGAAACATTATTTTTTTCCCCTTTTTTAGTAAAAATATCTCTACTGGGAAAAGATGGAGAGAGGCCTGTGCAGTCCCAGTGCTAATTTGCTTTCTAGGTCCTGCGCCACTGTGGGCGGCATTTCTCACGCTGTGCACTTTCAGAAGTTTTTTTCCCTTGGACAACCACCTCTCCAGGCTACTAATGAGCCTGATAACAGAGAGGCTCCATTTGGTATAATCTGATCATCACCAGTTCAGCTTTTGCAGTAAGACACATCCCTACTAATACAAAACTCTCGTTTATAAATACTTGCTGCCATGATGCTGTTATGGAAAAAAGTGGGCTATCACCACATTGCAATGATACAAAGACCGCTGAAGCCAAAGGAAAAAAAAGTATTATTGGCTTTACTTTCTATTTGTAGGCATTGGCGCAGCAAAGGCTCTAAACATATGCTTAATGCTAAGCCTGGGAGTGGTTTAATTGAAATCAATAGGATTTCAGCTTCTTGTTAAACTTTTGCATCTGCTTAAAGACTTTGCAAAGTCAGCGCTTTTGTGAGAGTCACTGAGTACTAGTGTACAACACAGTGGAAAAATGAAGGTTAGGGTGAATTGGATCCAAGCAGTGGATCGCAATTTGGTGCGCAGCTAATTAGCATTAACGAATTTTCCATTGCGGAGAAACCCTTAAACATCTGCAACGAAAGACATACAGGCAGCAAGGTTTTAACTGGATTCTGTGACTACTGGGAGGTTCTTATAAATCCCACATGGGTAAAAAATATAGAAGCGAAAATTGTTTGACTACATTAAAGCATCAGTCATTATCATAAAAATCCTCCAAAGTAGATTAATTTTCCAGTTGTTTCCGCATGAAAAGAGAAGTACTTTTATTTGTTACCCTTCCAGAAGCCTTCCAATATTTTCCACCACCACTGACAAATCATATGGCTTTCAACATGCAAGATTCCTCGTTTCTCCCCACATACAGCTGTTTGCAAAAGCTTTAGGTTGCCTCAGTCTATAGCACCTCTGCGACAAGAGCGGCTGCAAAGGTCTGCTAAGGGATTACTGTGTCCCCTTGTTTTCAGCTGTGAAAACCGGAGCCGGTTAGTGGGGAGTGAAGGCGGCGGCTGCAGTTTCCGCCGTGTCCTGAAGCCAGGCCTAAGCCCACCTGAAGGAGGTGGTGGGAAGAGGAGGAGAAGAAAGCCATTTCGTTTGGGTGTCTCTGCAAGCCCTCCAGGAAAAAAAAAAAGGAGGGGGGGAATTTTGTAAAGTTTTCATCTGTGGCCAGGGGTTTTGCCTCTGTAAAGCTTAAGTCTAGCTAATAATATTCCTATATTACATCAGGAAGATACAGGTGAGGAATAACCTTTAAATACAGCAGGAAGTCCGTAAATAAGAAACACAGGTGAAGACTCCCAGAAATCTCCCACCCCAAGATGCATCCCCCAAATTTCCCATGCAAAGCTGCTGCGGTGGCAGGGTGTCGAGCCGCCGCTGAGCGGGGTTAGTGACTAGCGAGCGGAGCATCCCCGAGCAAGTGTGTCTGTGGTCTTCTCTTGCGGGATTTGTCGCGCATGCCCTAGGCACGGAGGCAGCTGGAGCAGAGCCCTCGGGTGCTCCTCGGGCGCGGGGCGCTCGTCAGCCAGCACAGCTCTGGCAAAATGAATGCACTCTGCATGCGAGGAAAAACCCGCTAATGCCTGCCTGCATGCTCAGGAGCAGCTTTCCAAACTCGGTTGTTCAGCGTTTGATTTGGGGCAAGGTAAAAGGCCTTTGGTCAATCAGCAGCTGTTGGAAAAATCCATGCTAGGAGAAAGCGAGGGCAGATTGCGAAAGCAACCACGGTCCCCTTCGATCAAGAAAGCTGGGGAAGGTAATGTGGAAGGACAGCCCAGGACCTGTGGTTGTATCCAAGTACGTAGCAGGCAAACACAGAGCAAAACAGCTGTTTAAATTGTTCATATCCTGACCTGTACCACCCATCCTTCTGCTCCTCTCCGTGGGGATGCATCTTTGCAAGAGACCAGAGAATTACTGCCAACAATTCTTACTGCATAGTTTTAACCTCTTTTTCTGTTCAGGAATATTTCCAAGCTAATTACTGTGCCCGCAAATGCATTTGAGCTAATTAATTTGCTAACTGCTTCTTCAGGTATTTTGCTGAACAGCCTGATTGCAGACAGATAAGCGGAGTGGAAAGGTTTATATTCCTTGCCTGGATGCATACTGGGCAGCTCTGGGGTGAATAATTGCACTTAGGAGTGCAGGATTTTATTTCCCTCACTTTGTGCCAATGCAAAGTAGAAATTCATATGCCGTGCACATTTGCTGTAAAGTTGCTTGGGACCGCAAAGTGGCCAGAAGGCTGGAAACGGTGGTGGCGTTGCCCTCGAGGGAGGGTTGGTGCCATGTGGAGGTCACCTCCGGCTCCCGTCCTGTGCGAGGTCTCTGTCACCATCCCTCCAAGTCTCTCCCAGCTCCGTTTCCTTTGATCCAGCACCGGCGTGTGGAAGAACCACTCCTCATCCTTGGGCCAGCAAAATTCAGTTTATCTGAATGCTGGAAAGCTGAGCTCTGATGCTCGGCAGGCTGGGAAAGGAGCACAGGGAGCCTGCGGCTGCCGAGGGTTCGCTGAGTGCCCTGAGCCTACTCCGCCGAGCGAGACGGAGCTCATTCCATATTTTCCATGGG
Source organism: Apteryx mantelli (assembly GCF_036417845.1). Taxonomy (NCBI): domain Eukaryota; kingdom Metazoa; phylum Chordata; class Aves; order Apterygiformes; family Apterygidae; genus Apteryx; species Apteryx mantelli. The sequence continues at coordinate 3,707,857 of NC_089987.1, forward strand.
CTGCTCTGTAATTGTTTAGTCTGGTATTGATGTGCGGAGGCATTGATAAAATTTGAAGATTAGGAGTCGAAGAGTGCCAAGGAGAAGGCGCTTTCCTTCGCTTTGTCTCCTCTTGTTTCTGGAAGTGGCTCTGCCCGTTCCTCCCACCCGCCCCCCGCCAAAGGGGCTGGAGCTTTGCCCGCAGCCTGGTTTTGGTTTTTGTCACTCATTGTTTGCAGATCACTTTGGGCAAAAATGATGCTGAGCCCGAACCTCAGAGAAGATTTAAAAAAATCTCTCTTTGCTTTAAAGGAAAGAAAAGAAAATTTCATGCAACTCCTCGCTCTGCAGCCTTACCCCCGTAGGCGAGCAGCAGAGTCTTGGGTGAGGCTGCTTTTGCGAGTTCTTGTGGTTTTGCTAAGAACAACAGTCGCTAGATAATTACACAAATAGGCCTTGACCTCCAGCACCATCCAGTCTCCTGCTACATCTGAGAGTTTTGGACCAGAACCAGGACCGTGGTGCAGCCTGAGGTCCTCGGATGCAAAATGAAGATCTGATTTCCTCTTTGCCCATGCACCTTTTGCATCTGTGGGTGTTCTGATAACGTGATGCTTGGCAGGAACTTTCGGTATCTGAAATTACGCATTGACATTACTAAGGGGGGGGAGCAAAGAACATTTCTGAACTCTAATTAATTATTTACTAATAGCCATGCTCTCCTAATGGAAAAAAGTGTTTTAGAAGAAAGATAATGTAGGCAGAAAAGTGTTAGCAAAAGCTCTTAATATTATGTCTGATTCATCTACTTATGTTCTCTTTCGACTAGACAAGGCTTTCTCTGCTTCGCTATGAAAATGCAGGTGATGGATGTTAATTCAGTGCTTAGAAAGCAAACAGACATATATTATACAACTGATAGGCCTGATCCAAACCCACAGAAGTTAGAGTACCCTAAAACCTTGTGAAAGTGCAGCACAGGACCCCAGCATGCGATGTGGCCACTTTAATGAAACAAACTGAGGAAGCTGGGTATGTACTTGGATCTCCATGAAGTTTTAAATTCATTCATTGAATAAATCCTTTCCAGTTCTGTGCTTCTTTTTATATGGAACATGGTACCTATTTTGTGAACGGAGGTCCATAATACAACCCAAGCTTTGGGTATTGAAGCTGTTTGCTTTGTATTTGGATAGGTACTTTTCATTTGCTTGCATTTAAGTTCAAACAAACATCATAAGGACTTTTGCACTGAAGAAAAATCATGAAGAGGACTAAATAAAGTGAGAGGAAGGAGAAAATAATTAATGAAGATGAAAAGTAAAATTAATCAATCCCTCCCTACATATTCTTTTAGTGGCTACAACTCTCAAAGTCTCTTCCAAAAAGAAAGTGAAACCACCCGTATGTCCTGGAAATCAAGGACGGTTAATAAGTGGCTGCTTTTCCCAGTTGTAAAGCCTTTTGGGGAGGTGATGACTTCTTTGGATCACACATAGACCCTACAAAGCCGTCGGAAGGTCCCAACAACTTTTATCTTCATTAAGAAACCATATGCCTTGCTGGAGCAGTTTTGTAAAACCGAGAATAAAATGTAATGAGTTCAGCATTTTCATATCATTCTAATTTTCTTAGCTGATATTTGAGATAAAAGACAAAGCCTGCCTTGGTTTCAGTTCAGAGGACACTCTGTACCATGGCTTCACTTTTCTGAAATACTGATCAAAGCAGAGCTGTGAAATCTTACTATCCCATTGCTAACTGCACTGTTGACTTTGTGCATACTTCCAAAATCCCAGCTTCCCCTTAGACCTTTTGACCATCTTATTAAAAAAAAAGAAAGATATTTGCATTTGATACTGCTCAGTACTTACTTGCTAGAAATAGTCTTACTAGGGAGCTGAAACATGATTTCCCTGTCCCGTAATTAAAAGAATAAACCTTTTCCATGGTACCTCCAAGCTTGCCCTGCTTTGAAACATGTGTGATCGCGTTTTGCCTGCTGCGCGGGATGCAGTTCATTACCCTTGGAGGAAAACCCCCTCATCAAAGCCTGGAGGAAAGAGACTCGCAAGTTTTCCCCTCAGATTCTCTGATTATATTAATCCCAGAAGCTCTGAACTTCATTTTCTCCCCATCTGGGACAGGAATCCAGCAGGGAGAAGTTCAGGGTACCCAAATGTTTCCATAATTGCCTCGAATAACTTCATGCCTTTCAGCTTGGCAGCTGCGTAACCGAGTGTGGCGGCATGGGTTTCAATGCCAGGTCAAGACTGTCCCTGCTCCCCAGGGAGAGAGACCAGGTCGCGTGAGGCCGAAGGCACCGTGGTCCACGTCAGCTCTGCATAGCCTTGCCACCTGGGCCAAGGAACTTCAAGTTGTGTTTTACCCCAAAGTTTTCTCCCTCCGTAGTTTGGTCTTTAAATAGTGGAAGGAAGGAGATGTGGTGGTGGGGAGGTGACACCGAGTCTGAGGTGGCCATCTGTGACAATGACTTTCATCCAAGCTTCCTGACAGCCCGTTGCTTGGGTGGCAAAATGCAGGGAAGAGACCAGTGCAACCACTGAAATCATGAATGGTTTGAGGTGACACTAAAAGCATCCTGCTGCTCTCAAGGTGGTTTTCCCTAGTGGGGAGTATTGCAGGCCTATGAGAAACTGGAATTTTCTTCTGAGCAAATTTAACACCTTGTGGACACCCTCAGGGTGGGGGTAACGATACGGGAAGTGCATGGGAGCCATCTGCAAGAGCCCCACGGGACCGCGCTGGGCAGCACGGACAATCGCGTGTGCTCTGGCATGCACACCCATGCACTGGCGTCCCGTCGCACACGTGTGCAGGGGCTTGCTGGAGAAGCCGACGCTCTGCTCAGCTTGTTTCTGTGGTCTCCTAACATCAGCCTTATAGTCAATCTTCTTTCTGAAGGAAAAAATAGTAGTCTTGACATTCCAAGAAATCCCAAAAGGAAAAAATACTGAAAATTAAATTGGTTGGGCTCCATCCAACTCGCTCACTCATGGGAGATAAATGATTTCGTATGCTAATGACCATTCCCTCAAATCTCTGACATTTTCTTACAATGTACTTAAGTACAGTTTGTTTTGCTTTCTGTCTCCACAACAATTACAAAGATTTATATTTTATTGCTCCGGCTATGTTTGCCAGGACCACACTTCCTTTCCTTTTTAAAGGCGCAGCGATATTGTCTGGTACGGCACACAACGGAGCTTTCTGAATAGCTAAAATGAAAATAAACAAGGCTGAACTTATCTTCTGGAAGAGGGCAGACACTTTCGCTAGGCACAGGAAAGCCAATAACGGCTTCTGGCTCTTTTCTGCTCGACAGATCAGTACACACGGAATCAGCAGCAGTTCATAAGCAAGACAACTCTGACACCTTTTGTGATAGCTTAAAATTAATTCCCCCCCTCTAATGGGATTAAGAGCAGCTAAAACCTATCACCTTTAGAGGCACTTCTGGTGGTAACAGCTAATTTCTTCAGTTCGCTGTTATGGCAAATGGGATTTATGCGCTTTGCGGAGGAGGGACTCGGGTGTCGGTGGAAGAACAAAGTCACACTGTGTCCGGGGGTAGGTAGCACAAGCGGCGATTGTTTTCGGTGACACCTTTTCCCTGCTGCCTCCACCCCGTCTCCGCACCCTGTGTGTGACTCAGACCACGACCTGGGAGGACCAACAGGAGGAGAGGTTTGATTCCTGGCCTCCCCGTTGACTTTGCCAACAAGGGTGCTGGAGCTAAATTAGCATCGCTTGGTTAAGCCTGCAGGAAACGGAGTTGAAATCACGGCTTTTCTGGCCGGAGAACAAATAACCCTCAGGCTGCAGAGGCACTTTTGCCCACGGAGGCTTTAAGAGCCCTTTCTGGGGCTTCTCTCTGCAACATCTGGACATCTCAGCGCGGTGTGAGGTTTCGAGCTTGTAATGCCCCTGCTCAGTGGGGATCCACGTGTCCCTTCTCACCGGTGGCAACCAAGGCAGGTCTCGGGTGAGGGCATGCAAAATTTCTGAGTTAGCCCAAATCTTCAGCGCTCCTGTCCCTTTTAACTCCTGCACCCTCCCCACTGCCTGCCCCTAATCATCCCCCTACTGCGCTGTCATTATTCTGTACATCGTGTTGTTTTAAAAGCGCAATTTCCGCCGAGCCCCCCACACATCGAGGAGGTGCTGCTCCCCTGTGGGAGCGTTTCTGTGCCACCGCAGTGCAAACGAAACAGGATTCACTGAAACCACCTCTCTGCGTGCGAGTGTGAACCGGCTCCATGGCCTGGTCTCAGCCAATAAGGGCTGCTGACGATGATGCTACGGCAGGTTGGATCCAGTCTGGTTTTTACAGCCAGAGGGAGAATCCACGGACTGTGGCTTTGGTGGAAACCATTTGCAGTCCATGAGTAATGTGTACCACAAGATTAAAAAAAAAGGAGTCTTAAAAAAGAAAGGGAAAAAAAGAGAGTAGAATCAGTGCTTTCCATTATGTGCTGTGAACATCTTGAACAACTCCTTTACCAAAAGACTGCATTCAAATAAATTGTACCAGTTTGGACATGAAAAGACTTGGCAAAGATGATGTCCACAGATACCTCTATTTCGGGATCATGACTCATTTGCATGGGTTTCACCAGAAAAAATGTGGAGTGGCCGTGGTTGCAGCCTGCGACATACCTTTCTCCTCTCATTTGAACAGTGTAAAATAATACACAGACATTTGGCAATACTGAGGAAACTTCGGTAGCTAGCTGCCTCTCTTCCTGACTTCAGAGTTATCCCCTACCTGAAATACACAGTATTTAGGCTAAGTAATGGGCATTGTCTATCATATAGCAAACAAAAATATTTATGATCATTTACTTTATTGATTGGACTCAGCCACAGAAATTAAGTTTTTGATTCCTGGCCCCATAGGCTTCCTGTGTGACCTTTGAAAAGTCTTCTTTTGCTTCATTTTATCACCCAATACTTCAGAAAAAGAAAATAAGAACATGGGATACTCTTTTGTGGGTGCAAATGACAGCTTTTTGCCAAAATTCAAAGGGAAAAAATGCTGATCATTTCCACAGCTGATGAAAGAGGAGAGGGATGTCATGAAGAATGTTGTCAAGATTTTAATAATTTCCAGTGGTTCTGAAGATATTTTGTTTTCCCCACCACTAGTCAGTCTTCTCCTGTCATTTGTTAGTGCTGTCTTTCAGCATTTCCTTGTGCAGGGCTCAACGCAACAGTCTTAATCTAGCGCCAGTTGAAATATGCAGTCATAATAACGATATTTTATTTCAAAGGTTCTTTCTCTGCTCATGGCCAGAACGTCTGAGTATCTTCCACTGTGTTTCTGCTAAGTTAAGAAAAAAAAAAAACCAAGTTGCAAAAGCCTTCCCTAGCTTGCATTGGGGCTAAGAACAATTCATTCGAGATGTTTTGGGGAGAGGGAGAGAAGATTTCCAACTGGCGATTCTCTTCGTCGCCGCAGGGTGCCAAGGTTCGCCCAGAGCAGATGCCACCAGACCTGCGCGCTCGACACCGGAGTGGGTGCTGGGGGGCTCGGAGGGCACTCGCCCTTCTGCTAGCCCAGCTCGTGGTGGTGTGCGTTCCCGTGCGATGTGGCCGTGGCTTCCGTTCCCTTTGCTCCCCACTCAATGGGATCATGGCCAGGCCACCAGTGTGGGCAGTGCTGCCATTTAAAAGAACAATAAAGACTGAGCTCCTATTCCCAAAGGGAAAACATAAATTGTAAAATCTTTCCTAAAAATATGGATTATGAAAGTGCATCCATTTCTATTGTTTTGATGAAACATTGTGTTAAGTGAACTAAATCAAACACACATTATTTGTCTCTCTGGATGAAATTCTCTGGCCTGTGTTACCCAGGTCAAACCAGATGATCTAATGGTCCCTTTGGCCTTAAAATTCTCTGAAACAATGAAACATGGGTTTCATTAATGAAGCTAGACATTTGGAAGGATGAAATATGAGCTGCACATATCCTAATAATATATCTTTCAGACTCCTACGGCATTTGTCCATCTTTTTGCCAGACTGCAGTCAGTGGAGTGAAATAGGGCTCTCATCTCTCGCCCTTGGAAATGAACTGCTGACCCAGTTTTGCCTACTGGAAGGCAGACGCGTGCATGCCCTGCAGCCCATTTGACCACTGAAAAGCAAGTCACCAGGGAACCTTGTTCTTCTTTTCCCCCTTGCAGTCATGGACAGTAAAACTCCCACTGCCCGAAGATATGCATCGTGTCAAAAACCAGACCCAAGTCAGCTTTGCTCCTAGCGCTTTAGTTTCTCTTTTTTCTGCTATGACCTGCTCTGACACCAAGACAAGATGGTTCCTGGAAATACAATCCCCGTGCAACTGATTGCATCTAGTGGAGCACTGCTGGCTTGTCCCACAGCACGGACACCCTCCATAAGCAAGTCCCTATGTGCTACTCATGGTATATCCATGCACTGAAGAAGGGAAGAAGGAGAAAAGGGTGTAGCTACAGCTTGGCAAACATGGGGTTAAGCATGAAGGCATTCAAAAGTTAATGCCACCAGCAACAGATGGCACCAGGGGACATTGCAGCCCTCACCTCAGGGCTGCGAGCAGCCACATCCGCATGAATCGGGCTACTTAGTTCAACTCCATCCCTTTCTGACCTCCTTGCTTAATGCCTGTGGATGTGCACAGCCACTGTGGAGAGCATTCCAGCTTCCTGGAGTCATGTAATTTGTGTGAAAGACCAAGGGAAAAACAAAAAGACTGCAGAAGGATCTCATTGAAAAAAACCCAGCCTCCCTGCCCGGCCCAGAGCAAACTGTGATTACTGACAACACCTTCCATATTTCTCAAAGGGAAGTGATATATTCCCAAGTCAGGCCCACGATGGCTGTAATGCTTTGTGGCTGCATTGCGTGTGCAGTGATGTCATTTCAGAGAAGGAATCAAAGATTGGTTTCAGGTTGGGAGGTTTTGTTGTTTTTGGTGTTTTTTAAACTTTGTCTTTTTTTTTTTTTTTTTGCATTCAAAATTCACCCTGAGACGCTTCCAAACCAAACCCTCTATGCTGCTCTCTCCAAGACCTTTCCCTCCGTGCTCTCTTTCCTTGCTCCCTTGCTCCCCGTTGTCCTGGTGCTGGCACTGAGCGCTGGAACCTTACTGGGAAATGGGCAGGTCACACGGTTTACTGTCAGCCACAGAGACCTCTTTGGCCACTGCGTGAATCACTCTGGAGAGAGTCTCATTTTCTGCACCACCTCCTGAAATGTCAGAGAAAAATAAAACCCACTGTGTGACTGTAATGAGGCATATTCTGGTCCTGTTTATTTTGTAGGCAAACAGCCACTACCAGCAAGCAGCATTAGCTATAGGTTCCAAAAATCTACTTTACCAAGGATATTGTATGTGAAGGAGAACTGCCAAATTCTCCAGGCTGGAATGTCTGTTTTCCAGGGAATGGGCTTTTTTGGTGTGCCTTGAGCAATCCAGAGTCGGATGGCAACCAAGGAAGCCTGCCTGAAAGCAATGTACAGACCCCAAGCGAGCGAGATGAGTGTCACCATTGCGCTGGGGGAAATCAGAAGCAAGACGAGTCCTGAATCTGTCCCCTCCCCTTATACTCATTAATCTTATCCCGAAGGAGGAACTGTCTCTATTTTGGCCCAGTGCCCAAGCTCATTTTGGCTTATCACTCAGCCAAGCCAGTCAGTCAACACCGGGAGTTTCCATCTCCGAGGATGGGCTGCAGGAAGCCAAAATCTGTCACTTCTTTCCTCTGCCTCATTAGATCCTGTGTTTCACAGGATACTGAAATCAAGGCACTGTGTGTTCATGGGCAGATAAATGAGTTCAGACCACCAAATAATGGAAATTCAAACACAAGCGTGTATCTGTGGGTCTCATGTTTTGACATTCTCTGGTAAAACTTCATGAGGTGGTAAGAGTAATAATTAAAATGAAGTTTTAAGAAAAGCACCAGCTAACTCTGTAAAACGGCTTTGGGTGCAAATCTGTTGTTGTGACTATAACCTGCTGAGCCAAAGCGCTACTCCCTTAACAGCAGGAAGAGCTTTGTTTCGGGACAGCGGCGCAAGGCAGCGGGATTGCTGCAAAAGGATGGCATTTCCCACCTCACCCATGGCGGCTGGAGCACTTTGATCAACGTGCTTCTGTAATCAAGGGAGGGAGCCCAACTTTTTGACGGCAGGGCCTCGTGTTAGGCACTCAAACAGCGCCTGATCTCTGGAAGGCTGAATACCCTTGGATATGTTTAATTGGCTTCCACAGGAACTAGTGATGCTAAGAAACGTTGTTTAGGTGGACTCACCTTCATCAGTTGATTGAACATTTGGCCACGCATTAAATGAACTGATCATACCAGCTCTGAACAAAGTCCATTGTTCTGTTTCTGGAGTGGCCCGTAGAGGATGAATTAGAAAATATTTAAGAATAGGGCAAATGTCTAATGCTATCTTCCTCCCAAAAATAATACATGTAGGTAGTTATGTGTTTGTGAACTTTAATCTCCTTCTGTTGCGCTGATCTTGCCGGTAGTTGAGGTACCGCTGCTGCCCATGATTTCGGAGATCTTGCTCGGTCCCCCCAGCTATCTGGAGCCGAAATCTCTGCTTGCAGTCGCTCTCTGCTCCATGAGATCATCAGCACATTTGCAGCCATGTTACCAGATTACTTAAACACAGTCCTACGTTAATCAGCAAAGTGTCAATTCTCACGCTTGGGAATGACAATTCCACCAGTAACTTTAAGTGCATTTTTCATCTGCAAGAAGCCAAGATCTTTTTAAAGTAGCAACATCAAGGGAATATTTGTTTTAAAAATTTTAGCAGAAGGGGCTGAGCATTCATATACTTTATGTTTCCTTTTAACTTCAAATCCATTTTTACTCTTTCAGGCAGAGTTTTCTGTGTAAGCAGTTGCTGTGTAACTCCTTTTCCTCTTCCCCATAAATGCTGGGTACCTTATAGACCAATAAGCCACAATTGGGAATGCATTCAGAGACCATTAGTACAGGAAGTCAGGTCAAATCCAAAGAAACCATGAACCAGTAAGTTTGAAAACACCGTATGAATGGCCTTTTCATACTGTCGCTTTCAGGTGGAGTTTGTTTTTGGATTAAAGGAGTTTATTCAGGTATTCACAAATATCCAAGCTCTCTGAACTGGCTGGAATGTGGAAACCTCCAAGTCATAATCAATTGCCGTAAAAGGGATTGGCGTGTTCTAACTAGGGAATAGAAGGATGAAAGAGTCATAATTAGGTGACACGCCTTCAAAACGGGATGAAAGACCCAAAACATCCTCAAAGACGCAAGCAAATACGAAAATCTAAAATCACCTCTTTCTTTATTTGTGATCTCAACGTTCCAAAAAAGTCAGTTTCAGATGTTTCGTATGTACCAAAATCCCACATCATTCCCCCCCCCCTCCCCTCGCCTGCCCGGCTGGGGAATTTAAAAAAAACATGACTGAAATGTGACAGAACCTTGTTCTCTTCCATCTCGGGGGCTGGAAAAACGGAGAGTGCTGCTTTCTGAATAATAGAAAATTACCCAGGATGAAAGTTTTGATGATTTAGCTGTGATGCCATTCGAGCCATTCAAAACGACTCCTTGGCAAGGCATTTCTCAAAGACACGTCCCCATTATTTTTCCTTCGGACATGTGAAGAGAGGGAAGGTGGTGACCTAAGTTCGGAGAAAGAAGGATTAGAAATGAAAGGAGAATGAAACATGAAGCAGAGTTATCACCACAGCAATCAAACGTGGATGGAAGATGTCCTTGCTGGGGGAGAAAGGGAGCTCCGCATTTTTTTCCTCCTAGAAGGTGGGGAGGGATTATCTCCTTTTCCCCCGCCTTCTTCTCAGTTGAGTCTCTGGGAATTGCAAAAGGGACCCTTTTGTGACCTGTAGGTGATGACCTTGATCTGTTTTGGCAGAGAGCATAATATTTCCAGCGCAAACCACGTTTGGCTGTTTTCAGGGTTAACCCGGGTCATGTGTGCCAAACACTCTGCAAACATATTTTGCAGCAGAGATGCTAATTACTGTCTCCTTGAAGCAGCTGAAATGGAGGTTTAGAGCACACTAGCATGGCTGTGAAATAAATACAGAGAATGCTGGTCTTTCTGCACTATTTGGGATCAGCTTATTTCAATCAGCTGCTCCGTGCTGTTGCTAATTGCAGACTATTGTTCCCCAGCTCAGTGTTAAAAGAAATGGAAGGTTATTTGGAACTGGCAAGTTTTCTGGAAATAAGTGAAACCTTCTTCCTTTCTCATACTAAGCTCGTACTGTATGGTACAACCATAAACACACATTAAAAAAAGCAACTCTACGAGAGGAAAATCTGCATTTTATACATCCTGAAGCACTTCAACCTCTGCGTTCTCTATATTTAGAGAAACATTCAGTATGGCTTCAGACATCCTTCAAAATAAAATCCACTCCCATTCTTATTACATAGTGGTAAATATTTGGCACTTACTAACAAGTACCTTGCCTACCTTTTTTTTCCCTTGTGGTCCTAACTATCCCACATCGCATACACACTCTGCTGAACCTCGTTCTTTCCAAACTCTTATACAAACAGTGTCCTTTCTCCCTCCCACAGGTGCACGGCAAGACATTGAAGGACTGAAGGATTCAACCACAATTTTGAAGCTGGCTTTAAATATGGATTGACACTGGCAATATTTAAAAGGATGTTCTTGCTGAAATTAATATAACAGACTGTAACTTGTGTACATTTTTGTTCCATGAGATGCTGCCCAAAAGTCCATTTCAAATCAACGATAGTCATGATATCAACAGTTTTTGGATGCAGCTCGCCAACAGCTTTTGATGGAACAAATTTCCATCCACACTGGAACGTTGTCGAAATTACATATGAAATACAGTAATTTGGGAGAGATTTACAACTTTCAAAAAGGTGAGATGAAGAATCTTGGCTTTCTCACTTCGTTTTAATAATGGCAAGCCATTTTAATTTAATGCCATAGAAACATTTAATTCTGATTTTCTTCCTTTGAGTCATTTGGGTCGACCAGTCCATTAGGTTTAATAGCATATTATTTTTACATTATGTTACAAGCTCTGTGTGCCAATGCTGGCATGCAGGGTGGAAACTTGTCCCTTCCACTTCTCTCCATCCTTCGCGGTGGTTTCCATCAGCTCAATGCTGTTAAACCCAACTCTGCTGCGAGGGCTTTTTAAAAGATTTCTCTTGGAGATGCTCTGTTGCACATTTCCAAGGCTCAGCTGTGGGCTGTTTTGTCCAGCTTGGCAGAAGCTGAGCGCTTCAATCACAGCTGGTTCCTGAGCTGGCTGTTAAGAACGGCCTCCAGGAAGATGTTGTCCATGCTGACCTTCATGGCTGGAGCCGTGCTGGCCGTGCTCGGTTCGGCAGTCGGCTTGTCTCCTGCCTCCCCACCCCAGTGCATGGCTGCAAGTCCATGCTTGAGGAGCTGGGTCCTGCTTCCCCTTCCCGCAGCATGAGAGCACTTGTGATAGATCTGGCCACTCACTCCTGCTTTCCTGGTGGGGTTTCACATAGATTGTACTGTGGGAAACCTGTGTCATCCAGCGCACATGCCCCCAAAATATTCAGATGTTCAGAGATGAGCTGGGAGAGGAGGAACTCTCAGATTTCTTCACGAGTGATGAAATATTTCCATACCCTTTCCTGACCTCCCTGCAGCCTTTTCCTTTTTTTCTTTTTTTTTTTTTTGGAAACCATTTAGTTTTCTGTCTAACTTTTCAGTGGCTTGCCAGATCTCACAGCCCTGTACGTTAACCACTGAGATTATATTTGCTTTGAAAAGTCCCAGCTTGATTCTGAGGCTGCACACTTTTGATTTTCATATGTTGCTACATTTAGGAAATGCCATGATCAGCCCTTCTAGCCTTAATGTTACTTCCTTCGCGAGTCGGCCAGCCAATAACGCTCTGCCCAGGGAGGTGCGCGTGTTGGCATTTCCTGCTTCACAGGAAGCTCTTCTTATTTCTGAAGCTCTTTTGCTCTCCCAGGAGCTCCAGTTTTGGGAGTTGTTGCTATATTCTGAGGAATTTTGATTGTATAACAGCTAGGTAAATTGTCAGGTTGCACAAAGAACTTATTCAAGATAAAAAAAATACGCTTAAATAGCAACTTACATTGGATTAAGGGATACATAATGAAAAACAAAGACGTGCATTTTGTCTCGAAAGGAAATAAAAATAAATTTGCGCCACGGCTGACTGTGCATTGAGATTGCTTTAATGCTGTTGCCTTTTGCACGCCAAGGATGGCTGTGTGAGTCCATAAAAGTTGGGGTTGAGATTGTGCTCGCTTTAAAATGAATAGGCAAAAATGATCTTGCTTCAAGAAAGAGAAAACGAGAAAACGAAACAGTGAAATGACAGGCTCTGAGAAATACAGTGTTTTAGTGAAAAAAAGGGGCTGGTCAGTCATCTTCCAGCTGCTCACGGTGCCCACAAAGCTGCAGAGGGTTTTGCAAGAGTTAAAAAGAAACTTGCAGCTCAGATCTCTGGAGTTTCTGGAAACTCAACTGGAGCAAGTTGTTGGAGACAGAGCTGTATAAGGATAATATATGCTGGTCTGTACTGTTCGTCATGCTTCCTACGGTCTCTGGAGAAGACAGCTGTCATCCCTAGGTCTGTCAGTTGATCACCTCCTTTCTCTGCTTTAAAATCACTTTGAAAACAGAAAACTGTTCTTTTTTCCTGCTATTCCTAGTTTCTTGAGCTCTGCAGAATTAAAAAGAAACCCTTTCTGACAGCTACTCCAAACATCTATTTTTTAAGAGTAGGTTTACCCTAGCAGGCAAGAGTAGAGCCAAGATTTGAAAAAACATGCAAGAGTGTTGCCTTTGGTTTGATGAAACCTTGCTGCTGTCATGGGCTATGTTAGGAAATGTAAAGGATGAAGCAACGGAGGGTCACAAGATATGATGGAAAATGATCTGATGTGAAGTTGCCAACAGGTTTAAAATAACAGGTCAGTGCTCAGTGGGCTTTTGTGATAATCTCAGAAGAAAAAAAAAGAAAAAAAAGAAAAAGATTCTAAACCACTTAAACTGAGAGGAGAAAAAGGATATCTTATAATTAAGGGCCAATCAGACCTTCTGGAGCTGAATAAAAAGAAAGCCAGTAGATGGAGAGATAAGGCAAGAAGCAATTAAACCCCTCCTTGATGACAGATTTGGGTTAACTGCTGAGGAAGAGTGAAAGATGGTGTTTATTGATTGAAAATAATTCCATTAAAGGGATGTGTACCTCCCCTCTTCTGCCATTTCTCCAACTTCACTTGCGTATTGCTTCTGAGCTCCTCGTCTGTCTGTCATCTCATCTCTGCAAATCACGACCAACTTCAAGATTGGGACTTGGAGGATGTTTGCTGCTAGAGTGACCGACCCACTGAGATAAGGGCTGCAGCCATTAAGTAAATGAATGAATAACTGCATATTTTTTGCATGCATTTTCTTCCAGTACAACTGCATGGGGTGCAAAGGCATCTGGAGCTGTTTGCGGGCTTACAGACATCTCAGGGGCACATTTTGCAAAGAATTGGTTAAGCAAGCATTGATTTCCCAGGGATGGAAAGAGGAGGGAGCTGGGCTAAGGTAATGTTAGCCCACCACTTAGCGTCAGCTAAAGGAGCCCATGCTGCTTGCATGATTGGAGCTGTGCTCTTCCCCGGCCCAGCCCTGAATTTGCATGCACGGTTGGTGCAAATGGTCGTACAAACAAAGCAGGAGACATCTGTAATGTGAAAATGGTTAGGCGGATACCTGCAGGGCCATTGTGCATTCAATCAACTGCGTTAGCTGGGCAGATTGAATAATTATATGCACTGATATGGCGAACCAGTTATGCAGGCAGGATTTTTCTTTTAATGCAGACCTCTGGCTTCCTGTTTTGGAAATCTTGCCTCTTCAGTGCACAAATGCATAGTTTTGTATGTGCATAATTTGTGGCTGTAATTTTAGAGGCTCATTAAATAACTTGGCTGTGGAAATCGAATTGCCTTTCATCAAAATCCAGCAAGAACTGAACTAGTTCTGTCCATCACAGCAGCCCTTCTGGTCTTCGTTACATGGCTGGAAAGTACAAATGCAAATTGGGCTGTGGGTTCGTAGCGCAGGAAGGAGAAACAGAGAATTGACAAGGGGGAATGATGCCGACAGCTGAATTTCAGTAGTGACGTTGGTCATCTGAGGAGAAATCAGAGCTTCCCTGCTCTTCTGCGCAGGTAAGAAAGCTAAGGAACCCCCTAAGTTTCTGCTGAAAGCCACTCATGACTGTGATTTTATGCAACAGTGGGGAGAAAGGTCCTTTTGGTGGTTGGACGTAGAGGAGTAAAACCCTACAGGCACAGTCTCACCATCACTTCCTTTTAGGTCCACTACGAATAACTGCAATGGACTTTCATGGCAGGAGGTACCAGGCTTGGTTCTGTTTCTAGGATTACTCCATTCCTATCAGAGAACCCTGGAAAAGAATCAGTAATTTACAGGCTAATAAAATCCAGATTTATTATCAGTGCAACATAGTAGTGGTGAGAAGGAGAAACTAATGTTGGCAGAGACTTAGATGGAGAAGGGCATTCAAAGTAGAGGGCAGATGGGTTTCTTGCCTTTAATTATTAAATATAATAGTTTAGTACTCAAAGTATTTACATGCTGCTGCTTCTTAATGGTACTCTCACTGATATGAAAGAAAGTGTAAATCAAGACGGGAAACCTGCCTTCTGCTGCAGCAATTCTGCATTGTTTGTACTCCGAATTTTGCAGCTGGCCAAAAGCTTGGACTTTTTCTGGGGCTGCATCTTTATGTTTTTCTATCCCACTAACAGCAATATACAACCTCCTTCCCTCTAGGAACCCTGTCTTTTGAAATGATGTTTACACGGAGGAGAGAGTTGGTTCAAAGACACATTGGGAAAGACGGGTAGAAAAAAAAAAAAAGTGATTTCAAAAAGCCCTATGTATAAAAGAAAAAAGTTTAAAAAAGACAAATAAAGAGATAAGACAGATGCTGTTTCCTGTGGAATGAGAGACGGCTCTTTGGCAGCTGATGAAGAAGAGGTGGGATTCCCCCTTCCTCTGATCCCTCCATTTGGGGTTTCAGGTGTCTTCTGCAGAAACCCAGAGGTCACGCCGGGGACAATCTGCTCCCCAGAAGGGCCATGGGGCTGCCAACGTGTCAGCAATTCAAAGACCGCTGACAGAGATAAGAATGCAGCAGAGGTGTAACTTAAGTGTCATCTTATAGCTACTAGGAGCTCGGATACACTTCAAAGGCGAGGGGTAGAGACGCGGCCCGTCGAGGGCTGGGAGCCCAACAGGCAGGCGTGAAAGCGTGATTATGACTTATCGGATTCCACCCCTGAATGGGGGAAAACGGGCAAGCGGCACCCTCCCGCCGCAAGGTGAGTGACAGTGATTTAAAGAGCCGCTTTTCCTCCGATAGTGACTGCTCCGCTAGGAAATCTCTGAAAACCCAAGCAGTCTCCTGAAGACTCGATGCCCAGCTCGCTATGGGGCAGGCGAGCTGCTGTCCTCTGCACCAGCCCCGTGTCCAGACGTGAAATGCAGCAAGAGAGGCAGCCACGAGAGATGCAGGATGGGAAGAAGCTCACCGCGGTGCCTTCTTCCACTGATGTCAAGCAGTCTGAACAGCATATTTATTTCACGTTTCCCTGGTGAGATGCTGTTGCCAAGCTGATGGCATTGCAGAGTGCAGGACAGGAGAGCTTGGTGACACTGGAGAAAAGTCACTAGCCTTCAAAGCAGAGGGACAGTTTCTCCCGTCACCACATGGCCAAAGTCTTAATTTCTTCCTGACCTTTTTTTTTCTTCTGTGCCAACTACACCCCTCAGCATCTACGCTAGCCACTGGATTTTTCAAAATAGCAAAGGAAGCAGAAATGACTCCAAGCTTTTATCTATGCTTTCAAAAGAATGCAAATCAGGAAACTCAACCTTAAAAGCTTGGGCTGGAAAGAGCATCCTCCCCGTTGCAAAACATTTCACCTTTAATATATTCGAACCAGCCTATGAGACCGTTTCTGCTGCCAAGACAACTTTTCCTCATTAACCGTTGGGTTTCAGGAACCTCTTGGCTTACTCTGAACTTTTCAGCTCTGAAGCAGAATACTAATGTCCAGATCACATAGATGAGAAATTAAATCAGATTTCAATAGCTTGGCAAATGTTAAATGCTAATAAAGGGGAAAAAAAAAGAAAGACAGAAAGAAACGCCACAGCACCATGGATTTCTGAAAACAACCTGCAAAGAGAATAGTAATAAAAAAAATCCTCATGGCTGCATGCATTCACGTGCAGCATCCCAGGTCGAGCTTACACCAAAGTCAGAAAATACAGCCTGGATGAGTCACAAAATACACCCCGGAGGGTTCGTGGAGGGGAAATGCAGCTCCCTGTGATGCTGTGCCCCAAACTTACACCCGCGCCACTTCTGCAGGGGCTCTGCTCCACCTGGACGACACTTGCCCACCCTCAATTTTAATTTTTAATGCCAACTGCCATCAATTTTAACTTGTATTAATGCTCCAGGCTGTGAACTGTGGCAGCTGCGGGTGCTGATTCACAGGCCCTGGCATCTTTACCTATTGTAACTAAATCTAGCTGGGATTGCTAATCATCGTTCTGGAATCCGGGACTGTACCTGAGTGCCAGCGACAGGAGCAAGGTCAGGCCCGGTTTGTATTCGGCTAGGCTACGAAAACGTGGAGGAAATGCTCTTGCTATCTTGCTAGTAATGACTTATCCATGCAGGCACACTCATGGATAGAGCCGAACAGTCATATCACATCCGCCCTCTTGTTTCTTTTCTGTAGTAGGAGAGGCAAGTCGTGGGAGGAAGGATTTTGAGAAATTGATGCCTAAAAACTGCTTTCTAACTCCATACTGAGATACCTTTATGAATTGCCTGAATTTATTTCTGGGCCTTTATTAGATGCCTATGCATCGGTCTAAAAATCTGACTTTGGGCACCCAGTTCTGAAAATTTGGGGCAAATCTTCTCTGCACCTCCGTTTCCCCATCGGCAAAAGCGGGGCAATAAATAGAAATCTCTGTCAGGGAGGTGCTATGCAAACGCCCCCCCAAATCGCCGGGGCTGCCTCGGCCGGCGGCCGGGCTGTGGTTTGCTCCGCAGTCGCTCCGCGAGCAGCGAACGGCCCGGGCTGTGCAGGAGGGAGCCTTTCAAAAGGGGCAGGGCAGGAAGCTGTGGGAAGTCTGAGCTTAATCTGCTCCGTGTGTGAGTCAGAGCCCAAAATCTTCACATCTTCCCAGTCTTTTGCTCTCTTGCCACGTTGGCTACGGCCGGCGAGCTGTCTGATTTGCCCAGCTTAATTAATACCGATGCCCATCTTCACCTTTTGCACATGTGCGAGCGGGACAAGAGCAGCCCAGCTTCCTTCAGCCCTTCCCAAGACAGGGTGATGCAACCGCGTGCAGTAAGAGCCGGGCTGGCTGAATCTCTGTTTCCATCTCTGCAGCGCTTGTCAGGGAATAGACAAAGAGGGAATTTGTTTAAAATGGAGCAACACATAAACAAAGTCCATATAAGTAAGTTGAAAATAAAAAAAAACCCTCAGCAGCTAGCTCACTCTCAAGAAGCCCATGCCTTTACATTTATCTCATTTTCTAATCTAATTTTGCAACTGTAAAAACGCGGTGGAAATGAGAATCTGGCAAAACTACAGGCCCAGTCCCTGACATACCGGGCTGAGAATGTCTAAAACGATTAGAAGTCTATAAATCTCAGCATGTCTCTCCTAATTACTCTAACAGGAAAACATTTAATTATGTAATCAGGATACCCTGTTTGACACAGGCACACACGTACCCAAAACGCTAACCTTAACCTGGTTATCTTGCTTTGTTTCTGGACTAGTTAAATATAGATGCAGACAGACGGATCCGTCTGTGCAAACAGGGAACACGATGTGTGGGAAAGTAACCTGGTGTTGAACCTGTAAGATCGCCTTCCCCAGCTGCAATAAGCTGCTGGGTTGGAGCTGTACTTTGCAGACTGTTTCTTCCTGATCAGATGCAATTTGTTAATTTGCTGTCGTTTACTGGACCGATTTGCCTTTTTCGGTCAGGTCGGGGTGTGATTTATTTCTGATGGGTTTAGCTGAGCTCCTGCCGCTCCCCTCTTCTACAGCCAGCCCCAGGTTTATCCTACCTAAACACACTTTTTCGGGGCATATTAGATGCAAATAAATTCTGCACCAGTCCAATAAGAAGCAGGCAAACTCTATTTAGCCTCGATTAGAGCCCTGATCCCAGGTAAATGGGGACACATGGGGCGTCTCGGCGTGGTCCACGGCATTTTAAGGGCTTTCTGGGGAGAAGGAGGCTTCCCTGGGCGTTAAGCCGTCAGTGCCAGCTGCTTTGCTCTAAGCGCACCCCTGCCGGGCTGCATTTCTTGCTGCTGCAGCCGCTGACGTTGCTGGGAGCCCACGGCTTTCGGGGCCTTTTACGGCTCCGATTACCATCCCTTAAAAGTCTCCCATTGACCTCGGCGTAGCCCCGCGTCCCTGTCCTACGTGCGCCCGGGCAAACCCTGGCCCCGGCGAGGACTCCGGCCGGCTCGTGCCAAGAAAACGCTGCCTTTGCGCGCGCCGATACGCGCAGGATTGGTGCCAGCGGCGCGAAGGGAGCTGAGCCCGGCGGAGGTTTGCCTGCGAGCGGCAGGAAAAGGAGTCGCTCGCTGGCTGCTGAGGTCAGGAGCTTGTTAACCGTGTTCCCGTCGAGCGTCCTGCTTGTGTTGTGGGCCCTTCGGGGGCTATTTTCACCCTCTTTCTCCGAAGGCAGCGGGACCGTGTGCGTTTTGGAGAGGGAGGTCACCGGAGCGCCGTGGGGCAGGGGGAGCAAGCCGGGACGGCGGTCCCGCTCCTCTCCCGCGGGAACTTCCCTCCCCGCAGTGCTGCCACTTTAACTGTTTGTCCATCTGCCCTGTGGTGTGATCCAGGGAAAAAATGGCTTTTCCTTATAGTCGTATACCTTTCTTCTTTTATGCTGCTCCCTTTTTGCTTTGTTTTTCCCTTGAGATGGGAATACTAGGCGATTTACTCTGAATATATCTGCCTGAGGTTTGTATGGAAATTAATGCAACAATAGGAAAACTTTTCTAAAGTACCAGTCCTGACCTGACTAGTAAGATTATAGATTACTTAAGTTTCATCTTCCCTGTATTCTCCCATTCATAGGGGCAGCCTAGAAGATAGGGGAGAGAAGGTACATAGTACAAACTACTGAGCTGGCATCTATATGAAATAGCTTATTTAAATGTGATTAGCTACATGAAAATACACGGGAGTGGAGAGACAAGAAGAATTGCAAGAGGAAGTTATTTTGGCTCAGTGGCTCTTTCATCCTCTCCTTTTTGCCCCTTCCCTCCCCCTCGGCCCCAGACGCATCTGGTTCCCTGTTGACGGCCCGTGCCAACGGAGGATGCAGCTATCAGTTGTGCTTGATCATACGGATAACTTCTCAAAATTGTTACTACATTTTTAAATTAACAAAGCAAACACTAAAAAGCAGAGGGCTTGGCAGAGGACAAAGAAACCGCGTCTCTCCCTACTCTTAGCTACATGTCATAACAAAATGCTGGGCCAGATAATTAAGACAGTTTCTAAAAATGTCCCCGTGATAGTTGCCAGGGTATCTGTCTCCCTGAGCATACACATGAGCATATCTGCAAGAGTTGCTCTTGTGCTTCATTTTAAAACAAACTGATTTGACTTTTTAATCCAGTGCCTCAGCAACAAATGCTGCCTTTGCTCCTAAGAAAAATGAGAGAGGGGTTTTGTCTTTTTTCCCCCCTCCTCTTAGGAGATGAGAAACCATTGGAAATAGATGTAGAGAACAACAAAATCTGGGTACCTTTCTCCTTTTGAATTCTTTTAAAAAGACATCTGGACGGGTTTATCAATTGCAGGGGGTGAGCAGGGTCCCGGCCACCAGCTGAGCCGTCACAACCAAGCAGAGCTTGCAAGGAGCTGCAGGCGCGACTGCGCGTGCCAGGCTGTGAGGGTGGTTTAATGCAAGGCAGTCAGGACAGCTCAAGCCCAGGAGAAAGGCACGTGCGAGTACAGCATGTAAAACTACGCTGGGAGCTCTTCCACTCTTCCAATTTCTACAACTACTTACTCTGGTTTTTCCTCTGTATCTCTGCAAGATGCATTCACATTTCGCTGGAATGGGTGGGACGACTTTGCTAACTTCAGCAGGCTTTTCAGCAATCCCTAACCACATAGCAAATGCTGTTACGTATCGCATACAATACGTCTTTTGAAAGCAGTTCCAAATTCTTGCTGACAATGTCAGGAAACTGATGAATGATTCTGAAGAAAAAAAATGCACAGTGTAAAGCAGAACTATATCATCCTTAGTATTTCCACGAAATCTTATTAAATAGCATCCTTTATGGCAAGCTTAATATGTCGTAACACGGCTGGCTTTTTAACAGCCAGCTAATATCATCTCTTAGGAATTTATTATGAGTGTACTATGTCCTGTAACATTTTTTATGTCAGGTTGTTAAGCGTAGCAACTAGGATGTGTTGAGCACACATTTGTGAATGAAAGATTAATTTCACACTGACATTTGCAACTCGAAGGGAGGTAAAAAGAATATTATCATTATCCCATGTCATTAGCAGAACTGGCATTAGCACATGCAGAGGTCTGCAGGAGATAACAAATGCTTGCAATGAAGCCTTTTCCAGTCGGGAGGTGACTTAAACGCTTACAGTTGCTTTTAAAAAAAGAAATGCACAACCCCCATGTTGTATTTTTAATGCCCAGCATACATTTCCCTCTGATCCATCTTTCCATCTGTTTGCTCAGTTTAATTGCTCCGTCGTGGGTTTTATACTGTGTTTCTCACTGTATTATTTTAATGATCCTTCGACTGAGTCAGCCTGCAAGAATCCCATAAACTTCAGTGACACTGTGGGCGATGCGGATGGGCACAACCCGGGCTGCAGCCTCGCTCGCGTTTCCTCCGGCAGCTCTCGGGGGAAGGCAAACCCTGGCAAGAGTTGACCTATAAAAACTGGCAGCAGCTTGAACAACGGAGCCCTACGAAAGCAGGCATCAAAAAATGGAGAGGAAGCACCGCAGATAGGTCTTGATAGTCCTGCCGATAGACGTTTTCCAACCGCTTTCCCAGCCCGACGGGGCCGTTCCCGCCCGGGAAGCGTGCAGCGGCGATGGGCTGCTCCGCGGAACGTGCACCAGAGGCTGCAGCAGAAACAACAGGAGACAGGAGGGGAAGGAGAGCCAGTTAAAACATGTTTTCAATCAGCTCCACTATGCAGACAAGGAGATGCATGTTACATAAACGGACTGAGCCAACCCAGAAACGAAAACACGGTCGGCAAGGGAGTGAAGGGAAGAAGAGCAGTTTCACCTGCTGCTCCCCTTAGGAGAAAGCTGCTGGCGGAGCAGCGCGTCGCGGGTGGGGAAGGACAGGTAAAGGGCCAGGCTGGGCCCGGTGCGGCTCGGCAGGTTTATTTGGGATGCTCCCTGCTGCTCGCGGCGCTGCATCCAGCTCTCCCGCGTTGACACTGTAGTGGTTCGGCTCCAGAAGCGTGTGAGGAGCCAGTGTGGTGTCCACAGCATCAGCCGTGTTGCCCGGTGTAGGGTTGTTTCACAGACGTGTCTAATGGTCACAACAAGTCATTCTGCTCTGTTTCTGCACCATTCATTTCTAATTTTTTTCCTCCCAAATAATTAGGGATGCTCGAGCAATGCGGAGCCTCCAGGATGCACATGCAAGCGCGCGGTGTCCCCGCAGCTCCGGTGCTGGGGCCAGGGAGTGCTGGTGCCCGTACCGGCGGCCACAGCAGCCCCGTGACATGCGGGAAAGGTGGGTTGCAGCCCCCTGGACATCGCGGGCAGGAGGGGACGTTGCCACCTTCGCCTCGGGGCTGTGGCTTGTGAGAGGCTCAGCCTGGTAGGTTGCCTGTGGAGCACCATGAGATGAGATGGGACATGGAGCTCGGTACCCAAATAACTGGAGAGAGGGCAATTGAGGTTTGAGCATGTCCTGGTGGGGACTGAATGCTTTCTACCAGCTAAACGTCTGGGAGGAAGGAGGGGGCTCCGTTTTGATGTTGCACACTCTGACACAGCTTTGCCTGCTCCAGTAGGGCTTACACGCCTGGTTTATACTGACACAGTTGAAATCTGAATCATGCCTATTATTTATGCATTTGTATTAGTAGTCATTTTGCTTTTTTTCTAAAACTCACCATAAAGAACAGACAGAGAAAGATATAAGTAACACATTTTCAAATGTTCCTTCCTAGTGAATTACTTGGCCTGACATTGGAAATGAATTATTTTCCATTGTACCAGTGACCCCTGTTGTGTGTTCTATTAACACCACATGTTAAACTTTTATATTTTTAGTAAACCATGACCTTGTACATTCTCTGTCATTTCCCACTGGCATAAGTACAACACATGTGGTATGAAAGCTAACGGTTTTCATTTGTATACAGTACTTTTATATCTTAGGCTTGTATGAAAGCATGCAGGTCATGGTAATCAGGGCATCCTAGGATTTTACCAGTTACAAACAGTCACAACAAAGTGTATGTGTTTTCAAAAAACATATTTTTGGCATAATGCGCTCTTATGTGTTGTGCAAATCCAGATGAAAATGGGATCTTGAAAGGCTGTGTTAAATTTTTTGATCGTGCTAATCCAAACAACTGTCTCCAACACATGCACAAGCAGAAGGAAGTCTATAAAATGTCAGGTTTGTCCTAAATATCTGCAGAACAAATGTGGCTCAGGAACATGACCAAGGGTGTAGAACTCTTAAGATAAAAGATGATGTCACATAGGTTTGATATTTTATTTCATCAAATGGCAACATTGTTTCAGTCATCTAAAAAATGATGGATGATTCATGAATAGAGCCCAGGGTATGGAAGAAAGAAAATCCTTTCCAGTTGCCTAAATATTTCTTTTTTTCCTCTTTTTTTTTTTTTGTAGCCTGGACTGTTTAGATCTGATTTTTAGGCACATTGGTGCTATCACAGCAACTGCCTGCTTACTCACACGCAGAAATGTGGTTACATGTGTAAACACTGACCTAAGTGGTCATTTGTGCTTTTTCACCGAAATCCAGCCTGCTCCGTATGCGCTTTTCAGTACTGATCCTTCTCCTTTTCTGGGCTGATCTGCAGAGCTTTCTGAGTCACTATTGTTTCCAATGAGAACTCATGTTAAAAGGAGGAAAAAGAAATAGTTTAAGGTTACACTCAGTCACTTTTCTGGACTCAGGTCAGGACATGCAGCATCATTCAGCACCAAGGGCATGGCAGGTCTCTGTGACTCAGAATAGTGGCAGTGAATGAAATGGGAAAAAAGACCAAAAATGGATAATTTTCCCCTTATCTGATAGCACTTGCTTCCCTCTTACCAGTTGGGCCTTGGTGATTTCTCTGCCTGCGTGTTTCCAAGCTGTGCCCTTTTTGCACTGTAGACATCAAGAGTTCAAACCAATGGATATGTCTGATGGAAAACTTCCATACAGTCACTGTGATTAAACATGCAGTCATTGCTGTTGTGAGGTTGTATTTCCAGAAAGTTGGACATGCAGAAGATATAGGACAGGATAGTTACCTGGGAACATGGAGGCCACCAGCCTGGAGACAGTCTTGTAGCCAAGCTTTGAGAGACATGGCTGGTAGGACACGGATGGGGATCCTGCAGACAAGGACAGATTCCAGTTGTGGGATCCCTGGCAGAAGCACAGCATGGCCATTCCCTCAGTCTCCCTGTGCCACACAAGGGAGGAAAAAAGGTGTTTTCTTTTTTTTTTCCCCTTCCCTTGGAAATAGTCTCCTACCCTGTCCTTGACAGGTTCTTAGTGCACAGGGCTGCCCTCGAGCACACGCTTTGCTGTGGGCAGCTCTCGTGGTACCTACGTCTGCGGGAATCCTTCCCAGCCCTCTTCCAAATTGGCTGCGCAGTGTAACCAGCCTTTGACATCCTCCTTTGGGAGAGAGCCCATGAGCTCTTTGCTCTCCTGTATTTTCCACCCATCACCTGTGTATTGGAAGTAACCCTGAGCACTTAGGCTATCCTGGATCAGTGGTGGGAACCCAGCCAGTTCCCTCGTGTGTCCCGTGCCCCGAGATGCTGTCTCAGACTTCGTCTCAGCTGGCAGCTTTGTGTTACAACATGACATAATTCTGTTTGCGATGTAACGCCATGTCTGCCAGCACAAACTTGCAATGCTTGGTTCGGGTTCAGCCGGGCTCGGATTTTATTTATGACAAATAATTATTGGCTCAGCAATCCCGTAAGGATTCTTTTTGTCTCCTCTTTGTGCCATGGCCATTCGGTAACGATCTGAGAATTTCCAACATAAAAGAAACACTCCCCTGGTAGTAAAACCTTAAAACAAACTTGCATTTACAGTCGTCCTGTGTGGTAAGGCTTTTCTCTTTGATTTGCCTTTTAGGATTTTGCCCACGGTGGTGTTTAAAGCTCTCTCAGTCCTCAGGTCAGAAAACAAACAAAATTCCCTCTGTGCTGGGCTGCGAGGACCCAGGTAGGCGGCGAAGGAAGGTGGCGTAAACACCAGCGCGCTCGGAGGCCACCTCGGCCCGTGGGCAGGCTTTGTCCTGCGGTCACCCCGTGCCCTGAGCTGGCCAGGCTGTGACGTGATTCCTCAGCACGGAAATAGCATGGGATTCCCACGTGCCCTGCCGAACGTCCCATTTCCTTATCCCTGCGCGGCCCTACACACCCGCTGCTGGCCGGCTCCGCAGCAGTGGTTTCAACCCCTTGGGACTGACCCGGTTCTACCATCCCCTTGATTTTTTGGGGGCCGTGCTCTCAGGAGTGCCATGTCCTTGGTGTGCTGAAGTAAGCCATGTCTTCCCCTCCAGATGACTTGCTTGATTCTGATTTTGGCTTTAATCTGCCCAGAAAACAGCAGCGTCACTCTTATGCCAAGTCCTTGCAGCCTCGGAAAGCCCATGATGGAGGAAAAGCTGATGTACTGACAGAAACAACCAGAAAAACAAATTCTTTCGCAGCTCCCAATTATAACTGGTTAAATACTTATAAATAATGGGATTTTAGCATGTCTGCTTTGTCATGACAAACAAAACAAACTTGATTTATCTCGTGGGTTTGAAATTGTGACTTGTTGGAGATGGAGGAAACTGTCCCCTCGGCAGAGTCTGAAAAGAAGGGCAGAGAGAACGTCATCACGAAAGGAGAAAGGAATGAAGAGGAAGTGCAGCAGAGAGAAAAAAAACAAACTAAGGAGATTACGGGCAAAAACAAAAACAAAACCAAGGAGGAAATAGGCAGCAGAACTGTGGAGATGTATTAAATGCCGGGTGCATGTCCCTCCGGGACGTGTATTTCTGCGTGTAGGAGGGGTCATAGCGTTTTTCACTTCCTAATACGTATTTCAGGTCGCCTTTACTTGGAACACTGAAATTATTAAAAAGAGAAGAAAAAGCTGAATCACTTTTGACAAAAAGAGGCATAGACTAAAATTATAGGAAAGAACTGTTTATTAAAGGAAGCCAGCCTGGGAAGCTGAATAAATCCTGCAGCTATGAAATGTTGCTCAGCTGCTGATCTGCATGAACACGTGTAGCAGACTGATTAGAGCTTGCCGTTAATTCTTAAAGCTGCCCTGCTGCTGAGGGTCCCTGGGAAAAAGTGGAAGGATGTGAACGTTTCTTATCCGGGTCGCCAGGTTCACAGAGATGCTAACTTACGCTGTGGCCTTTCCGACAGCCATTCATGGAGTGAAGTCATCCCCAATGAATGCAAAGCTAAGATCGCATCCGTTGGCCACCTCGGCCGAGGGGCCAGAGATAGCCCCGGTGCTGGCAGCCAAGTCCGATGACGGGTTGTCCTGGCGCAGGAGCTGGAACTCCTTGGAGAGGGCTTGCGCTGATGCCGAGCTGATGTGGCAGGAGGGGCTGGACGTGATTCATGACAGACCCTGTGTCTCGGGGTTTTCCGTATCAGCCGCACCCCCTGGGTGCCGGAGCTACCGCTAATCCGTCACCGCGACGGGCCGGTGGGTGCCCTCCAAGCGCAGCGCTCTGGCTCCCGGCGAGCGCGTATGAAATGACACAAACCACACCAGGACTTGATGAATAACAGACCATCAAGTCAGACAGACACTGGCTGGCTTTTCCACTGTAGCTCTCCCCCTGCTATTATTTATATACCATTTCACTTGCTTACATGTAACTTAAAACCAGCCCAATGTCAGCAGCCCAATCCAAGCAGCAGGCCAATTAGCCTGAAGTAGCCCTCGCTTTCTTTTTCTTTCTTTCTTTCTTCCTTTCTTTCTCTCTCTCCCTTCACTTTTCCACACCGGAATAGGGCTGACTACTGTTAGACATCCCAGGTTTTGGCTGAGAAAGGCCTGTGTGCCAATTCAGTGGCTGAATATGGGCCCTGTTTATTTTTTCAGAGTGGCGATTTCCAAGGGGTTGAAATAGTTGTTCAAATTAGCGTAAAGAATTTAAACCACAGAAAGCTTCTTTCACCTTGTTCTTCAAAAAGCCAGTTGTTTTCCAGCGCACCGGCTCCTTCCAGCCTGCCTGAAAGCCTCAGTTTGCATCTGGGCATAGAAATCACAACGCTTTGTCCCCGGAGCGACGCTCCGGCAGGTTTGGTCCCTCTGTCCACCAGCGTCCGCCGATGCTCCAACACCTGCCGGGGAGAACATTGAAGCCATCCCTCAAAAAGGCCAAGGAAACCAGGCGAGCTGGCAAATAGTGAGCATGAGTGACATGCTCTTGCGCTCCTAGAGGAGGATGCCGAGCGGATAACAAATCCCTACCTCGTCGCAGACGGGAGTAAACATCCCGTTCGGGATTGATGGCTTCGAGCAGCCCTGCGCAATGTCAGGGTGGAGAGGAGCAAAGCTTTCCGACAGCCTTGGATGATGGCAGGCCAGGTTGCCTTCCCGTGGACAAAAAGAAGTAGGAATTCCCTAGCAATCTGCCTTCAGTCAGCAGGGTAGAATGGGGTCCTTAATATCTGCTCCCAGCAAGTCCTAGAGCCTTTCTCCACCGGATAACCACTTCTCAGTACCAGCCTGTTAGCGAGTTTGCATTGCAGGCAAAGGATTTCATTTTGTGTCAGGCTGTTTGCCTTGTTTTGGAAAATGAACGGCCGATAAGCAATCTGGAACCCGAAAGGTTTGGTTCAGTTACTCAAAAGTTGCTTATTTAAATTCTAAGCCAAGGTCTCTTGAGTCAGCAAAACTCAGCGGGAACTCTCATAAAAATAGGGTCTCTTTTGAAAATTCACATGCTTCCTGTTTGTGCAAATGCTGTGAGAACTGGCTTTCCCATGGTATGTCTGCGCTGGAACCAGGAAATAGACGGGAATTTGGAAACAAGAAGTAATTGCTAAAAAAAAAAGAAAGAAAGAAAGAGAGAAAAAAGATAATTGCATTTCTTTTTCTCTTTCCAGCTGAAAGAAAGTTTTGTTTAGTTTCTCATTCTGTCTAAGTCAGCTGTCCTTGACTAGGGCCTGGCGTTGCAGTCGGGCATGGATAGAGGGTCTCCACCTTGCATTGCTCCAGTCCAGCCCATTGCAGCTGGTTCTGGAAGCCAAGTAAATGTGCTGGAGCGGCACCATCCTAATGAAACATAAGGCTTTCTCCTTGAAGTTGGATCTCATGGAGAATGAATCCTGCTGTGAAAGGGGATCCAGCCCACTGCTCTCTGCAAGTATTCCCATGTCCCTGTGTGCTGCGCTTGCAGCAGTGGCAGCCGTATATACATTGAGCGAAGATTGCTAGAGACGAATTGCACTGGCAGTCTCATAAGTAGTCTTGAGCCAAACAGGAGGTCTTCCCAGCATTTTTCCTTGCATTTAAATCAAAATTTCCTGAGGCTTTTAACAGCCTGACAAAACAGAGGGAAAAACAAAAACACCCCGCAAGCTTGTTAGCAAGTGGACTGGCTTTAATTTCAGAGGGTGGATTCTGATGTAAAATCCCGAGGAACTCCACTCAGCCCAGAAGAGTTCCTCCAGATCGACTTGAGCATAATTGACATCATCTGGCTATTTTTCCTTCATCGTAAGTATCCAGACAATTGACTATTGAGTCTGAACAAACATATAAACCTCAGAATGCTTACATTGTTAATATGGATGAATATTTGTGAATAATTTTATTGTTTTCTTTTTCACTTTCACCATGGCAACAATCAAATTTATGCTTTTTGGGCTATCCACTAGAGTCTGAGAATATATTTTGTATTGAGAATATTTAGTATTTTGATCAATTTAAATTTATAAGATGAAAAGCATTTATGTTTTGGCAAGATCACCTTGGGCAAATTATTAGCTGCGGTTGTTGTTTAGTGCACAGATAAAGAAAGTATGTCCACAGTTTAAAGTCCCAAGGCCTCTAAACACATCAGTCTTATTTTTTTCCCTGAACTTTGAGTCTTCCTAGAAGTTTTCTAGAAATTATGTCATCAGGAGACAGTATATACACTATGTTTCTATTTCAAATTCTGGGAGAGAATCCCCCCAAAGGGCTGTAACAGAACAGTAGGAATATACAAATGGTGACTTTCCTGACATTAATGTGTGCAGAACTGTGATTTTATGAGAGCTGTGGGATTGCAAAGGTGTTGTATAGCAGTTCAGCAGCTTGGCAGAAAGAGAGAGACCGTGCATGAGTGAGACGATGAGGAGGCAGCCGGTAGCCACGCTGGAGACCCGTGCGCACAGGAAGCAATGCCTGCTGCACCGCGAGGGATGTGCTGGCGGTGGGGAGCCCCTTCGTGCCCCCAGGAGCCGTGCATGCTTCTTGTGCAGCACAACATAACCTCCTGCGTCTCCATGAAACCCCCTGGGGATCATTTGGGGATATTTGGGATGCGGAAGACCTCAATTTCCCTCTGAGCTAATTGACTTTTCGGCTGTTTCTGCATCAGCGAAGCTTAGGAGGAGGTGAGGCTTGAGAAGTCTTTCAGTGACTTAGTTTTAAGGTCCAGGCAGAGGAAGGCATTTGTCTAGGACACTATCAGATACCTTCATATGAAACCCTGTCTTTGAAATGAATTGACTGATACTGATGGAAGTCAGGCACAAAAGCACTTCAGCTGCTTTCTAAGCTGCCCGGGAAACCCTCTGCTTATTTTGGTGCCCAGGTCCCATGGGTGGAGTCCTCAGCTCCATGTTCATTCTGAGGTGAGAGACAGAGGTCAGCTTTATTTGGTAGAGCTTTTTCTGGGAGGTCTCACACCAGCCCAACCCCAGGGGACTGAGTTGCCCATATTTCATCTCACGATGTCACATCTGTACCTGAGGCACCTGCATCACAGTGGTAGGTATGATACAGAAATTATGGGCAACCTGTGCAGCAACAGCTGGCAGCCGGATGTGGTCTCCCACAGCGCCTAAAACACTGTGGAGACAACTGAATCCAACAGCAGAAGCCCACATCCCTAGGACTCTCCCCCTGTCCTTCACCCCAGCTCTGCCTTTCTCTCTGTTTCTCATCTCCCCGTAGGAACAGCTCAGCCTTGGCTTGATCTGGCTGCAGTTGTCCATCCTTATGGCTCCAAGCTTGACTTTGCTTGCACTGCTGAGAAGACACAGCTCTGACAACAGTCCCAACGCTTCTACCTGTTTAACAGCAAATTCAGCCTGGGTGAGTTGTAACCACTGAACTTACAAGTGGATGTTGCCTGTGCATAAGGGTTTGTGGGTCTGCTGCCCTGCTTGTCTCAGAAATCCAGCATGTGTGACATATCTCCACAATTCCCCCTGACGCTGACATTTGTCACACTGCTTCCAGCAAAATGTCCCATTTTCAGTTTGATTTAAAGTCCATTAAAGCCTGCGGGAAACCTTCCATCTAGGGACTCTGGGATTAGAAAATCTCTAAAATGGGAATGAACTTTTCAAGCCCATCTGCTGCATAAGGATTCAATTCTGCTCCCATTGGAATCCCACAGGTAGCTGGATTAAATGGGTATAATCATAATGCACCGAGTCCTTAAGCAGCTAGTTGTTTCACAGCAGTGCCTTAATGAAGACTAGTAGAGTCCAAAAAAGTAAAGCTCACAGTAGATGAAAACAGATGTGTTGCGTGCAAGACATGTAAAGCTATTCTCCTCCTCTACCCACCTGTTGTGGTGTTACGTGGATACCACACTTTGAGAAAGATATGGAGATCTGAGGCAAAAACGGGTCATGACGCCAGAACTGATGAAGGTTTAGCGAACTTGACCTTCAAGGGAAGACTGAACTTTGGATCATTCTCTCGAGGACAGTAATTTTTCAACTTTTTTGTCCAGTGGACTTGTGGCCCTTTGGTGAATATAAACCCACTGAAATCCTTGTTTTTCTCACCTACATTGCAAGGAAACCTTAGACACAGTCCAAATGCCCTCAAGCCTTTGGATTACAGGTTTAAAGAAAGAAGAGAGGTTAGATGTGGAGCTGCTTGCTGCAAAGAGTGCTGAGTAAGAAGGAACGAGTTTAAATGTCAATGTGTTTGACATTAGGAGACATATTTCTCCCGTAATGATAGTTAAGTGCTGAAAGCCTCCCCTGCCGTACTGTCGCTATTAATGTAACTCGATAGTTGTACTGCCAACCCCTTACCTTGACTGCCAGTGACAACCTGGCTGGACCAGGAGAGCGCAGCTGAACATCTGCCTGTCCACGAGGCTGACTGTCCCTCTCCCTCTGAACTCGGGAAGTCCACCAGCAGCAACCCCATCCCTGGCTTCCTTCTGCCCTTGCTTCCACCCATTTCTCCTGCTGCGGGTGGTGAAACAGCCCATCATCGTTGGAGGACTCCAGTTGGTACATAGGAAGCAAACGAGCTGGTACAAGTGGTCAGATGGGATACAGAGAAGGAAGAATCTCAGTGCTTTTACTAGATGATGGTGACTTCTGTTTCAATCTTAAAGATAAGTATCTTGCCTCAGAGACACAGCAAGAGGCTAGAGGGCAAAGGCTGGCGTAAAAGAAAGCATATATCAGTAACTACCAGTAAGCTAATCTATGCACTCAGACATGTTAGAAGATACCAGAAGTATTAGTGAAACCATTCCTTCATTTCAGCTTTCTAAGTAACAGTCTCCAAGCCTTATCAAGCAAAGATTTCTAAGGTTTACAGATATCTACTTTTTTCAACAGCAGCGAGAGAGAGGGAGAAGCTCCATATTTTCACTTTTAATTGCCCTCACCAGCTATCTACCAAATGTCAATTTTGGCTGCTGTTGGAGCATATTTCATAACATAAACTTGTGGGTGAGAGACAGAATTTTTTACCCTACGGTTCACTCCCAATGCCCTGTGAATACCCGGAGGGAAGGAGTATACAGTAGTTAGCCATACTGGTTTGATAAAACTCGCTAATAACACCCTGAACGTATGGGTGGGTTTAACATTCTCAAACCGCACTACATACCAGCCTGTGTGACATATGTTCCAAATAAAATTGGCCTAGTTTTACTCCTAGAAGGATATGATTAGAAGAGGTGGGCTACAGTGGTTGCCAGGCCAAAGCTTTGGTGTAAGGTCATACTGTGAGGGCCTTGTTGGACAGTAAGTTATTTCTTCCAGTCTCTACATGTTGTTTGGTTAGGAGATCTCCCAGTTTTGGGGACTAATATAATGAAACCTCCCCTCAGCCAAAGCTTTTCAGTTGGTTCATTCTCCCCCCATTCTTCATACCTTTGCCCCAAGAACTGTCCCGGATCCCTGAAGGAGAGATGCCCCGCCGTGGCCTCCTGCTCTAAACCACGGAGGGAAGGCTGAGCTGCTCGCCGACATGGGGAAGGCTGCCTGCTTGTGCCCACAACGTCTGGCAGGGAGGAATCGGCTGTGTCCTATGGGCCAGAGCCAGGATGGAGGGAAGAAAAGTCCTCTGCACCCCTCCATTAAGTCTGTGCCTCCGTAGCCACACACCGCACTGTCTTTCTGGGAACATTGCAGCATGCACACTACCCTTTAGGCATTATATTTTACCGAGGCTGGACCCTTCCTATCTCCAGACACCACATATAATACAACCCGGGGCACGCTTTGCAAACGTGGTGGGGACGTTACTATCCATCCTCTTAGAAGATGCAGTAGTCGAAGCACTGAAGGTGCTGTTTGCTCATGAGCATGGTGACAAGAGGCACGTACGGGGAAGTTCCTTGTGTGCCGGAGATCCTTTGTGTGCTGGTGGTAGTCCTGGCATGCTGCAGAGGAATCCAGTCCATGTGGTTGATGGACAGCGCAATAGGATGTTAATGAAGGCATTGGTCAAAATGATATTAACAAAGCTTTTTATTTAGAAACGCAAAGATTTATTGTAAATGGGCATCATTACAGTCTACAGTCCATTTTGTTCTAGTTCAGACCAAGGCCCTGCACTTTTGCTAATTCAGGTGTATTCCAATTTTTTCCTCTGCTTACATTTCCTTTCTGAAGGCATGATCCAGGACCCACCAAAGGCAAGAGTCGTTTTTCTGCTTAAATGCAATCTTAGATGAAAGCCATATCACATTTTGTTGTAAGAGGATCAGACAAGCAAGAATTAAAGACCTACATTTCAGCAGCATTGCAAAAAACTCCAAATAGTTAAATTCAAAATGTTAAATCCCAAACGTACAAAAAAAAATCCCTGCAGCCATAGCAATACCCTGAACTCTGGAGATATAACAAAGCAGTACACTTGGGATTCTTTATATATGCTGCCATCAGGTGTTTGATTCTCTAGGATATGTCAGATACAAGCTCTGAGGTTTTGCTTGGCATTTGTATAGCTTTCCTCGCGTGCGGTGGAGGTGCAGCTGCTTTGCATGAGTGCAGATAACTCAGACTCACAGGAAACCAGCGGGATGAGGACCTTCTAATCGCTGCGCGATGGATCCATTGAGTTCATGCAAGTTTTTTGAGGGTCTACAGAAGGCAGCTGTTTGCCTTCAGCGCGGCTGTGTATGGAGGTGGGTCTTATTGCCGCAGAACCCCATAGGAACCGCATACACACATTGATACCGACAGTAAATGCACCCGTGAGTTGACTTAGTCACGGCTAGGCTGAGCCGTCCAAGGAAAGCCTACAGAAGGGAAACCTCACAGCGATTAGCTTCGCCATACTCTGAAAGCAGGAGGAACTGAAAATGGTGCTGAATAACTGTTATTTCCTAGGTGTTGACAGAAGCAACCATCTCTTGCCATTTTCTCTTTTCCTGAATACTAGGAGGTTCAATCCTTGAACTTTTTACTCAGATGGTGAAATTCCCGCTGGAGGGCTGTGCGGCTTTAAAGATTTGACCCTCTGTTTTTACAAGGGAACAAATGGCAGTGCTTTTTTAAAAAAAAAAGGGGGGGGGCAGGAAAAAAAAGAGTCAAAAGGAAAAGAGAAGCCTTTTCAGCTTAAACTTTCTACAAAGCCAGTTCTGTGGGATTTGGTTTTTTCTTATCTTTTCCCTCCCCACTTTTCAAAGTTGAGGTTACCTTCAGAGGGAGGAATTTGGGACTTCAGGGCGTAGGTGACCACTGCCGACCCGGACTCGGGGCAGCTCTGCGCTGTCGTGCCGGCCCAGCTGGTTAGCGTTACTGGTGATCGCCGTAGTGAGGACCATCGCTGACAAAGTCATTCTTCTACTGCGCGAGTGCTGTGGGCTCTGCAAAGCGTGGGGCGCACCACCGAGCGCCGACGCGGGAGCAAAAAGCCGAGAGATGGCTGCAAGACCAGCAGTTTCAGGTTCGCACCGCGAACTCGCTGGGAAAGGGAGCGGGCTATCAATAAATTCACGTATCCAGAGGAGCTGCACTGAAAACCTCAGCACACTTTCTGTTCGCCACAGTGGAACATTCATTCTTAAAAGGAACTTAAAGAGGCAAAGCTTCATTTCCTGAGATTTAAGGAACTTTATTAAATTTTCCCCCTCCCCTTTACTGCATTAAGAGTTGGCAGAGGCTTTTGAGCAGGAGAAACAGCTATAGTGTGAAAGGGCTTTTTAGAAACAAATCCAAACAATCATTAACCTTATAAAGGGAAACTCAAGGGGAGGAAATTTTCAAGCCATTACAGGTCCACCGTTATCTAAGGTGTACAAATGAAAGTTCTTTCTCTTTACTCGCTGCACAGTAACGGAAAGAGTTTTCTATCTCAGAAACCCCATGGATTGCACAAAGAAATGACCACAGGAAGTGGTTTGGAACAGCTTCTGGTCGTCTAACCCTCATCCAAAACTCTGAATGCTGAATGTTATTGAAATTAATTCATGGTCAATAGAAATGCCCCTTAGATAAATAGGAATGTTTAGCACCTTCAGGAGAACTTGAGCAGCCAAAAAAAAAAAAAGCACCTTTGAAGAACTGGATTTTAATGGTGCCATGTTCTTCCATACATCCCAGCAGGGCAGGTCAATTTTATTTTTCCTCTGATTTCTCTTTGTTGTAGCTTAAATGTGCAAGAGAAAGACAGAAGTTCTCTGAGGTGAAGCCAGCAGCAGGATGCAGGAACCAGGTCATCAGCTTTCTCGGCCAGATTCTGCATCCATGTAGGTGCCTTGGAGAACATCGATAGTAGAAGGAAACCACTGCTCTTCTCAGCTGTAATGGAGCGCATTCATAACGGGTGTGTGTGTGTGCATCGGTCCTCAGGAGCCCTGCCTACCTAGCACAGACAATGACGCATCTGTACATCTAAAATATATTACTCCTATCGTAAGTGATGCATTCGTTAGAATGCGAACATGTAATTAGCACTCGTATCTGTTGGCAGCCCTTTCCCTGCACGCTGCGGCTGGTGTAGCAGAGCCTCTTCTGAGAGTTATTTAGGTGACGCTCCCACCCGTTATGCCACAAGGCTGCTGACACTGAGTACAAGCTGCAAAACATGGAAAACTGTTTGTTTTATGTCCTGCTGTAGTGACTGGATTATAAAGGCTTTTCCTTAAGCTTGCTTTTTCTGGGAGTTGTCCTCCCTTAACTCTAAGACAGTCTGCTGTAGGTATCTCCGCTTACTCCTAGGAGGAATGGGATGCATCAGGGTCGAGGTGTTGGAGGCAGAGGGACTGTCCATCAACAGCAACCTCCTTCCCATAGCAAGTGGTGGCCCCCGATTCTTCCCCAGCTTTGGATTTACCTTGCTCTGATTTCAACCACAGCTCGAAGGACCATCCACCTGCAAAAGGAAGCTTTCCTGCCAGTTACTTACACTATCAGCAGATAGTTTGGCATCAGCTTCTCAAAAAAAAAAAAAAAAAAAAAAAAGATTGTTTTGAAAGTTTGTGGCTACGTTTGCTTGCCTAAGCTTAGATACGTATCGCAGCAATTAACAGCGCTGCAAGTCCCCTCTGGAGATACCTGCGCCTCTGAATCACATACTTCATGCACTTTCGTCCACTGCTGTAGCTGAAGAAAGGGAATCAGCATATGTGTATCATTAGCCATTTCCCCCTTTATGAAAGTAATAAGGTTTTTTAGCATTGTGAAATGCTTTTCTCTAAGGCTGGTACATAAAGCTTTGATTATCCCTCAGTGCATTTCACTCCATCAAATATGAAAACCATAGATTTCCTAGGCTTTAACTTGCAGTCAATTCAGAACACTTAACCAAACATTTTCTGTAATGAAAAAACATACGGGCTAATAGTTAGAGAAGGGGACTGGAATCAGGTCCCTGGGATTTTGTTTCCATTTCTGCCACTGACTTGCTGTAGCTTTGGGCAAGTTATTTAGTTTCTTTGTGTCGTCTTGCTGAATCATAAAACGCGTCTTGCGAATGTCAGGAGAATTTACGTTTGTGGCGATTCCCCAGCAAACAGCGCTATAAACTGCGGTTTGCTCATTGCTTTGTTGTACCTTGCGCAGCAAACGTTGCTGTTTATTGCAGTCCCGCTCCGCGTCTCCCAGCCTGCTGCTATAAATGTTACACATCTCCAACGGGGTCGACTAGATCTGAGCGAGTCCTGAATATGCAACTGCCAGATGGAGGCCGAGCTCTGATCCTCAGCGGTGTAAAAGCCGTTCCAGGGGTCTAAAAACACGCTGGCCATGGGCAGGGTGACCAGTTGCACCGGAGGACCTGTGCAACGTCCCGCAGACTTCCCGCTCTTCTCATTTTCACCGGGACGGCAGCCCTCCCCGCACCCGGCCTCGAGGCTGGGCAAATGCAAAAAATGACCTTTTTTTTTTTTCCCTCTGACTCCCACCTTCGGCTGAATGATAACCCAGGAGCCTGTCAGACTGCGCTAGTCTGCAACGAGTTTGGCAGCGGTTCATCGCTTATGCATTCAGAAATAGCAAGTGAACTGTTAACTCGCCAGTCTTAATGAATATCCAACTTGTCACAAGCTCATAGGTCACAGGAGAACTGCTGTAATGCATAGGATTATTTTACTCAAATTGCACCTTTTGGTGAAGTTTGTCCCAGGACAGCAATAGAAAGAAATACTGTATTTTAGACCTGAGATACTCTGGGACAGCTCTCTGACAGTGTCTTACATAATTTTAGCTCTATAACTTGTCTGCTTTTTGCCACTGGAAATAATCCTGCATTTTCACAAACACTGATTTTAACGTTTTTTTCATATAAAATTAAAAAAAATGCCTGTTGGGATTCTACTTTTTTTTATTATTGTTCTTAGAAAGTCACTGAGAAAATGAAAGAGTTATTGTTAGGGGTTAAGCAAAGTGATGGAAATCCATTCCAGCTGAAAGCTGGCGAGAGATCTCAGCCTGCAAGCAGAGTTTGTCATTTTTCCCTGCAGATTAAGAAAAAAAATACATTTGGCTATGTTTAACATTGAGGAATGCATAAAAAAGGATAGGGAGAGAGAGAGAGAGAGAGAGAGAGATTTATGGGAATCTAGCAACTTCAAAACAGCACCGTGTTGTGACCTGTTGTCATGAAAAGAAACAACAACAAATAAATCAGCTAATGATTCGTGAGGTTCATCACAGCACTACCGTGTAGCAGCTTTTTATAGCTTTGAATTGTCCCGAAAAATCTCAACCCGTGGTATGCACAGTTCCCAACATGATGGCGTACCATTAAAAGCAATATTGGGATACATTCCCAGTGGATTTTTACTACCTCTATAATTTAGGTTAGGAATATCTGTTGAAGTCGATGGTGCTGCCTTGTATTTTGGTCTAGCCCATGACATAGCTACTTAAAATTACTACATATGATTCACAGACTTTACGATCCCATGGGCTTATATGGTGCCAAAGAAGGTTTCTCTGACTTGTCTGCTAATAACAGGCAAAAGTTTTTATTTTTATTTGCTTTATGCTACTGTTCACAAAGAAAGATGGAGCTCTACCAATTCGTGTGCGAGCGGCTAAAAACTGAGCAATTCAAGAGATCTCCTGCTGCTGAGCCGTCCGGGTGCCACGGCATCTCAGCGGGCGCCAACGTGGATGTTGGCCTGCTTTGCATTGCCGGACTGGACCTTTCCAGCTTTTGGATGTTGTGAATCTGGATCCTTAGGCATCCCCCTCCCAAACGATCCCCCATCCTTAGCCTGGCAGAGCAGCGGACAGCAGCAGAGCAGGGACCCCGGGACAGACGTTGCTGCTGCCAGAAACACCTAGCAAAGCCTTGCGCAAATTTGCCCCCTTCCCCTTTCTTCTTCCTTTCCTTTGCTCTCCTTTTCTCAGCAGCTTCCACTTTGCTCATGGCTCATCAGAGCTGCAAAGCTCAAACATGTTTTTACATATAACTAACTAACGGAGCTGAATTCTTGTTCCTGCCACTACCCCCAAATTTGGCTCAGATAAACTGTAAAGCGGCACTGGCAAATCCAACAAAAGTGATACATGACTGTTCACTTGACGTTTGAGATAAATACGCTTACAGCCTTGCTTTTGTTTTCTGCTATGGTTCCTTAAAAGGAGTTTATTGGCAGCGAAGTCTGTGGGAGCAGCAAGTTTGCAACAGCCATGGGATTTCCACAGAGGAAGAATTTCACATTCACAATCAAGAGTGTTTGCATCAGGAATGTTTTTTTCCTAAATGATTGCACTCAATCAGAACACAAGACAGCCCTGGGGGACCTCAGTGTCCAGTCAAAACAGCTCAAATTTCAGATTTCAGCGAGTGGACACTGGGGCAATGTGTGCAGCAAACCAAAGAAGTTGCTTTCAGTAAAATAGTAATCTTGGGAAACAGCACTGCTTGGTCGGAGAGGGTGGAAAGATTCTTCCACCCGTTGAGGTCAGACAGACAGCGAGCACAGCGCTGAAAGAGGGAGCAGTATCAAATGTGTGTATAAGGGAAAGTTAAGTGGTTTCTCTTTAAGCACGAGCCTTCATGGGAAATTTGCTCCAAAGTCTGCGTAGAGAATGCTGGCTGGTTTTCCATAGGAAACCGTAGGGTACTTCATGACCCTGGTGCTCTTTGAGGTTTTTTTTTTTCCTGTCTGTCAGTACTTTTGTGTGTGTCTGAATCGGTTTGCTTTAGTTTGTTTAATAAACAACTGATGTGAGCAGTTTGAGCCTGGGGTTTCTGTGTGTTTTGTGCAGCATCACGGCAAGATCCACCTACAACCTGCTCTCCTCTGCGTCCCTGTCTGGTTCCATAATTCGTACGTTAAAAAGTAAACCCCTTATTTGTGCCCTCTTCCAGGCTTGCTAGTGACATTTGTGGAGCTATAAATAGGCGCATTTAGGAGAGAGAAATAGAGACACACCTTTAAAGTCCATTGAAATATTTTGGACCGTGAGAGCTTTCAAAGGAAGGACAGAATGGAAAAATAAGAGATATTTTGCTTTAAAAAAAATAGAAGCTATCCTTCCTAAATAGGGACAGTTGGCATCTGCACCTCCTTCTTTGCTAAGAAAGCCCATCCCAGTCTTTGCTTTCAGACCCATTTCATATTAAAAATAGCACATGGAAAATTTTTCTCCCAGAGTTTCTTGCCAGCTGACTGCTCGGCTGACTGGGCTGTTGCTTTCAAGTGACTAATTTAGAGCAAGACTCGACTAGAGAGCGCTAAATGATGGCGTCATCGGTTTCTTTGTCACATCCAGGTAAAACAACACGCTATCCCAAGGTGCAAAGCCGGCGACGAGCTTAGAGTGAGGGTAATGGGTGAGCAAACCTGCTGGATTCGACGACTCGTGGCAAAGAAAAGAGCCAAGCAGGTAAAGTCTCAAGAAATATTTAATTGTATTCTGGGACGGGCTGAAATGTAAAGCATACAGTCAACACGAACATGCCTCATGGTACCTGAAATCTGAACTTGGCTCTGGATCAGCATTTCACAACTCTGGGCCAAACCAAAATCCTTCAATGCAAATGTCTCTGGACATGGGAGCTGCTGAACCTCAGATGTGCCGTGTGGCTAATTCGCCTGATTTGCTTAGCGAGTCTCGCAACATCTGGTACCTGTCTTAAAGCTCCAGCTCTTGCACCGATGTGATGAGAATCCCACCTTTTATTCTGTTTTCTTTTTGAGGCAATTTCTGCCCTCTGTGTTTGCAGAACAAATTGCGATGCTGTGACATCAGGTGACAAAGGAAAAGGATCCAGAGGTTGGGATTTCCTTTAAGATCTCAGTTTGCCTCCTGTTTTTGAGTATTAAGGCAACAATTCTTCTGCATTACAGTTCTGCTCGCTACAGTCATTGCAACCACGCAGTAAGAAACACCTTAAGAGGACAGCCCTGGGGCTAGTGGAAGGAGGTGTAGCCCCTTCGAGCCCAAAGCTGGTATTTGGAGAAACCAGAAGGGATGCCTGCGTATTCCTGCATTTCACCCCAGTTCATCATCCGCCTGGTGCCAACACCTCCTCCCTCTCGCCTTGTTCTGGAGTAGCAGCTCCTTGCACGCGCCTTTGGACAGGCCACGGCCATGAAAAACAGCTATTGATTCAGCTGTTTGTGCCTGTATTTTCCCAGCAAATTAACCCGCAGTTAGTTTTCGTTCTTGTCAAAAAGCAAGGGAGCCGCTCGGGGGGCCAGGGAGCCGTGCGGTGAGGGAAGAGCTGGGAGCTGCTGTTTTCAGTGCATCCAGATAAAATGCTCTAGGGATTACCCAGCAGAGTCCATGCAGTGTCGAAAACCTAGAGTCTTCAGAATGCCCTCTCTTTTGCCCATTTGGATTCATTTCACCTCCCTTTTTATTTCACTACATTCTCATTCTTTGCAGCCTCAGTCCGAGACTATCTCAAGGGGCTGCGATATTTTTTTTCTGCCCGCTACAGGATTAACTACCAATAAACGGAAAGCTCTAGATCAATCACATACACGACTCTTTTTGCTAAAAAATAGGGGTAGCTAAGGTATGTGGTTTATGGCAATGGTGTAGGAGCCTCCAATCTCCAGTATACATAGAGATTTGGGTGCTTAGAGGCAGCTTTTCAAAGGTATGCCAAGCTTCGAATAGCCGCAAAGTGAAATTATCAAAAGCAGCTTGATTTTCACAGAGAGATTTTAGTGGGGATTTTTTGCCAGTGTTTTCTGGTGTATGAACAGCAGTTGTTTCCTTTCTGATCAACAGAGGACAGTATTCTTATATTCAGAGCCTACAATACATCTTCATCGCACAGCAGCAGGCTATGGCACAAACATAACACCAGGCACTGAAAAGCTAAAGAGAAATTAAAGGATCTTTCTTACACTTCTCCTCTGGGTAAAATGCAACCCTGTCACTATCTGGATGATGGGAATTGGATAAAGAGGCGCCAAGCCTTGTAAAATCTGATTTACTCAAAAAATCTGATTTACTCAACCCATCACAAGATTTGGAATTGCCATAAAAATCTCATCATTTCGCCAGTTAATAAAACACTCAGCAGAAGAGACTGTTACAATCCAGCCAGAGATTTGGCAATGACCATTTATTTTATAGGGCAACACATACCACTGCTTTCGATCTAGCAGAATTCGAAGTACCTGAGCCCCAGTTATTTATAATTCCCTATCACTGAAAAGCTAGCTATGGGGATTTTACTTTCAGTAAATGACACAGTGCAGAGAAAACCGACTGAGCTATATTCCTGGGAGTTTTTAGAGCTCTCTGAGCAGCATGGCCTTTTTGCACGGGATCCCTTTTTCTCGCGCTCCGGTGTTTATGCACGCAGGAGGAAATTCCTGCTCATGGTAGATTTTCTGCCCCCTCGCGTGGGGCTGCACGGGGATGCTCTCAGGTCTAAGCCGTAAGAGCCGCTGGGCTGCAGGTGGCCCTTCTGCGAGGTGGAAGAGGAGCCAGGGGTTAGGGTGAGCTGGGTCTCCAGGCAGAAAATGTGCAGCCGCTTCTCCAGGCCATAGGCTAAAGTAACAAAAAACGAGGAGCTAGGCTGAACCCAGGATGGGTGGGAGGAAATTCCTTTCCTCTAAGGCCCCATAGGGTTCCCTGTATCAAGTTTCGTAGCTCCGGGATTTGAGCTGGAAGGGAGGAGCGCATAAAACCC
This sequence comes from Apteryx mantelli, assembly GCF_036417845.1. Classification (NCBI taxonomy): domain Eukaryota; kingdom Metazoa; phylum Chordata; class Aves; order Apterygiformes; family Apterygidae; genus Apteryx; species Apteryx mantelli. The sequence goes on from NC_089987.1 coordinate 3,749,297, forward strand.
ATTCTCTCTATTTATTTGTGGTGTCTTTTGCCCCCACAAATGTCAGCTCGCCCAGTCTATCCAGCTCACTTGCTGTGCAGGTTCAGCTGACAAGTATTAGACAAAATATCAATCCCTGCAGCCAGCGGTGGGAAACTCAGTTAAATTGACTCAGGATGGATTCATACCTTTAAGCAATGTTCAGCTGAAATCAGCATTTTTTTCCTTCCTTTGGGGTGCGGATATGCTGACCTATTTAGCAGGGTCAGGCGGCACAAGAAGCACATGTTGTGAGCTCCTGGACCTATTTCTGCTCGAGAGTAACTGAACCTCTGCTTCCAGCCTGGTGATGAGAGCAAAGACATTTAGATAAGCTTCAGGACTTTGGGATGAATACCTGACCCAGTGGGGTGGCTCACTCATCGCGGCTAAGCGAGCGGGGAAGGATCCTGTCCTCAGCTTCGCTCTGTGGGAACTCCTGGCAGGAACGGCTTTGGACAGCAGTTTCCAAGAAGGAATTAGATTTAGTTTATAAATTAGTTCCTAAGCTAGGGGCCAGGGTCATTAAAAATGGAATCTGCCCTGGGGATGGGAGGCCCTTCCATGTCCAGATTCTTTGTACATTTCTAGAAGTTGCTCGCTTGGATTTTAAACATGGATTTGACACAAAATACATGGTCCGAGCCCGGTGGAATTAAAGCTTAATGGGTTTACCCAAATTGCCTCTCTGCTGAAGAGGAAGCGAGAAAGTCTCAGCCATTTTCCTCAGGCAACGTTCCTAATGTATTCTTCAGACTTTGCAGCCATTTATCTCGGAGAGTTTCGGCACACCGAATTCCCCGGGAAGGTCTCCCTGTTCGTTGTCTTCCAGGGTTCACTTGCTCCTTGCAAAGTTCAGGGCAGGATGTCCCGGCGCACATTCCAGCGGCCAGGCTCTGGGTGAATACCCGCTGCCCGTCTCCCACCGTGCTGCTGGCCCTCCTCGCTCTAAAGACTTGATGATAAATCGTTCCTCAGAGCAGTGGCAATTTCATGGTTCGTTGGGCGCAACCACTCTGCATTTTCGCCCCTAGATAATCAAGCTATTACCAGACAATGAGGAACAGATTGCATCTGCCGCAGTGCCCGCGGACAATGGGCCATATATCTCCAGCATCTCCCACTCCGGGGATGGAGGGAGGGAATATTTTGAAGGGGGAGAGGATGGCAGGTAATCCCAGGTATTTTAGTGTTGTTTTGTCCTCCCCATTTTCTGCTGCTGAGGGAAATCGCATCGATGGGTTCAGCCAGAGCTGGGATGGAGTGAGCTAGGATTTTAGCCTTGAGTTTTCCATTTATTTTATCTTGCTTCCCACATTCCGGGATCAGTTCCTTCTCTCCTCCTCCTCCTCTGCGGTTTACAATAGCCACAGGCCATTGCAGCTGATAAAAAGCACAACAACAACTGAGCCCCCCACAATCTTTATCTTCCCGCATGCTCCCTTTCCTTGCATCCCACCTCACAGGGCCAGGATCCATCTTCATTTTGCAGCTGGCATACAGGTGTGCTTAGCTCTGTCTGCACAGCCCCACGGCATGCACCACGGCAGCCCTCTGGAGGAGATTCACACCCTGTCCGTACAACAGCTGGGTTTTCCGTTAGGCAAAGATTGCTCTTAGGCAGTTATCTTGCAGCGTGCACCGTGTTTATGGTTGTTCTGGGGCCCATGGAGAACCTACATGACTTTCCCAAAGGCATAGAAAACATCCATGGAAAAAAAGGACTAAAGTGCAGGTCTCTGGTAGTCTAAGTTAACCCCTGAACCATTAGGCAGTTCTACCATGGTAGCCATGTGAGAATGGCAAATGATGGAAAATCATTTTCTTTCCATACCAGAAAGACAATTTGGGCTCCTTGGCTGCTATCGCCTTCTCCCTGAGCTTGCACATCTGTGACAAAGCTCTAATAACATCTGCAATGGCTCTAACACAGGGGTAACAAAGCTTTTTTGAAGTGACTATGACACAGCAAAATTTACAGGTTTTTATGTATAAAAATGCTCTCTTTAAGAAGGCAAAAACTGATATACAGATTTGGCTGCAAGAAGTGAGGATGGATCTCAGGCTGCTTCTGTTTAAGAGAATTGTAGGTTTGTGCATGTGCTACACCAAGAATTATTCTAGAGCTGCTACTATAGAGCAGTCTCCTATAACGTTATGTCTTTCAAACACTATGTGTTTCACAGCTTCGCTGCTCCTTTGCTCTTATTTAAGCTTCTGATGCTGAAATGATTTTGTGCTCTTTGGCTTTTTCAGCCAACCATATCATGTCCTCAAAATTATCCATGGTAAACAAAATAATAGTCATAATTAAAAATAAACAGGGCAAAGAATGAGACGCCAAGTCTGATGTGCCACCGAATCACTTAACAGAGGTAAAATATTGCTGCATATTATGAAAAGTTTAATTATCCAAAGAATTTCATGCAGTTGTCATCCTTTAACCTTCCCACCCCCCTTTTCTCCCCCCTCCAAAAAAACCCTTGAAGTGAAATATTTATGATTTTAATAAATTAAAGAACATGGCTAATTAGCTCTATCATCAACACCCACAAGGCTGTTAAAGTGACTGAGAATGCTGGAGTTTAATATTGCACCGGCAATTGGCCAGCGAAGCAGCCAAGCGTTTGGTTGACGAGACGATAGGTACACGTTGCCCTTCGGCAACCCGAAATATTAAAGGAAGACACAGACACCGTCGTTGGCTTGGCGAGCTTGGGCTAATGCACCTCGGATTTGATCAAGCACTGGTGTGTATTCATAAAAGTTTAGCACCTAAATAAGCTTTACATTTAGGCCCACAGGCAACAATCCTGCTCCCAAATGGCCAGTCTCATAATAGCATCCATTTATTGGAGAACCATCCTGTCCTTCCACGAATAACCAGTTCTAATCCTGGCTATGCAGCAATGGTTTTATCCAGTCTAAATGTGCCCTGGCCTTTAGCAACAAAATTTATAACAGAATAAAGGAAATGATTAATATCTTCTAACTTGGGTGGTGGAATTTACTTAATTTATTGCTACATTTATGCAAAGGTGGTATTTTTTTCTTCTATGCACCCTTCCACCAGACAAAACAGATCAAATGGCAAATTCCTTGCACTCATCGTTGCCAGGCTGAAGTGACGGACATTGTTAATTGAAGGTGTCAAAATAATTTACTGCAAGTAATTAAATAAAATGGCAGCTTCCAAAGCTTGCTGAATTTTGATCCGAAGTCAGTAATCGGTGCCATAATTTAAAAGCACCTGACAGAAGCTTTAATTAGTGAACAAAAATGTGAGTAGCCAGTAAAGCTCTGTGATGGATGGTGGAAAGTGGGGGGGAGATACCTACTCATGTCTCTCCTGCAAGATCCCAAACAGCTGGTTAATACAACATTGCACACAGGCCCTGCGCGGCTCATGCTGGTGGAGCTCAGCTCCTCCCTGGCAGTACGAGCCCCATGCCCAGGTCCCACGAGCAGAGGGGCCCACGTCTGCATGTTCCTGGGAGGCAAAATTGTTCCAACCTTAGCTCATGGTCCTTGGTTTTCACTTGGACCGCCAGTTATATGACAAGGGGATATCACTGGCTGCTGATATGGCTTGAGAGCATTTGCTGGTAGGCTCCCAGCTGGTAGAAGTATGAATTTTGTCACAGCACAGCTGCAATTAGCATTTATAATGATTTTTCAGTGGGCTGGGCTGCGAACCCAGGGTTAGTGGCACATCACACTGGGCTGCATCGCTTTGCATTTGAAAACAAACAAATAGGTTAGTCCCTTTTGGCTGTCCTCCCCAGGCATTTCTGCTTCCTAGATGGTTCTCCTGGGCATGCTAAATTGTGCAGGCTGAAAAACAGTTGTGAGGTGTTCGGGGCAAGGACCTCCCAACACGCAAAGACACAACATATGGTTTATTCTTCATGACACTCTTGGCACCAGGGGGCCACCACCCATGTTGCTTTCTAATTCCCAGATACAGCCCTGCAGCCTCCCCCTCAGGAAAAAAGGAGGGGAGGGAGGAAGTAAAGGTCATGGTTTAACTCTTTTGTGAATCATCTAATATAACACTGAATTATGTCCTCACTGGGGGCTGTCAGACCAGTTAGGTCGATGTGGAGTTGCAATTGCTGATCACCACTCTGGGTGATACATCTTCATGGGGATGAAGTTGTTGCATTCGCATTTGCTGAAATCTCTTGGCTAATCTGGTAAGTGCTGGTCTGGTTGAGCCAGGTCTGTGTTATGGGCTTTAGCATCTAACCTAAATAACTGAAAAATATCACACATCTGGCCTGGACAGTTGTGACACCTACTCTCCTTCTGCACTCACCCGATACCAGGATGAAAGCACGCCAGAGAGCACAATGGCACAATTCACTCCAAACATTTAAAAGAGAAATGATATGACATTTTTGCAGAGAGGAAAAGGAAAGGAAATGAGACCATGCCCTTTCAGTGCCTTGTAGCAGGAGCAATGCAGATCTACAGGCAATGTTACCCTAGATGCTCAAATTTCAGTGTAAAACCGTGACATATCCTGAACATCTAGCAGGGAGCCCCCAGCTAAAATGGGGCCATCTTTTAGCAGCATAAATAGTCCTATGTTCTCTTTACTAGACCGTTCCCATTACCTAGGTGAACTTGTTTAAAGCTCCTTGGAGTACCTCAATATTTCACAGCAGTATGAATGTATCACCAAAGACAGTGTTATTGCATGGATCAAACAGGGTTAGTTTGTATGGGGGCCTGTAATTTCTCTGTTTCTTTCCAGCATGTTTGAAGGGAAATGTGATCTCTTTGATGAAGGCAAAATCCAAGGAGCAAGGAGCCTGCAAGCAGGTGATACCCTCAGTTTCAGTTTTAGCTCTTCTTTAGTGGCATCAGCTGGGAAAGAGGTGAAAAGAGATCCTGGCAGTCCCGGCCTCTGCATTTTTTTGTACGTCAGTGGAATAAAAATATTGTTTCAGCAGTTATATGGACGTTATTAAAACAGAGTTCAAGGAACGGTGCCAGTCTTCTGTTACCAAAACTATAGTACACTAAACCATCTAGCCTGAAGGATAACCCTGGGCCAATCAAACAGGGAATGAATGCCAGAATTGGAAGTGCTGTCTGCAACAAGCCCTGATTATTGGTGAGGCTGAGGGAGGCTGCTTCCCTATGAAACCTCTGCTATTGCTCTCAAGAGGAAACATTTCAGCAGAGAATGACGCTCCAGCACAATAATCGCGACTCATTAGTGTTATATCTGTGAATTTACCACCTTTGAAACGGGACTATGCACAGAGCAACCTCAGTGCTCTTGACTGGCTTTGCAAAAGGAGGCCAATTATATGTGGCTTTTCAGGTCATGGCCTTCGGAACGAAAGGGGAGACGAGTCTGCATTTTTCCATGGCTTTAGTCTGATTCAACTCAGGATGAGATCAATGGAAGCTTGTTCAAGACTCTAGTGTCTGTTCTTAGGACCCCTGAGAAATTATACTAGATAAGAGGAAAAAGTGTTTTTAACCTCTCCAGGCCCTCAGGAGTACAGTAGTGACTATTTTGATGGAGTGCAGCAAGTGAAAGAGGAAAATCATTTTAAAAGAAGAGGAAAAAACATTCTTACTGGGGCTTATTTTAACTTAATGATAATGTTTAATGAATTGGCAAAGTCTTGCTAAGGAACAAATATAAGCAAACTTTATGTATTTGGATCTTAATGATTAATAATTCTCCACAGTTAGGATGCCAGAGTAAACATAATTAACACTTTTCTTTTTAACCAATTGACTTAAGTTTTCCATGGCCAATAAAGTTTGAAAAATTTTCTTTGGATCCAGTTACACAAGTCATTGCCTGGGAGGGATGACAGTCACCGTATATCCACAGTGCGGACAAAGTAAATGGCCTAGAAAGCTCCAAAATGTGTTTTTCACATCAGTAAAGATGGAGATTTTTAATGATGATGTAACTATGTCAAGCATCATAAACACTCCTTGGAGAAACATACCTCAGCTGAGCAGGCTTAGTCGGAATAACTTGCATGGAAATGGAAGCAGGGAGCTGCACACTGTATGTTGACTTGAAACATAACTTACAATGGCAGCGTTGGAGACAAAAAACAAATGAAAGACAAATCGATTCTGACACAGTTTTAAAAATAAGACCTCAGTCGGTTTCAAACTTTTAACATCTTCTGACATTTTGGAAGCTTTTGCTAATTCTCCAAAGCCATAAAAGCACTTTTCCTCTAACTGGCCTATTCCTATTTCCATTCAGATGCCATTTCTATTATTTAAAAGTCTTTCTAAAAATGCCAAAATGTTAATTAGGCCATGACTCATGCCAAATAGCTCAAGTGATTTGTATTATATTCAGAGACTGAAAATTAACCAGCTACTCAATTCGATACAAAAGAATGCTTCATGTTTAGCATTAATGTTTCCTTTAAAACCCAAATCTTGGTGATGTTGTTGTGGTCTTGTGTGAGGTTCAAGAGGGAGCTATGAGAATAACTATTTGCATCTGTTGACTTATTCTCATTCTTGCAAACTTTGGCCTTTTCTCAGTTTCCTGCCTCTCCCATACCTTTCACACTTGCCCTCTCCTGCAATACAGTGTCCCCACAATTCTCCTGGCAGAGCTGGCTTGGTGGGCTGTCCCAAAGCCAGGTCAGACACAAGGCAATGGGCTTGTTTAAATTGAATGGCTTGGGTCAACCCTGCTGAATTTGCCAGACATCGAATTAGGAAATGGGCAGCAGCCTCCAGGTAGTAGGTGAGAAAGAGCAGCAGGTCACAGTCACATCTGGAAATGACACAGCTGGATGTGGGAGAGGAGGGGCCTCTATTTACACAAGTGGCAGTGGACAAACCTGTCCACATTGCCATCCGGGCTGGGCATGTGTCTCCTGCGTCTGGAAGCCACGTGGCTGTGTTAGGGTCATGCTTTGCCCAAGCTAACACACTAATGCAGCTGTGCATGCCTTGTGCAGCTTGTGGTCTGTTCTGACCCTCAGGAAGGTCTATACGGCTGGAAGGATAGCCGAAAAAAACAAAGTGTTTGAGAAGAGGACAGAAAACTTGCTTTTCTAGTGAAACACCAACAGATCTCTTGTATGGACATATTCATCAGAGTCCAGTGTTTTCTAGTCCCTTTAACAGAACTCAGTTGATGCATTTATTTTTAACATGCAATCTTTTATTTTCAAAGGCCTCCGTGCATTCCCTACACGGCATAATCAGGGTGCTATTCATTTGCATCATGTCTCACAGGAGAAGTCCTGACTTTGTTTGTGTTCTGGATGCTGCAAAATTTTCCTTCCTCAGCATCCAAAACAAATCACACCCTATGTTAATGGAAGTGCTGACAGGCCAAACCTCTGCAGGTTCACTGTAGGCCTGGCAGAAGGCATAATATCTGCTTGATAATGACTGGGCACTGATCCGTATTTGTCATATGCAAAGTTTTACTGTGTGCCTTCCTTTGCTCCTGTTCCTTCTCCCCCACACTATTTTTTAGTGGATGGCAGAGATCTGGGAGAATCACAAGAGATTTGGCGGCCTTAATTTGATTGCTGGGAGCTGGTGGAAAAGCTGAAGCATCTCATATGAGGTCAGTCCCATCTTGTATTAATTCGTCGTTTCCTTCCCACCTAATGGCTGTTCAGAGCCTCTAGAAAGATCCTTTCCTCCTTCCTCCTGTCACCCCACATGAACAGCCCTGGTAATACACCATGCAATTTAGCCACGGTGTAATTCAGTATACCAGGTGGCCAAAGGAATCCACAAAAGCCCTGTCAAACAGTGCTGTAAGTGATGGTACAGCTGAAAAAAGTCTTGAGCAGTGCTCTGATCACTGCGCAGAAGCTGATTTGTTTCTGCAATAACAGCCTGTTCCCGGATCGCAGTACCAGCTCACCTACCTTGCTGTAATAACAGTGGCACAACGCACTGAGCCAAAGCACGGAGCTAGGCACCACTTCCCCCGGTGGGGTGGCACACCCAGCTGCAAACGGCACGCTCCTCCACCGTCCGAAGCCCTGGCAGTGCTGCGCAGGGTGTAAGCTATGGAACTCCTCGTCACAGGGAAGCGTAGCTATTGGACTCTCACATGGGTTCAAAACTGAACTGGACACGCTTATAGAAGAAACATCTGTCAGAGTTTCAAAGATATCACCATGCTCAGGAAGCGCTCGAGTACCAAATGAATGGAAGTTGGGTGAATATTTTGGGGACATACCAGTGCAAGTCTGCCCTGTTTGTATACTCTTCCCAAGGCAGGGGCTATTGGCTGCTTTCAGAAGCCGAATGCAAGGTCTGATGAAATTTTGGTCTGAGTTAGATTAAAAGTCTGACCATGCATAGATGACATTCTTAGCATATGTACAGAGGTGCTGTTTGATTATGAATGAGATGCAGGCTAAACTATTTGAGATAATGGTAAGCTATGAGTCCTTGTGCATCTGAGCTGTAAATCCTTCTGTCTCCCAGGAAGGTGGTTGTTCATAGCTGGCCTTTCCTACTAATGAAGAGGACTGTTTAGGAAGCTTTTTTGACAAGACACCAACTTCTCCAGAAATTGTGTCAGTCTTGGAAGGAATTTTGAGAGGAAGGGAGAGAGAAAAAAGCATGAAAACATACGCTAGCTACTGGCTGGGTTCCCTGTTAAGCCACAACTTAAGCCTTAGTCTTGTTTTTCACTGTACTGAACAGACAGATCTACGACAGAAGAGATCTCAGATCTCTTGCAGCCAAAGTATATTGCAATATTCAGGCAGGGTGGAACAGTCCCAGCAGGAGAGCAAAGCTCTGCCCTTCTGTGGCTGCTGGCCTGGGATGCAGGAAAATAAAGTGCACCTCTCCCTGTTATCAGCTAAGATGTGTGTGCACGTACAGCCTACCCAAAAGGGTTGCACGTAGGATGAAAACTGAGCCCCAAGAATGTTATTTGACAGGTCCCTTATTTACCCGTCTGATTTGTAGGGATTCCAGGATGACTTGGATGGTTTTGTACAAGGACCTTTGTAGGATTTGCAACTCATTCACATGTAGCATCAATGCTGAGCAGCTCTGCACTGCTGAGTTCACTACAGCACTTGAGCCATCACAGTCTTCTTCCCCGTATGGTCCTGTATGAGCAAACAGTTCCTACAAACACACTTCCTTGTTGTACTACACAACAGCACTCATGGCAAGGGAAATGCTGGTGATTTGGAATGTTTTTTTTCCAAGAAAAACACTGATTCAGGCCTGTTGGCTTGGAATTAACTCATCTCAGGATATGAAGGCTGGAGCAAAGGAAAGATCAGAATTTACAGAAAATCATTGACATAGGGGTGATTCCTGCTAAAACAAAGTAAACATTCAAACTCTCAGAAACCATTTAAAACAAAATCTACAATAATCTGGGCCAGGGGCTGGCAGCAAAATGGTGTTACAGACCTTCACACAATGGTTTTTCCATGATCTTAGAAGGAGTTCATTGTCCAATCACGCCATTCTGCATACAAACAAGCATTACTCTTCCAAGCCTAAAAAGCATTGTTCCTTTGTTACATGCACTTTCTGTCCACGAAGCCATGGCAAGGCACAGAGGCTTCAGACGAGCAGCAAACACTGGCTGTGATATGATATTTCCGCTTGGCTCTCCTCCCAGTGGCTCCTGCTACAGCCATTGTTCTCAATGACGCCCGTCCATGAAGAGTGACAACAGCGAAGCGCCTACTTCCGGAGTCACTCACCAAGTCTTACACATTTGCCATTTACATCTTGAAATGGCTAGATGGTGTGCCTAAACACGCCAGAATTTTCAAGAACTGTCGCGACCCTTTTACCAGAAACAAGTTCTCGTGACTGCAACTCTGGTAGTAGTTAATGCTCTTTCCTTTTAACTGGGCTATTTCAAAATGCTTGGAGCGGTTAGGAGTTTACGTCCTACCAGCCCTACTCCTATAAAAACCTCAACTTACCTCATAAGAAACTATTTAGTCCTGTTCAAATGTCACTTTATTCATCTTTGAAACGCTGCTAACAGAAAGCAACAAAACCTACTGCTTCCTTTGGCGCTGGAGCAAAGTCTTCAGCATGTGCAAGTCACTGGGGAGTTTGCAGGGCTGTGCCAGTTTTCACCAGCTGAGCATCGTACCAGCAATGGCTTCAGTGTTCGCGGACTTCCAGCCCCCTGATGTTTGCTTCAAGTTTCAGATTTGAAAGTGTACAAGAAACTCAACATAAAACTTAGACTGTAAATTTGACTTTTCCTTGGTCTCCAATCAGAGCCATAAATCAAGCCCAGATTTGCTTTGAACTTGGTCGCGCTTGCCCCAGAAAGTTCAGGAACTTTAATGATCCTTTGGGACAGAGTCAAGCCGATTTTAAAGCATTTACAAAGAAAACATCAAACTGAGTGAATTTAATGTGGTTTTGCTACATGCCTTTGGCACAGCTCTGGCAAGCCCTGACAAGGATCCATTTCAAGAAATAATAAAGATAAACTGGGCATTTGACTTACGTCATTGGACAACAAGCAAACAAACAAGCTAAAAGCATCTTAAGGATTTTTTTGGTTTCACTTTGCTAGGACTTTATCAGCACAAGGGGACTGGTTCTCCTTTCCTCTACACTAGAGTAAATCAGGACTAAGGCCATAATGTAGCTGTGATAGTTATCAGGCTCGGATAAAGCATTTCAGATCTCTTCTCTGTGGATTTGAAATGTCTGGCCAAATAGAGTTTTGGATCCAAGTTAATGCTCTCTCTGTGAAAATGCTGGAGAGTGTCGAAGGCATCTGTGTTACTCTGCCACGCTGGGACAGAGAATGTTTAGAAATACAGCTTCTCTGCTAAAACAGGTTCTGCTCTTATTGCCCAAGTGTTTCTCGTCGGTTTAAACCAGTGAAAAATCTGAAGCAATTGAAGTAAAAAGTTATCCCCTGAGTAAGTCGACATTCTACTCCCAGGTCTATGCCCTAATAAGGGGCTGAAGCTTCTAAACATTTTCAATATAACTAATCAACTTTCATTAATTTTGTGGCAAAACAAGAGATAGGATGTATTTTTCATGTTTTATAAATACATGTATACATCCGAAAACCTAATAGTGGGTTTAAAAGAGGCTTGCCAAATGTTCATGTTACTTATCTTAAAATATGCATTTAGACTTCGCAAAAACTCTAAAATTATACCAACACATGCATACATTTATACATTTTTAGGCCAAGTGGGACCTCATGATAATGCAGTCTAACCTCCTTTTGTTGCTAGGTGACTTTTAAATTTGTTTTGCTTTTTTTGAGTTTAAGTATCACAGAATTGTGTATAAAAGTGCTGTACTGAAATCATCAGCTTGGTATCTGAGTGCAGATATTGCTAGTGAATGGGGGTCATGTTTTTCATTTCTATTTTGCCTTGAGCATTCATACCTAGAAGTGTTAATAAGTGTCATAGAATAGCATAGAATAGAATGAGCCGAAGTTTCTGGAACCCTTTCTGAAACATGAAGCACATGACGCTACACCCTGGTTCATAATATAAAGCATATTATTCCCCTTTAAAATGCCAGAGGGCATATTTAAGAATAGCTACTATAGCAGTGTTCACAAGCAAAGTGGAAAATCCAGATTGCCAGAATTCACATCTTCACAATGTTTGAACCTATAAACCTGAGGGTTGGGTACCTGTCTATCACCCTAATATCCAAGCATAACCTAAATTACATCAGTAGCAATAGTGATGTCCCTGGTGGATTTCAAGAAATTCTCATCTCCTATCTCTCTCGGGTAATTATTTTGCTTAGGGTGATTTGTTTGATAGATTTATTAATTATGCAGCTCTCATCTGTTCATTTTTATTTTTTTTACATATTTCAACAGTTTGTTTTCCAAGTTTTGTTTCACCCCTTTTCTGCACTTGTTAGGCTCCTAGCCTTTGGTTGTACCACTCCACAAGTGACTGGTGGGCATTGGCATAGACTCTTCGGTCTCAGTGGACTATGTAGATTTTTAAGGTTGCAAAAAACGGTCAAAAAACATCATGTACATGCTAAGCTATTCACCAACTCATAAGTCTACTGAGAATTACTTACAATCTCAGTTAAGGCTGGCAGGGGATCTACATGTAAGAAACTCTTTCTATTAGCATGTAGTAAAGCAATTCACAGAATTTTCATCAGAATGAAACCTTTCCATTTAACTTTTGGAGAGAATTTGAAGAGGAGAGTGGTGTTTCTCTGAAAAATAAGCTTTAAAGGAAACAATCTGTTCTTATTAAGTTTAATGTTAGTAAACTAAGCCCTGAATCTGAAGATAACGTGAGTAATTTTGCTTATGTGAACATTTCCATTGATTTCAACAAAGTTCTTCACACAGGAGAATTACTCATGTAGATAATTGCTCATAAGGTCAGGCAATCTAAGTTAGCTAAAGAATTAAGGGTACTAAATCATTTTCTAATCTATATTGTTCTTTTTTTGACTGCCAAAATGCTTTCTATATTTATTTTTCTATAATCCTGATAAGGAAGCATTCCTAAAACATTAGCAAAAATCCAGCTTGAGTGAAAGGACAAAGTGAAACAAACACCCTTCAGCCTTTCCCCACTGTTGCTGATCTTTAAATAGCAAACTTGATCTTCTGTCAAAGCAGATTTTTGGTGGTTACACAGTAAGTAGCTCGACAAGATGGGATAGGAAAATCCTTCAAGGCTCTTAATCGGCAGTCTCTGCAGCTTGCTTCAAGCTCTTCTGCTGCTCTTTGCTTTGGAAGAAGTCATGCTTGAGAACGTTTAATCCACAGCAGCCCTTAGCACCGTCCCTCTGGGAGCTCACTCATGCTTGTTATCATGTGTTCGCCAAGTCAGAGGTTAGAGGGTATAATGTGCAACGTAAGCCAATCACCATCTCATAGCTCTACCGAGACTTATCTACGATCACGGCTACGGCTGGCGAGGCGGGATCGAAATGGAGCAAACTCTTTCTATTAGCATGTAGTTTATGGATGGCGAGCAAAGTCACACTGCCTTCTAAATATGGCCAGAATTTGTTTGAAACTTTATAAGATGTTTTCCATTCCTGGGTATTGACTTTGGAAATGATACCTTCTAAAGCTTTAACAGGCGTGAGAAATTTAAATATACAACCCCCTTTGACCTGAAAAAGGAAAACAGTATATTTTAAACAATTGTACGGAGAAAGACAGCGGCAGAAACAAAAAAGAGCTAGGTTGGACTTCTAAAAGTGGTCCACCTGAAGAGAAAGTAGAAAGTTAATTATGCCCACCTATTTGAAAGAAATTGTTTCTAGGAATAGAGCTATGGATAATGTGAACCACACAGATATGAGATAGCCCAGGGGGACTAGAGGAAGTTTAGGTCCATTCTGAAAAGGTCACGCTACTGCACTTTATTTTTATATCGTTGCAGAGAAACTAACTCCTTCACTTAAAAATTGACCATTCTTATTGATGTAGTTCCTTACTGAAAGAAGTCTGCATTAATAATCACACTGAATGATATCCAGTATCTGCTGCCTTTTTTATCTTTGCTTTTGACTCTCCAGATACTGGTTGTGACATTCTCATTTGTGATGGGGGAATTACACATTTTCCAAACAAACAAGAAACCTAACATCGCTTCTGAGAAATACTAAGATCAGATCTTCCAAAGACTTACTGCTAAACAGAAGAGCAATTTACTGTGGCAATGAGCTGATGCAGGACCTGTGATTGTTGCCTTTCTTTAATGGCTTATCCACATAGGACAGTAGCAGAGAGTAAAACAACACTGTCCTGTAGGAGAAGCTTTCTTCCTTGTTGCCTTTAACTTGCAATGTTGTAAGACCATTGATCATGCTTTTGATAAAGCTGCTTGGGCTGTGACAGACAATTGTCCGAGTGCACTGTTTTCAGTGAGCAATCAAGGGTTTTGGAGCATGAAACACTTGTGCTTAAAGTAGCAAGATTCCCTTTGAGGAAGAGATCTTAGGATATGTGTTCTTACAGTAAAACGACCAACCATTGAGAAAATAAAACTCATTTTATGGATGTACAAAAAAAGAGAGAAATGAACTCAGCAGTTATTCTGTAAATTAGGGGCAAAGTCACAACCTGAACCTAAATAACCTGGTTCTGAATAGGCCGATTTCGTTGTGAGACTCCGCTGCTCTGTTGTGTGCTGGGGAGGATAGAGATAAACAGAGGTTCCTATGCTGAGACTGTGGTGTCTCCACCGAGAAAGGAGCAGCCCAGAACCCAAAATGATTTCAAAGCTTTTCTTATGTCACAGATGTCCATCAGCTTGCCTTGCACACAGTCTATGTGTGTTAGCACACTTAACAGATATGGAAAATACAGAAAGCCAGTCCTGGATGTATTGCCCCTTTGACAAATTTCCATGTAGTCCTTCACCTTGCTGAGATAGGGAGGGAAGGAATAACACACTGCACAAACACAAACACAAACACTGGCTGTGATTGCTCACCCTGGGCCTAATCCACATCTGCTCTGAACACATATAGAAATGAGCACTGCACAACTTCATGAAAAATGAGGAGGCCAACAGTCTGATTTAGTATGACAAAGAGTCAGTGTTACATTAAAATAATGGAATTGCACTGTGAATACGTATTTCATTACCTCTGAAAATATATATTTCACCAATCATCATGAATACTAGACAAGCTCGGCATGATTTATTCAAGCCCTTATTAACTTACCCTGCACTTAATGCTGACAGCTTGATGATGTTTTCCAAGATCCAGTGGCTTCTTCTTGAAAAGAAGTCAAGTAGGCTCATGTGTAAAACATTAAATATATATGCATCCCAGAATTTAACCACTGTCAGCTAACAACCAGAGCAAGGCAAAAATTCTTTGGCAAATAAACAAGTCACCAAAAAGCGCAGTTCTGGGGAGATCAAAACAAAATGTTGGAAGACATTGTTTCGGGTCAAATAGGGCAACACCAGTATTGGTCATTTTGTCATTTTGAATTCATGCATTTTGGGGGCTTCTCATAAAAGGTAAGGTTTCTAAAACTCTGTTGGAAGAAGGAACTATCTGGCATTTAAGAAGAAAATAATGACCACAGCAAACAGATGTGTTACATGGATTTCAAAGGCTTTGATCAAAGTGCCTCAGTTGGGAACATTAATCAACAGTTTGTCTCTAGATGTTTGTTAACAGGGATGACTTGGGTCACAGGAGCACAACTGTGCGCTTGCCTTCAATAAACTATTTCTCTTAACTAATTTGCAGACAAGAATTGTTCTGCTGAAGAAGAAAGACAATACATGTGCTGTTAGATGAGACCTTTTCTTTCCAAAGTCTACAGCTAAGAATCTCCACAATGAACTTCTAGAGTTCGACTTTTATTATGAGTACATATTTAGATGCTGCTTTTGCAGAAATCCAGGTTTAAATGGCAATTTTTGGAAGTGTTGTCTGTTTGGTAATAGTATGACAGGCATATCTTAGACTCAGTAGTCAATGGGAGTGAGCAGGTGCCCAAACTCTGGGCACATGCTGAAGTGCTTGGCTGCATCTGACCCTAAATGAGTGGCCTGACAAGCAGCTATATTCAGGGTGGTCTTAAAACCCTTAGTAGGAGCTGGTTTAGATCAGGAGGGATGAGGCTGGGGTAACATAAATGTTCTCTGGGGCCCATTTCAGTTTTTATGAGGTGGGTTTTCCAGTCAGAAGAAAAGGGCTAAGATCAAGCCAGCCATCTTCCAGGTGAGACTCCATCCTTTAAAGCTCTTCTGTGAGGGCACTTAATAAGTTCTCCATGTGTAAACATGCCTGATTCTTTTCTTATGAGCTCACAGTGACAACCAGAGCAAGAAGAGAGCAGAGGCTCAACGCTTTTTGACGTCAGTGCTTATAAGCCTAAGCCGTTGATAACCATGACGGTCCAGAAACGGGGTATCACATATCATTAGACAGCCACATCAAGCAGCACAATAGGTTTCAGAGCTGCCTCACCCCACTGTCCCAGTGACGAGCTCTGAGTTTATCCAAGGTTTTTAGTGGGCTGTAATGACCGAAGCACAATTTAACCCCTTAACCTCTCAGCACATGGGTCACATTTCAGCCCAATAGAGGACACACACCAAGTGGCTCATGTTTATTTTCCAATTGTCATTTTCAGTTTACCTTGAAGAACCTGATCTTTAAGTTGGTAACAAATAGCTACTGAAACCAGCTGAGGATTTTTTCCAGCTATAAACCAGCCAGCCACAAGAAAGACCCCAGGAGATTGTAGAACATTTGCTTCTCATGTCAGCCAAGAAACTTCCCAATACAGCAGAAGATAAAGTACATCAGATGGCTTGTGTATTCCTGCTTTGCTCTGGCCATGCTGGAGCATCATGGGATGTAAACTGTATCAGACTCTGCTAATTTAATTTTCAGGCAGAAAGGCAGCCTGACTGCTGTTACAGCCTGATCCAATGGACATCAGAGCCATTGAAGAGACAGCCATCAGTTGTCCCCAGTAAAACTCAGAGCAGGTCTTTAGATTCTTTAATACAATGTTAGGAACCTGATTTTATCAGCCTGATCTTCCAGACAGGCAAGCTTGTCAGAAAATTATTGATTCCATTGGGTGTGCTGATTTACACCCACGAGCACAGCTTCGCAAGTGTGTACGACTAAACCAGGTTTCAGAGATAATACACCCAAAGTTCTGCCCAGAGGGCAGGTGTTTGTGACACATTGACAAGTGTTTTGGTTTTTTTTTTCTATCCTCGAAAGTCTTGCCTAACCTGTCAAATAACAGAAATACCCATAATGATAAATGCTAATAGTCCAGAGTAAAGTATTCTTATCTGAGCATTCAGCTATCTAGCCCAACGTAAAGTAGTTAGTATATAATGTGCATTTATACTCTGAGATTTACAGATGCTGTCAGAGTAAGTGACCATGTTCAATTATTAGGGAAATAAATATTCATGCCCATGTTTGCATCATGCTCAGAATGTGGTTCACAAAAAAAAAGGAAAAAAAAAAGCAAAAAGCCTGTAGGCAAGTCTGATTTAATCTGGAGAACGTGTTTACATGGGTGGTGAAAGATAAGTTTGTAAGCAAGCCTCAAACCAAGTGGCCTCATATCTGAATACCCAATTTATGAGGCAGAATGAATCCAGCCACACTTTTCCACACATAATCTCTCATCAGTTGTAAATCCCAAACCTACGCTTAAAACGTCCTTTGCCATCTGACTTAATTGCACCCAAAGGCAGACACTTCAAGGCTACCCTCTTTGTGGTACTCCCCAGGCTTTGTTTTTCTTTTCCTTTGCTCTAACAAAAAATTAAAGCTCTATAAAAATCCTCTGCCACAGAAAGTCGTCAGCAAGGAATTGCTGTTGTAAGTGCTTCCATATTCCTTTCCCACTTCCCACCGCCCCACAGACACTTGCACTTTGGATGTGAGTTTGTGCAGTCAGCGCAACCCCATTTGCAAGGGCTGCTCACCGCTTCACACTGCTCTGACTCTCCTTTCCTGCAGGATAAAATCACCGGCCTACGGAGAGGTGCGATAGTGCGGGAACTGCCCGACGCTTGCTGAGAGCTTCTCGCTTGGGGGAAAATTGCAATGCCCAGGCACAGGGGAGCTTTTGCCTCTCTTCCAGATGCTTTAGCTTTGGCGGGCAGGTCAGGCCCAAAGTCTTTCCAAGAGGTGCATGAGGTTTTAGCCACACGATTTGCTTTCAAGTCAAAGGGAGCCGTGCAGCTAAACCTTGGCCAGCAGCTACGGTATGTGGCCTTTCATAACTATTACGTTTATTGGTTTGGTGAGTACTATGAAGCGCTCTTTGGGTGGGCTTGAACTTCCCCCACAGAAAAACAATTATAGACTCAGGGCTGGTAAACACTGAGGCTTCCAGCACTGCACTCAGCTCTGCCTCCACGTTGGCCAGATCTCTCTGCCCTCTGCCGAATAATGACAGCTGAGCTCCGATAGCATCAAATGCGGGATGAGGTCACAGCTTCTGAAATCCCACTTATCCTTACCCAAACACTGTGGAAAACCTTCAAACTCTCAAAATCGTATATAAAATATCACGCTTAATAAGGCTATTGTATCACAGCAGGGCCTGGATTTAAGCTTTCTAAATCCTGGCTATTTCCTTAGGTACCGATTATTTGGTTTTCTCTAATGCGGGATTCTGAGTGTTGTTTGCACAGCACATTTATGGTGCTGTACCTCTAAGCAAATTCTTTCTTCTACGGAGTGGAACTAGAAGGTTTAATGCCCTGAAGGTTTAATGCCCTTGAATTTCTACCCTTTTTTTGTGCCAAGACAATAGTCATTTTGCTTTTAACTATGCTGCGGTACATTTAGAGGAATGGCAAACACCCCGCAACACGTGAACCCACGTACCCTCACTTCTGTCTCTGGGAGACTTCAGTTTGTTTGGTTTTGCTATTTTCTTTAGAAGAAAGTTCAGACAATCGAAATCTATGTGCTTCTGAAATTCCACAAAGTCCATGAGAAATTTGTCATTTAAACCGTCGCTGCTAGGTTTTCACTACATAGTTTTTATTGGGGAGTAAAACATATTTTTGAGTCTCAGACTTACTAATTGATACATGTTAGTTCAAACATCAGGGCCCAGAAGGATAGAAGATAGGCATGAGTCCACATATCTCCTCCAGCAATGGTGGTGGTGGCTGTCAGAACAACTTGATGTGAAAAAAAAAAGTATCCGGAGTCAAACAACAGATAACTTGACAGCCACAGGGACGAGAGACCGGGAGCCCTCACCAGAAGGGATGTGTATTGAGCTTGAGCTTGCAAATACAGCAATTGCTCCTGAGTTTCAGGCAATATATTTAAATTATTTTCTGCATTTTAGCCAACGCAGGGATGAAAGCTGAATATAGGAGCATTTAAGCAAACAGAAAAATCCCGTCCCTCTAGCTTCAATGGACCTCTCTTGCCATCTGGGAAAACTACCTTCGTTCCCACCTTTGCCATAGCAGGTTTCCACGTGGAATTTACTGAGGTGAAAAAAATTATTCAGGTACTGTTGGGTCAACACAGGACTTATAACATAAATGAGAATGACTAATGTGACATTATACCGCCACTGAACTCTTTCCAGTGGCCGTTTGCAAGCAGCTGAAGCCAATCCATCAGCGGATGTAACAGCATTTGTTTCTGAAACATCTGGTATGTATCAATATGTAAATCAGGTCGGCACAGAAGGAAACACACAAAGAGATTTTAATCTAAAAGCCTCATGTTTTTGTTGTTGTTGTTTCAAGGAACTGTAACCGGCCACTGCTCAGCATTAATTTTTATTTTCTTTTTAACTTGTGTTGTACTACTACTCCAAAATTCAAGTGCGAGTGTGTGATGGTTGTTCTGAAGAGTATTGTTAACAATTTTTTTCTGGGATCAAAGTATTTTCTTACCAAAGGAATTTCGGCCTGTTGAATTCTGAATTAGATCTTAATTGTATCCCCTGTCAATCAGGTTTAATCCAAGCTGCAGTTAAGGCAAGCAGACCTCACATGTTTTGGCAAGTCCATTGTAAAGTGACTTGGAAAACACCAGGGCAAGAGGATATTGTGATTAAATAGCCAGGAAGGGACTCGGTTCCCGTTCGGCGATGGAACTTTCTCTAGACTGTGCCAGACCTCATTTCCAGAAGATGATAAAGCAATACATTTCTGATGCAAAAATATTAAGGTTACCATTTGAAACTGGGCTGAAAACTTCCTCTCTAGTCGTGAATGCAGAGATCTCCGCTTTTCTGAAAAACATATCACTTATTTCACAGCTTAAATACGGATTTGGGAGCCTTTTTAAGCTCTTCTTTGTAACATTCTTGACACAAAAATGAAATGAAAGAATAAAGATACCCAAATGTTCTCGAAAAGAAGAAAGTAACAACAAATGCATTAGGCTAATCCTTTAAAATAGAATATTGTCAGTTTAAGACCCAGGTGGAGGTTATTCCAGAATAGTATTTTACAACACCCAGTTTTTTACATGTTTTTATTTAATTTGAAATGTTCCTCCTTGTCTTTAAATCTCTCTGTCCAGTATTTCCAATCTGAGAAGACTTCTGAACTGAGCCAAAGTCTGGGAGCCATAAAATGAAATTCAGAAGAAATTATTATTGCAAGAAAAAAAATTGTACTGACTAGCTGTTTTTCCTTATCTAGAGGGAGTGAAATACGAAAAGGAAATAAATGGTTTTATTGTTGAAAGGCAGGCCCTGGAAATTACTCCTTGTGGGTAGATTCCTGCGTCTACATCGAGCTCTGCAGAATCGCTTGGAGTCGGTGGGGGGAGGGAGGAGGGAAGATGGGCACAAGTGCTTGGAAGGATCACTGGCCTAGAAAAGATTTCTAAAATTCTTTCAGTTTTAACAATCAGATAAAAGCATGGACAAAAAGCAAGTGACTCATCTTCTCTTGTTCCTTTCTAATAGTTTCCTAATGAAGTAATTACAATGTACTCATTTGGAAGCATAGAAAATAGAAAACAAGACAGGAAAAATCAAGGGAAAAAGAAACTAATTAGCCAGTCGCTGCCCTGCCATGCATCTCTTATCACACTGCAAAGACCACGTTAAAATTTTCCCCAAATTAGTCTTTTATATACTAGCACATATACTGTTATATACTTAACACATGTACGCATAAACATGTAAATACCAGCTAATTTGCAAGACCATATTTGTAGATGGTCGCTCACAGTAATATGTTTGTACCTGACATTTAAAGGGCAGGGCAAAGTTTATAGGAGGAGGTAATTTCTTAATACATGTTATTAGCCCAAGCTGGAAAACCAGACCAGCTTTCAGGCCCACAAATCTGAAACAGAAGCTGCAGATTTCTTGTCTTTGACATGAGACCATCAGAGCCAGAGCAAAATGCCACCAGGAGCATACTCTTACGAGACCTACTGAAAGAAGATCTCCGTGAGCTGTCAGGACTGGAGGGTCATAAAAAAATGCCTTCAGAAACATCGACAAGAAGTTAGCTGAGAATCTTCTTGGAAATTATGACCCAGAAAATTTGGACCAGAGGGGGAAAATCCTGTGTTGATGGGAACCACACACACTACGTGATCATTATTTACAGTTTTGAGAGCAGGGTTTTAATTTACCTGGTGTAAAGGCATTCACATGCAGTCTGGAGGGAGAGAGGAGTCTAAGTGTGTATGCACAAAGTTAAGCTAAAAGTTCACAGGTCTTGTCAAACAAATCATGCGGGGACAGCTCTCTGCATCAGCCGGGGAGGGGACATGCTGGCCCCGATGTGCCTGGCTGTGGCCACACCGTCCACCACGGGGCAGCTCAAACGGTCCCTCCACTTCCCAAAGAGCCAAGCAATTTGCAGGTGCACCCCCAGCACCGGTAACTTCTGATGAAGGCCGCAAAATGCAGGGGATTAGCCAGAGTTGTTAAGTGCTGCTATCGTTCAGGCCGTCAACAACCTCCCAAGAGACCGAACAGACCCATGAGGATGCCCAGCCCTGCAAGGACACATGTGGCCATTGCTACCTGCATCGAGACGTGGCACAGTGCATGTCCAAAGCCAGGAAAACTGACGGGATTTCTTCCTCATAACCACGCATGGAAAAAGCTTTGAGATCCAGGGTGAAAAAATGCTTGGTGACAATTAAATTAGACTTACAGCCTTTGTTACCTGTTTTGGCTTTTCCTTTGCAGAGATGGAAATTAAGATGAGATGCAACAAAGAATCAGACCCAGAGTTTTTCACTAAAACCATAAATGTTATTTTCATCTATCCATCCATTCATCCATCCATCCATCCATCCATCCATCATTAAACCAATAAAAAAATATTATGTAACTATGTAAATATTTGTTCAAACAGAAAAAAATCACTGTCTTAGCAAATGAGACCCTTAAATCTTTTTATCTCTTCAAGCTGAATGAAGTAAAACCTAATTAAAGATGAAAAGTAAACCAGCCTCTCAAGTTCTCCAAAGCTGGAATGGTAACACAAGTATGTCTTGCTTAACAGGGGAGTTTTATCATGACAGCTACCCTGCCAACTTTTTATTAAGGCTTAAACTGCATCCAAACAATTTTCTTCACAGGAGGAACCCACTCCCTTCATATGTCTACCGAGAAGAAAGCCCTTATTCTCCATTTTACATTATCCGTGTACGTGGTCAAATTCTCCCTGGGTAGCCAAGTGTGAAGCTAGCATTTTGGACTGGGTTGCACATGAGAAGTGCTCTCATATATTATTATCAGAGACGAGCACACAGCTCCGGTGGAGCTGGTAGGGGATTATGCTGGTTTCCGAAGCCGCCGTCCTCCCTCCCCCCTTTTCTATCTTTCTGATTCTCCCCTGAGTTATCTTCGCAGCGCGGGCTCCAGAAGAGCACGGCTTTGCCAAAATCAGGCCGGCAGAGCCCGGCAGGGCAAGGAGATGAATGTTCTGTTTTTAAAGTTAACAGAAGTTGGTTCCTCAGAGTTCATGCTGGTGTCACAGCATGCACCGAACTCCTACACATTTTGAAACTTGATCTTACACCTTGCCTTTTATGAAGATGAAATCCTTGGCAGGTGATTATTTTGCTTTCTCACATCATATCAGACGGCCTAAGCACTAGTCTGCTTGTTAAGAGCCAGCTGTTGCGGAATGAGAAAAAGAAAGAAAGAAAGAAAAATCCCCCACAAAAAGCCCAGACTTTCAGCAATTCTACCGTGGCTAGCTGCCACTGCTATCTGTGCAGTTTTCATTAGGTTTCACTGCAAAGCGGTAAGTGCAGGTGCCTTAAAAAGCTGGTCCCTCTATCAATATTCAATTAGGAAAATGTAGAAAGAAGCAGGAAGGCAAAACTTTCTTTGCACGGAAAGCTGTGATGGAGCAGAGGAGGCCAGGGGTTACGTAGCAGTGAGCCCATGGGCAGTGGAGCACCTCCCTGTTGCTGATGCTGCCTCTCCATGGTTATCTTCACCAGCATCCTTGTCCAGGCTCAGGCCAGCCAGGAGATGGGCAGTGCTCTCCTCCAGGGAGAGGTAGATTTGAAAAGACAAACCCATGGCCGTTACACACAACCCACCGACCCACCATCCTGATGTTAATCGCTTTGGCTGGACTAACAAGGTACTATAATGACGAGCAACCTACAGAAGAGAGTTTCACGCCTCAAATGAGGTTATTTGCATCGATGTTGTGCCATCTACAGCAAGGTGTAAAAAGCTGCCAATGTGCTCTCTCTTATCGTGGTGCCTGCTTCAGAAAAATCTTCTCATAAGGAAAATTTCCTTCTGCCATGAGCCAAGCAAGACTCTCGTGGACGTACCCTCCCCTCTCTGCCCAGAAGAGGAAGAAAAGAGGTGGAAGACTCTCCTGGCAAAATGGACATGGACATGCCGCGATAACGTCGTAGCAGGAGCAGTGGGGCTGAATGGGACACGTGAGGTAGCGTATAACATATTGGCAAGGGCCACACTGTGTTTCCTTCACTGTTTGATAAAAATAAAAATTGTCACTTGCCAAGACTATCAAAGTAACTGTTTGCTCTTCGCTATGACCAAAGGAAACAGTGTTTCTTCCACTATCAACAAGAGAAATATATTTATGTCTCAAACAGGCTTTTCCACACCCCCCCCCCCTCAGAAATCTGGATTTACATCATCCTGAAATGAATTCAGTTTCTCTGCTCTGGATGCTCATTTCCTTAGAAAAGCAACGATAGGCTGGTTTTTCCCTAGTGCATCCCTCGAATTTGGCCCAGCACATGCTGTTGAACGGTTTTTCCTTCCTCTCTTCCCCTGAATGCAACTGCTTGATTTCAGCTACTACGCGCCTGACCCAAATCCTCTTGCAGTCCGTGGAAAACCTCAGCTGGACAAGACTGAACTTTAGACCAGGTTGTAACCCAGCCTTGCGCTGAAAGGGAAATAGAGGAGGAATAACTTCAGGACAGCTGGACTATGTCTCGTACCAGGTCTCCTCATTGCTTGTCTTTATTAGCTCATTAAGCATGTAACGAGAGGCTACTGCTGTCCGACCATAGCAAACCTCACACACACATTGTTTTCTCTGCAAAAACACGTGTGGACACTCTGTTAGTAAAACGAGCAGAACTCCCTGATGAAAATCATGCTTTCTGCCCATACACGCACGCTGTCCTCAGCCATCACAAGGAAAACTCGTCCGCTGTGAGCATCCTCTGGGTACGGCGTATGTGAGTGGGAAAATGTGATTCTGAAGATGCAATAAAAATAACATTTTGATTACAAAAGAACAATAATTCTGCCATGCTGTTAGCTCCTCACTTACTCAAAAAGACAATCAAGGGCATTGGAAATTTTGTGTGTTTGAGTGTCAAATGTGCCAAATGTTGAGTGTTTGGCATCAATAATCTTGCATGAAGCAAAGAAATGCAGATATGTTTATTTTTCATTTTGACAAAAATATAGCCATACTTATTTGCTTTTGGGCTAATATTAATGTATCATTGACGTGTCTAGGATCTGCTGGTTTGCTGATCCTGGATCTGGGGAAGCTTGGAATCGCTTGCAATACTAATTTTTCCCCATCTCCAATGTCATTATTTTTTCAGTAATAATCAATTTGCTTTAATATGAATGCTTAGAAGATTACCTGAGTGTAAGGAGGAGAAATATGCATGGAGTAAGTGGAGCTGGAGCATGAAATTTTATGCCTAGAGCTGTTTTTTGCTTTCCATCGGTCCATAGAGAGGTTAAAAAAGATACGTGGAAGTCCCACTAGTCATTCTGCTACAATATTCAGAAAAAGTGCGGGTAGATAAGGAAGCTTTGGTGTGCAACACTGTCATATTCTGACCCATCTGTAAGTATACACATATGACACCGATGCATGAATACCTATTTATCCATACGTTGCCACAGTCTTTCCTCCTGGAGATTGCCCCCCCCAAACACCCCCAATACATGTATTCTGTAACTGTGCTGTTCTGTTGCTTATCACCAGCGTGTGCGAAGGTCTAACAGTACACCCAAACAGATATGCACGCCCATAACCATATATACACCCATCCACATATACGTGTTGCTGGAAAATTAAAGCTCTGAATTTTCCAAGTGCAGCTACACCCTTTTAAGAATTGTTTACTACTTTTGTCACAGCTATTACTGCATGTAAGAGAAAGCCCTTTCTCTGTAAAATCCCGGGAGATCCAAAATGAGGCATGTTAGCACTGTTGCCAATGCATGCCGTTGCACCTACGGTGACTTAACGGACACATTTACCTCTGGGATTTTGGTCTGCGTGTTTGTTTTAGGCAGGGTCAGAAATGGTTAATGCGACCCTAAAAATTGCTTTGAAAAGCACTGTGGTATATTAATTATCAACGCAGGAACAAAACTGAGCCTTTAAAAACCGGAATTGATTAATTCCTGCATATGCAGAGTCGCATACATGTGCATGTGTGATAGCGCTATGAAGTACTCAATGAAGGTTCTTAGTATGGAAAATAACTGAAGTATCCCTGGTTCCTATGCAGCTGCTCTAGGCAGGATACGAAGAAGCCCTTGGTCTCCCACTGGTTCTCTGACATTCACTGAGATCTTCAATAACTGGCTCCAAAAAAGCAGAACTGGATGAACACAGCAATTTCAAGCCCCCACTCTACAGGTAGGACCACCACCGCTTGTCATAACAGGCAGCAGACGGCTCGCAGCTGAAGGCTGCCAACCAAACATCAGGAAAATAGATCTGACTTGCAAGACACTGTCAATATTTTCTTTTGCAAGAAGAAACGGGGATTTCTTCTAAAAAGGAGTACAGAAGAGCTGGGAATACTACGCAGAACAATACATTTGTAGGTGGCAGGCTCATTATTTTGTTAACAGATGGATAAATCAAGGGCTCCCTTGTTATTTTATTTTTGCAGTGTACTTTAAAAATACTCACACGCCCACTTAGTGCTTCCTCATCGATAACACCAGCAGCAGGGGGGAGACAGTGTCACCTTCCATAAACAGGTACTGTTTACATATGGCTTGTAAAATAGAACAATTTCAGCAGGGTTAGAGCCAGCGCAGAGAAAAGGTGCAGATAACGCTGGCTTATCTGAAAGTATTAGCCAAAAAATATGCCTGCATATTTGAAGTCCTGTATTTGTCCTCTCCGCACACCGTTTGCTGTCGCAGGGCCAAGACTAACAATGGGCCTAATTGGTTGTACAGATCAGACGATGATGTTCAGGAAGATGAAAATTATATTGGCCCAATGAGATGTGTTTTGTGTTTAAAGGTTGTCGATTTTCTGCTCCAACTTGAGCTGGAGTCACAACAGCTGACCACGGCCAGCGCTGAAACAAGATTTAATGAAGCTGTTTGGCCCAGGGCAAAGCAACCACACATGCACACATATACACACACACACACACACACACGAGAGAGAGTGCTGCTAATGCTTTCTAGAACCTTTCCAAAAACCAGATTGTTTTTTCCTTAAAAACAGCATGGAGATGATATAATTCCTGAATTTTTATGAGGCCTTTCCCAGGGGTCTAGAAATGGTTTCATATGCAACAAACATGAGCTTGGAGAGAGGAAAATGCAGAATACTGAGAAACCAACCAAGCCAAAGGGCAATTATAAGAAAAAAAATTGCTGGGAGGGTCAATGTTTGGAAAAGGAGAGGGGAGAAGCGGTGGTGTCATGGGTTTCCAAACCTCACTAAATACATCTCGCTAGTCCAGCCACTTGCCCAAAGCTCAGATACTGGGGCTAGTGCTGTGATATTTCAGCACACCAGCACTGTGTCTGTACAGCCAGCAACAGCATTTCACATGCAAAAAATGCTACTTTTAAAAAATTACCCCGTGCTATTTGTTGAGTTTCTAACTTGCTGGCCTGTGCAGTTACTGCCTGAGTCTGATTTTCTTTAGATTTACCCACTTCTCATCCGTTCCCTTCATTGCTGAAGGCTAAATCCCTCTGGAAATTCCCCCACATTCACCAGTGAGAGAATAGATTTTATATCTGCCAACGCAGCCCTTGGCAGACAGCAAAATGTCTCATGTATTTACTAGGTGAAATATCTGGATTATTGTCAGTGTTCAACAGAGATATCCATTCACGTATCAGCAGCGCTCAGCTGCACCCAAAGATTAGTTAACAGGATAAACATCTCGTAAACAGGAGTGAGAACAGTCTTTATGGAAACAAGTAGACTTTAAATCAGAGAGCTCTGCTAAAAAGCAACACCAAATTGTGATTGTGCATATCGGCGAGGACTTTATTTTGCGCGTATTTGCATCCCCTACATTTTACTCTCTAGAATTAGTCTCAACCACCAAAAATTTGCCTGGTTTAGGCTCCAAGAGCGGTTTAACCACCAACTTCCATCCCTGAACTGATAAATTTGCCGAGGCTGTCTCAAAATTGGACACTGTTCATTAAAAAGTCAGTCCTGTTTAGCCTGAAAGGTTCCGTCTTGAAAACGAGCCTGAGCTAAAAAATGCTTCATCCTGGGCCTCCCAAACTTGGTTATCGAGATAGAAAGTCTGCCTCCTTCTTTATTTCGTACTTCTTTATTTTTTCCTTCACCCCCCCCCATTTTTTTTAATCAGCAATTTTCACAAGTGAAATTCATTGCTTTGGGTTTGCTTTTTTCGAACCACACGCATTTCTAAGACTCACTTGCCAAGAAATGTCTGTAAAAGTATTTCTAGAAGTTTGGAATTTCCTAGTGGTAGTATGGAAGTTTGGTTTGTTTGAATGTCTCTCGCGGCAGGAGGAAAATTGAACTCACTATGTTTATGAGTATAAAAGCCATCTGTTTGATAGGGACTCTGGAAGAAGACTGAAGGTCTGACTCCTAGAAGATGAAGTGAAAAAGAAAGGTTTTGGCTTCCTGTTGCTGAGAATTAATTATACTGTTAATAGAGTGTTAGAATAAGTAGGAGTCCTTTTAGTTATTCCTTCAGCCCAAAGAAATAAATAGAACTTTAAAGAAAAAGTTTCCTGAAGCAAAATCCATCATAACTTTTAAAGTAGTTGGTCACATACCCAAAAACATTTGTGTGCCAGGGTTATTTTCCATAAATATACTCTGGCAAGGTCTGTTTTTTTTTTCTTCTTCTTCTTTCTATTTCTTTAAATCAAAACCCTTTGTGGATAAAATATTGGGATTTGTGTGTGTGTGTGCGAAAGGGCTATCTTATGTGCATGAGCATCATCTGACATCACCCGCAGCCTTAAATTTATCCAGGTTTTCCTGTAAAGATCCTTGTCACATTGCTGTTTGGGTGCATTTCTTGTAATCACTTTGTGGCTTCCCTGGGATGTCTGGAGGGAAGGAGAGTTGCAAAATGTGATTCACCCTTTTGGCAGAAGAAAGAGAAATGGGAGATCCCTCGCTAGAGCTGAAAAAATATTTCATCCAAAAAATACCTACTAGAAAATATGGCTGAGAGCTGAGCTGAGCCACTTTTGGAGAAACCAGGCTCTCTCTGCTCGATACAGAGGGAGCTAAAGGAGACAAGGCTGATTTTTACCACTGAAACTGTGTTCCCTGTAATCAGCCTCAGCAACCCCTCTCTGAGACATTGCTTAGGTATATCAGGTGAAAAATATTTACCGGGAGATAACTTTCTGGTGATTTATGATAAAAAAAACCTCACTGACATATGTTCGTAGCTTGAAAACCACCAACAAAGCATGGATGGTGGAATTCACTATATACGGATAAGTAAAAAAAATCTACAGGGCATCGAACAGGTCGTTTGGGAAGACACCTCGACACCCAGCATCGTTCGGGAACGCGCCCGCCCTGCTGCTCTCTCGTCCTCTCCTTCGCAGCCCACCCTCAAACCGCTCGGGCTGCAGGAGCTGCATTTTAAAATGCAAATTCTCATTGCACAAAGCTGAATAAACAGTGCCTGCAAAGGTGCACAAGCCTGTTACACTTCGGTACACACCGGCTTTGTCCCTCCGTGCGCTGGCACGAGCACCGTGCGCAGGTTTTTGGAGGGCTGCCAGGAGGGCTAGATGCCACCGGTGTTTTCCTTAGTGCGCTGGAAACCCCAGGTGAGTTTTGACACCATCAGTACCCTTGGCGGACACTCGCCGCATTATATATGAACTGTTTGGAGCATGTTGAGTGCAGAGACTCCTGTAACGTCCAGAAGTATTTGGGTGTACAAAGAAAAATACAGCTGAGCTAACAGAGCTTTAAAAGAAGCTGACTTGGGTGCTTGATAGTCCCTGCGTAAGGCTTGCTTGTCAACATTACCGGGCAAAATCTATGAAATCTATGCCTTCAACCTGAATATACAAGGGGAGCCAAAATAACACATTATGAGCGTTAATGCAGTTGAAAGTAAAACCGCATGTTTTCCAAAGGGTTTAAAAGCTCATTTGAAGTAGGGCAAAGGGTCAGAAAAGAAGGAGTCCCATTTATGTAGCGCTGGCAACTGTTTAAAAATGAAGAAGCCCCACTTAGAGCATGTACATTTCATTATATCACTGCTGCCCTTGTTGACGAAAGCAAGAGCGGATATGGCCGCCCTCGTTCGGACCCCGCAAAAGCAGAGAAATTCCCAAGTTCTCCCAGAAAAGGGAAGAAATGGGTCTTTGTTAGGAGCGACTGGAAAGAGTGCAAACTCCAAATGACTTCTACTTTTTAAGGGAATTTTTATGCTTAGGCAATAGGAAAAAACTGGCCATGTTTTACGACGCTGTAGGCAGCCCTGTGTTAACTCCCAGGTGCCCACCTGGGTATCCGAGAGCAGCTTTGAGCCTCCTGCTCGAGGGCGCCGGAGTGGCTCGCTGAGGTTGCTCTGCTGGCAGGTTCCTGCTCCTCACCAGCCTTCCTCCAGCCTGTTATCCCCGGTCCTGCACTGTAGGAGGGACTTCATGGATTTCTGGTCACGCTTTTGCTTTGCCTCGTTGGACCCTTGGCATCTATATTTTCTGGCCCTTGGTGTCTCTTGGACCTGCTGTGAACCTGTCCCCTGGCTTGGTCCCAACCACTGAAATCCTCCTCTGAGTCCCGGACACTCCGTGGCACCCAGAGGAGAGCCACCCTCTGCACTGACACTCCTTGGGCTGCTACCAGGGAGAGCAGGAGGCTGTCCCAAATTCAGAGCTGTGGGGAACAAGGGACCAGCAGGATGCTCCGTGCCCTATATCCTATACAACTCTAAAGTCTGCAGCCACCAGAGAGGACCAGGTTGCCTGGAGTGACATCGTTTGGTCTGCAGAGCCCTGAGAACCTGCAAAGATGCTTTAGAGGGAAGCTGTCGAGCTACCTGCTCCCCAGTACCCTTACAGCTTTCTTGCCAGCACAGCTGGGTTGTAAAAGTGAAACCTGCCTATCCTACTGTCCTGGATTTCCATTTTAAAGAACAAAATGTAGTGCATTAAAGGTAAAATATTTGAAGCAAGTTTGTCTGCTCTTTCTCTAGGGATATAGAAAAAAATATTTCTGTTAAAAGAAACACCTCCCTGTACACAGGATTTGCACAGAGCAAAGGGAACATTTTTGTCTGAGGTTCGAGTTAAATCACTGGCAGAACATCACTGCTTTTCAAGCACTTTAACTCAGATCCAACAAAAATCTATAAAAAGCTGTTAAGTTGTGATGAAGGAGAGCCACAGTGGTAATGAGTTTACTACAGTCCTTTAGGGTAAACTCCAGACTACTGCCGGGTAAGGAGTCCGACTGCCATTCCCAGAGGGCAGTAAGGTATTCCAACAACTTAATGTCCCTCATGGACCTTCAGCCTCCTCGTGTCCATGCCAGCAGGCCTGCCAGAAACCCCAGAGTAGATCAAGAGTGAATGTGAGGTGTTGATCTGAATATGTGTCTCCATTACAACATTTAGCTCTGTTCTTAGGCTGGAAAGGGCCCTTGGCTGCAACAGCAGGTTGGGCTGGTGGTTTGTAGAGATGAATAGCATTAAAAGGTGAGAGAACTGGAGTGACAGAGCATGCTACGGAGCAGGATCAAAGCAACACGTGGAGTATCTGCTGAGCACCAACCAGAGCTTTAGGAGGTCTATGCCCTTCATGTTCATCAGCATTTCATTTCCCTTCAAAATATGCATGCGGAAGAAGAAAAGAAGGATGAACGCAAATAACCTAGTCCTGAACAGTTTCAAGAAAGCCAAAAGCAGTCAGATGTATGGATAATAATACAGTGATTGGCAGCTGCAAAACATCCCAGAAACCTGCCTGTGAAGAAAAGGAGGAGAAAGAGACCAAGCGTGCATTAGTGTTGTCTGCAATTACCATGTCTATTAGCAGGACCGTGCGAAGATCTCTTTCTTTGGGCCTGCAAGTGAGTATAAGAGCCTTTACAGACCATGGAGACTCCCATTAATGCAAGCGGTGTGAGACATTACTCCAGGGAAGGGGACTTGTATCCCTCTAACATTATGCAAAACCTCAGCTTACTAATTCAGCCTCTCATCTCCGGTGGGTATTTTGTAGAAACTGGAATGGCTTCTGCCATATAGGACTGATTTAAAATTTTGTTCCAGTACAGGAAGGGCCTTGAATTTCGGGACCTTTGGGGACTGATAACTGCAGAAAAAATAAGTCTGCAGGACAACTCACAGAGTTCACCTTGGAGATCAGCCTGGAGGGCTCTCTGGGATGTTCCTGTGGGCCTGAGTCTCCCAAATATAGTCCAGAGCAGAACAGAAAATAAGCTCGGTCCAAGGAGATAAAAAAGGAGGGACTGGAATGGGATTTCTGTGCTGTCTTCTCCATTTTACAGCCCAGGAACAACATCTGGGTTTCAAGGAAAACGATTTGCATCCCAATCCAGGAGGAGCAGACAGCAGTGAGGACTGTCTGGGACTGAACTGCAAGGCAGAGTAGGTTGGGAGCAGCTCCTGGTTCAGGCTTGGGGAGGTCTCCTGGCACTCCAGCAAACGCACATCTCCAGGGACCATGAGCGTGCGTCTCCTCCAGACCCATCTGCACCTTTTCTCCAAGCCAAACACCCTGTCAGCATTTCCCGACAGCCTCTTACTTTTGAAAGCAGAATGACTTGGGGGTCTTCATAGATGAGAGTCTGAATTAAATATTGCCTAAGAGGTTTCCTATTGGGCTGGAGTGTTTTTTTTTTTAAATCCAAATAAATCCCCCAGGATCAATTTAGGGCTCTAAAATGGATTCAAGTAAAATAAAGGATGTAGGAGTGAGAGGCATAGAAAAAGACTGAAATGGCAGATGAGTCAGCAAAAAAACAGAGCCTGAGAAGATGCAGAAATAATATTAGGGATATAAAGAGACTGGAACTAGAGCTAATTTTCCTATACTAAAGTAAAGAAAAGGTTCAGGAAAGAAAGTTTGTCTAATATTCTCCAAGTTACTCCTCTTTAAATATCTGTTGGTTGATTTGTTTTTCCCTCCCAAAGCCTCAACAGCCTGATTTTATTTTCTTAGCTTTGTGGAGAACCAGGAACGCTGGCAATATGGATTCCAACCTGAAATCCAACGTGTTGGCTAGCAAACCTGTATCTGGTGTTGAAGGGACATAAGCATCAATTTTTATTAGAGCTTTATTTGCTACTTTTAAACAATGAGCAGAGTCTGCTGCAAAGTAAAAACACATGTCGCTTGAAAAATATTGATGTGCACAGATAATGCTGCACATCCCTTGGGTACCAAGTGGATGAAAAGAGTCAGAAAGTCAAAAGCAGGGAAGGACGAAATAATTACAGGACATGTTGCATTAGACAAATCACAGCTGAGCCTCTTTAGCTCATGTTTTGCTAGTCTGGTTTTCAAATAATCCTTCTGTAACACACTAACAATTGAGTCCAAGTTTGAAGGAGGAGGATCAGAACATGTGAAACTTGTAAACATGTTCCCAATAACATATTTGTAGTTTATTTATGTGAACATATTAGATAAGGGCAAAGTATTAAACTTCAGTAAATATTTACAGATCCCCTGCTCTTTCTGGTAGTGAACACAATGGACAAAAGTGCATTAATTTCAAAATCTTCACATCTTTAGCTTTGTTTTCTTCTTCTCCCCTCACAAGATTAAAAATGGGAAAACAGACTTTGAAATGCTGTGGCTGTAAAATTAGAGAGCAGCTGCAGTCTTTTCTCCTGATTAAGAATGGCCATACTTCAGTACAACTCTTATAATAATATAAAAATGAAGTTTGGGTCATTTCTGCACCTAGCCACAGAGAAAAATCAGCAATGCCTAGAATTCCTTATGTTTTTGATTAGCCTTGCTGGCTTATTCCTCTTATTAAAGTTCATTTTGAGGTTTGACTGATTCTCCTTTTGTCTCCACTGTTTTGGTCCTCCTTCAAAATTTGGGCGGTTTGGGAAGCCTTTCCCCATGAGATCTTTACTAATGGACTGACGAGACCTTTCCTGCGGTGGCTGTCGCTCCACGGGGTCGTGTCTCTTCCCCGAGACAGGGATGCGCACGTCCACTCGCCCCCCGCGCGGGAGCGGACGCAATGCCACAGGGCAGCCAGAAGCGGAGGGGTTGCTCCACATCTAAAAAGTGGAGCACAGAGTATAAATATTAACATAAACTTCTATGAATATCAGCGGAAAAATCTAACTCAAAATGTTTAAAACCTTTTCACGTGCTTGTTTTTTTTTTATTTTTTTTTTCCTGGTGGTTTTCTCCCCCTCGCCTTCTTTTTAACAAAGTCTGTTGGTAATCTCCAGGAGCAACGGACACAAGGGGAGAAATGGAAGGAAGGAAAGTTTTTTGGAAGAAAAAAAAAGTGAATTTATATAAGATTTCCACTTCCTTTCAGGTTTAAATCCCTTTTAAACCAAGGGGCTAAACTGTCAGTACTGGATCCAAATCCAAACCATTCCAGGCAGGCCTAATTAAAAAAAAATCTCCAGGGTTGGTGTCAAGGGGCCATTCAAAAGTCTAAGGACAGAGCCTATCCCTTCATCAGAAAACAAAGAGAAACCCTGAATATGTATGAAGATGGTCAGGAGCTTTCCCAAGCTCCCACTCCTCTCCTTGGGAAACCAAAAAGTATCAGCTTCAAATCTCATTGGTGCATTTATGAGAAACAGGCAGTCATTGTACACAAGACCTACGGTATTAATCACTTCTAGATTTCCCTTTCCTTTTTCTAAAGAGGGGATTTTCTTTTTTAATGTCAATAAATAGTCCTGCCTGAGATTAGACTGTCAGGGACATAAAGTCAGGAAAAAAAAAGGTGAAATGCCCCAAACTGGAGGACCCTGACCTGTTTCCAGAGTCAGCGCTCAGGAGGTGCAGGTAACCGCTGTGGTTTTGCCCGAAACGCTACAAGCCCTGCTTTATGGCGCAGCTGAAGAGAGTGATGGTCCCACTGGTCGGAGTATGCAAACAGCTCTAGATTAAAAGAAGCCAGATCACCTCCCAAACCAAATATTGAATTAGGTTTGGGATTTTTTCCATTCCTTTTTTTCATCTCACATTTGTGCTGCTCTAGCCTTGGCTGTGTCACAGGCTTCTTTGTCCCCAAGTCCTGCAAAAATACTGAATAGCTCAAGCTGCTGTTTGTACTCAAACTTCCGGTTTATTTTACCTGTGACATTAATTCTATATAACAGCAGCAAATAAGCTTCTGGCCACGGAGTGATGCGTGCTCAGGTGTTCTTTGGACCCATCCCCAGAGGAACATGCTCTGTGCTGGTGTGTCTGCTTGGTATGTTTTGTCTGCACATCTCAGTGAGAATAGATCTTCCCAAGACATCTTTTCCTTGGCTCTTGTCTCATCTGACTGTAAATCATGGACTTCTGCATGGCCACAGCAAACTGGCAGATACTTTCTGTTAGGACAGCTAAGGGCGACCTTGAGAAGGTTTTCATTAGGATGCTGAACGTTCAGAAAGAGACTCTAATCCTGCCCTATTCAATGCCACTAATTTTAGTTTCAGTCAGAAGGAAGAGTCATGTCACATATGAAGAAAGAGAAAATTAAAATGTATTTGAGCTTTTAATAAATGACTGATCAGCTCAAAATTGGGGTTCTGTTTAAGGGGAAGGGAAAGGGAGCATTTTTCTTGTTAGTAGAACTTATCTTGTGTAACAAATAACCTCAACATTGGAGTCTCCAGCCTGGAACAATCTTCTTTCACCTCCTTATATTTTGCAACAGGCCATGCAGACAAACTGGCCCCATGAATCACAACAGCTTTGTGATGGGGCAACATTTTCATGCTACTGTATTTTAATACCCTTCTCAACAGTGACATCTTCTACTCATTAAAGGCAGGTCAGCTAGTGAATCTAATAATATATCTGTGGAAACATAAGAAGCTGAAATATGCCCTTGGCTTTTCAGGAAACAGAGGTCTTTCAGAAATGCCAGAGAAATGAGGTTCTATTTTTCCAAGGCATCAAATTTTTTCAAAGCAACCCCAAATGTGTATAATCATATTATAGGCAATCAGGGTGCTATTCAGCTACTATATCAAACAGGCATGTCATTAGCACAGCAGGCTAATTGCTTGAGCTTTCCTTGACCTGGGACTTCAACGTTAAGGCTCTGGGTGGCCAAGCGATTTTCATAATTTTGTCTGTATTCCATGAGTCTAGAGGAAATCAAGGTCTGTGATTGCTTTGGTAATTTTCCTTTCAGAACAGATTGCTTGATTTGACATTTTAAGTACAGTATCTTGTAACTCACAAGTAGGCAAACCTTTCAAAGAAATTGCTGTGAGTGCAGTCTCCTATTTTCCTTGCTAAAACACTCTGCTGTATCTTTAGAAGACTTGTCTTTGTGAGAACACAGCAGCAGATCATGAGAATTGAGTTGCCACCGAGATAAGGTCATATTATGTAGAAATATGAGCTCCTTAACCTTTGATCTTTCCCCCACTTCCAATTTTGTAACCTTTTGCTGCACGTAGTTCACAGCGAAGTCAGGAGGAACACTTGGATTCCTCTTGGCTTCCCCATCAATAACACTGCTTCTTAGGGGTTTTAAAAAGTCACATTCTGCTTCATTACAGGTTTTTAACTAGCTTCCACCAAAGATAAGCCATCTTCCAATTCCGCAGACACATTGATGACAGCCTTCTAAAATATCTGTAATCCCTAAAACCAAGGGCAGAAGAGAATGTAACCTCTGAGCAAAGGTTTGGGATGAGACATCGCAAAATGGCTGCGTTCTCAAAGCTGAGGAAGGGAGTAGAAGCCGACAGCAAGCTTGAAGGGTGAAATGGTGAGGGCATCTGATTTGCACTGAAACTGCAGCATGAGAAGAAGAAAAAGTAACTTTTCAAATATATATATATATATATATATATATATATATTTTTTAACATCCGAGTGAAATCCCAAGTCAACCAAAATCAATGGAGGAGGCAATCAGAATCTTCTTGTGATCAGCGTTGCGCCTCTTGGTGTAAATTGATCTGAACACAGTACTGGACTGAGAGTTTGCATTTCCCGTGTCTGTAATCCCAACCTTAAGGAGCCTTTTGTGAGGAACAGATGTTTAAAATCTAGCTGCAGATCCCCATTTTACCATGCAGGCTGAATCTACTTCCATTTGTGCTGGGTACCTGCGCTGTCCCCACGTGGTTCTCATTGGCCATGGGAAGAACCGAAAAGGTGATGAAAAAGTAAATAAAAACACGCTAGGAACGAGTGAATCAGAGCCACTTTAGCTCTCCATAATAGGTGCGGAAAAGGAGGGAAATGCTTCCAGTTGGCAGATGTTGGAAAGGTGATTTACAGAAGCAGACACCCACTGAAAGTGCAGTCCCTTTTCGATGTCTCTCACTTGTCCCCAAATTAATAGCCACTTCTGAAAGTCTGCACTTTCTTCCTATCCCTCTAACTTCTGTGCTGGTAACCAGTAAACTAAGAAATAGGAAAACAAGGTGTGCGAACTGAAAACATATCTAGCAGATACTTGGCTTTAAAATTGCCTCAAGCAGCTCGGTCAACAGTTCACCCTCTTCCCTCGTCTCCTCCCCCAGCTCTGAATTCTTTCAGGGAAGTGGGGAAGAAAACTCCAGTTTTGATCTGCCCTACAAAATCTGGACCTGGAGTTAAATATGTATAATATATACAAATCAATTTTCACCTTCTTTCCACTTGTTAAATCTCATTAGAGGAAGAATTTTAACAGTTGTTAAAATCTCTCTTTTCTTCTCTTTTCTTGCCCTTCCCTAAAAGCAACTGGATTGGAAAGTGCACTATGCAGACCCATTTTTCAAAGTGATAGCATAGAAGGAGGAAAATTATTCTCCTGAAAGCCTTATATAAGTTGATGGCTATGGAAAGATTGTTTTAGAGTTTAAAGCTATAGAGTGAGGTCACACAGAAACACTTACTGTATTGAATTAAATCTGAAAAAACTGTCTTATAACATTATTCCCTCTCAATAATTCACAATTTCTAATTGCAATATTGTGGTCTAATCAGTTCACTAATAACTTATGAAACTGGGAAAAAAATGTTTCTAAGAACTTTCCATTAATTTCTCCAACAAGCCTTACTGAACGCAAAACGTTCTTCATGTTTTTAATCTCATCAACGCTTTGGAAATATCATTTTAACAGTTAACAACCTGTGGTACTCCTCGGAGCAGGAATTTTCTGAGCTGATGTGTGGACTGCAACACTAGAGAGGGTCTCTTTTTCTTAGCATTGAGACAGCCCTTCTGAGTCAAGAGGGCACATCCCAGGTTTACATTTAAGGTTTAGCAGAGACTGAATTACTCCTAGACTATTGCAAAGCAGTTAACACCAGGCATGGCCAAAGGGAAGTCTTTGCTACATGAAACATCTCCTCAGTCTCTGTAAAAATCCTGCAAATTGTCTGGAGAGACATTAGTGTGTGGTTACTTCCCAGACACATGTTAGTTTAACTGAGACCTGGGTTGGACCCGTGATCCAGCTTGAAGATGTGGGAAGGGCATCACACTGCCTTGGCTCCCGTGTGCACATGCACAACCAGAGCAGCAGAGCGAGGGAGCAGCCCCACACGGGTGGAGGGAACAGAGCTGTAAGGGCTGCACCTTTGGTCTCTATATCTAATATCTCGTCCCGTGACAGGCTTGGGTTTTGTATAGTGGGTCTGAGAGTGGTTTATTCCTTGGTCTAACAGGATAATCTTATAGCTCAAGCAATAAAGCCTTGTAGCTCTGTATCCAGAGGTGTTAGAGGTCTCCAGCTCTTAACTGGAGCTCTTTTTATGCACAAGGGTATAAAACCACGCACGTGTATGTTGTGCCTTGGCAAGGGGAACATGCTCTCTTCTCCAGGCGACATGCGAGTCTGCTGCTCTTGCCACTCTCTTAGACAGTCATCTTCTCTGTAGGAAGAATGGATTTAATTATATCACAGTTTCCAGTTTTATTAATGCTCAAACAATACGAGCATTAAAGTGAAATAATATGGCAAGTACTGCAGAGGCCACTGAAACGTTTCCTGTTATTGTGTTGTAATGGAGATTGCAGTAACACGGAGCTGTTCCAAATGACTGCAGCAGAAAACGTCTCTAACCCTCTCCAAGATCTGAGAGCTCTGCTGAGCTGCAAGACTATCGCCCTTGACAACAGAATTTCTAGGAATTAACATTTGAGGTGGCAAAGAATTTGCCTAGGAGGACTGGGCACAGCTCAGACATTTCCATGCTTGCTGCAAGCCTTTCAAATGAAAAGCAGACTTCATCTGGCAGAGCTGAGAACTGCATTTGATAAAGGGTTACAACTTTCCCCAGCTGCATGGAAATGACTGAGCTCATGAGCAGAAGTTATTGACAAATACAGGGTGCCAAAAAGCCGCCACTGTTATGAGAGAGTTGAGCTGGGTGGCAAATTTCTTGTAGGAATTGGCATTCGTGCCCACTTTCCCAGGGGGAATGTGCTCCTGACACAACCGGATTCTTCACGCGAAGAATGACATGTAACCGTGCCTGTGCCCAGTAATGCTCTCCTTGGAAGAGGAAACCAGCCATTCGTAGGACATCCCCGTGAATTTTTATACCAGCTTGCAGAAAATTTTATTTCACCTGAAAGGAGCAAATGAAAGCCTAGCTGTTTCAAATCTGTTGGCTGTCCCAGTTTGTTTTGGGATCCTGGCCCTTCTGGATGGTGGCATCTTTCCAGTCCAGGTGTGGAACACATCTAAGAGCCTCACAGTCTAATTATCTCCAAAGCACAGGTTGTGACTAATCTGAGATGCAGCTGAATTTCACTGAATTCAACAGCAAAACTCCATGGGGGTAGGATTTCATACACAGATTTGACCAAACTCACACATACAATCTTTGATAG
The DNA here is from genome assembly GCF_036417845.1 of Apteryx mantelli. Lineage (NCBI taxonomy): Eukaryota > Metazoa > Chordata > Aves > Apterygiformes > Apterygidae > Apteryx > Apteryx mantelli. The sequence goes on from NC_089987.1 coordinate 3,788,506, forward strand.
AGAAATGCGCCTTCCACATTTTAGACTATTCATCTCCTGTACTTCAGTATTAACCTCGATCTCTGACTCCTCGCTGACCTTTTTTATTCATTCACTTCTACTGCAATGAAAACGAATCGTTCAGTCATTTCAGTTCAATGTAATGTTCTGGAACGAATTCAGGGAGACATCCATGAAGATTGTTTCCTGCCATAGACAGCAAGTGGTTTCTATGCGCCTACTCTCATGATGCTTTTCCAAGGGATTTAAATTCAGTTAAAATAAATTACAGGCCTTTGAAAATAGCGCTGGACTACAAGTGAAAATTACAGTGTTCTCATCTATTTACATAGCGACTCTTTATAAATAATGACTCAGTGGTTGCACTATCATGAATTGCACGGACTACCCACAAACCCTTCATTTTGTTTTTTTGGATTTGTTGTCAATACCTTAATTAAGAGTGGCTAAGGGTGGCTCAAACCATGATTTCACAGGCTGAAGCTCCCAAGGATAAACTGAAACTGAGCTGGTTAGTAAAAAAAATGGGCAGTTTGGAAAGCGAATTTAAACTTCTATTAATCATTTCATTTTACAGTAACGCTAGTCCTGGAAGAAGCATTAATTGGAATAGACCTTTGGAATTCCAGCTTTGGAATAGAGATGTTCAAAACCAGAGACTGGCAATGACCTGCTCACTCTGACATCTCAGGGTTTCCAGATATTTTCAGAACATCACTAATCTAAATTTCAAAAACCCTGAGAGGTGATAGTTTTTTGTGCAGTTGGGAATCTTGATAACAGCTTGTACAAAATTTGATTTTTGTAATGAAGCCACTGAATTGCCTGTACACAAAAGTGCATCTGATTCTGCCTGTTCCTCTTCTCACACATAAAGGATTTACTCTTATGAGAAGTCCCACAGAAAGCTCACTATGGACAAAGAGTGAAGAATTAAGCCCTCAGACACTGAAAACAGTTGTGTTTTCCCAGGTACATCCATGGTGGCACATTTCCACAAGCAGTGTTGGAGGTGCGAGAAGAGAGATCTTGGTTGCATGAACACACTGGCTTCCTAAAAGAGAAGCCCAAAGTCAAACTGGGAATCAAGCAGCAGACTCAAAATAAAGCCCAAGATCTGCAGTCATTTTGATCTTCCCATTTACTTCTGCAAGTAAAAAAATAGAAGGACTATCAACTTTTTTTTTTCCTTTTTTTTTTTTTAAATGAGCCAGCTCATGGAGGAGGGGATATAACCCACTTTTTCTCTCTGAGCCACAGCTGAGGAGATAATATTCTGCCTGGCAGGGACACACACTCATACAACCCATCCCACTGCAGTCTCTCGGTCTGCTCACAGCAGCAAGGCAAGAAATACCAGCCTTCAGGATGATCGTGAATGACAGTGGATTTATCAGGATTTCTGCAAGGTGTGAAAGGTATAGGAGTTAACTCTGCAACACATACGTTCATTTACAGACCAATAAAGCTGTGTTCTCTTCAGCAGAAGACCCAAAGTACTTGCAAAGTATTCATTCCTTCGAATCCCCTTTTCTTCCAGCTGGGCACTTACTGGGATTATATAGTCAGTGCTGTGCTTTGAGACAGAAAGAATTGAAGGGAAGATCAACTACACACAAAACTGCCAGAAAATTAGGAGATAGGCATGTGCATAGGCAATAGAAATCACATTTAAGAAAAGGAGGAAAAAAAATCATGAAAGAGAGCCAGACTGCATACAGTAGTCTTAGTGTTTGCACTGGTTAAACCCCTTTTATCTCACATTCATAAACACAGGCTCTCTATATGATATAAAACACATTTAGCTGTCATTGAAATGCTGTGATTTATGGAGCAGGGCTGTCCCTAAGAGGGTAACAACACTTGGTGCTTATTTTGGCAGGTGCACTAATTCAAACTGCTGAGCGGCTCAAAGAACGGCTAATGCTAATGACAAAAGGTTAATGATTTTCTTTTCTTTTTCTTTTTTTATTGGAAATATTTGTTCAGTTTAGGCACTGCTTTATATGTGACCCCAGCTGTAGCCAAGCAGATGTCAGCTCACTTTGCATTTGGCAAACGCAGCGTTCGAAGAAAATATTATTTTAGTTTCAAACATGACTAAATAGCTGTCACCTCACTGGACTAATGAAGAGACATCTACAGACCTCTGCCTTTCTTTCATGTTTGCATTTAAGAAGAGATAAATAATGAACTGTTCCCCTAGTAAAATGGAAATGGCATGTCCAACAGAAAAATCAGCATTAAATATATTCATTCATCTATCAGTTTTGGGTTACCTTTTCCAATTTCTCAACAGTCTTCAAATCCACTTGTTACTCTGGGCTTTTTCTGGGTTAACGGAACTGTAAAGTTGTCTGTCATCTCTTAAATGAAGCTGTGCTTTCTGCTGCTTGCTAACGCTCTGCTACAAGTTATCACAGCACATGTTTTGTAAGTGTTTGTGGTCATGTTTAGTAAGATGGAAATCCATGTAGTCAAGCCCTGAACCTATTTCAGACACGTATTGAAACCCCCATTGATTAGAGCAGGACGCACAAAATCGGCTGTCTGTGCCTCAGACTAATGCCGGCTGCAACGAGGGGGGCCCTGTCCCCCCCCACATTTGAGCCACCCACGGGAAAAGCCGACGTCTTCGGGAAGAGCAGTGTGCTTCGCGCAAGCATGTCAGGTGGCACACGGGAACACCTGGGAATCGCCTAACTGGTCCTGAAGGGCCACAGCAGGTGATAGCCAACTGGCAATGTCATCCTCTCCAACACGATGTTTTTAAAAATATGCGACAGCAACATGGTTTGGCAAGGTTATCGAAGTTGAGTGAAGTTGGCCCAAGGAAGACACCTGCTCCTCCTTTCTGGCGGCGCGGGAAACACGAGTCGTCAACATCTGGTCACCCTGGCCCAGGAGACAGCAGAGGGTGAGCCCGGGAAGCCACCTTCCCCAGCAGTGCTCTGCTTGTCAGTTAAACCACGTGCCCCAGACCAAGGTCCTCAGTGGCTTCGATTGGGCATGACTGTCTTTCACTTCCTCTCTTACACTGGTGTGAGCGTCAAACATCTGCCCACCCTGCGCTAGGAGCAGCCAACACGTAAGAACAGGCTGTGGGAGCTCTGCGTAGGGCTGACTTATCAGGCACAGTACCGGGAAAAGCCAAAAATAGTTACAAAACCTTCTGAGAGCCTCGGAGGCTTGATCCCTCAAAACACAACGCTTTCTTATCACTGTCAACATGCACGCGAGCTGAAAAGTCCTGTACTCAAACACAACAAGGCTAGCGATCTGCCACAGGACAAAAATCTCATGCACAATAGTATCAAAAGCAGCAGAAAAGTCCAACAATAACAACAAAGCAGCAAAACCCTGGCCAGCAGTGAAAAGTAGGTCATTTTGAACACATCCAAGAACAGTATCTCCACAAGGAACTGGATGGAAGCCAGAAAGACATTTGTCAAATTAATCATGGGAGATCAGGTGCTTGTCCCCCTCCCCTCCCAGATTCCCTTGCAGCCCTCTCCTCATTAACCTTTGGCAGAAAGGCAGGCTTGAGACAGACTCATAATAAGTGTGATTTTTCCTAGATAGTCCAACATTATTATTATTTTTTAAACCACAGTGTTACTCACAGTGAGGACCGTGTTCACTTTGCTCAGCCAAGTCATCTTTGATAGAGAGGGGAGCTCAAGGAACTGGTCCCACCACCAGCTTTTCTGGCTCTTGCTACAGCCCAACATACACAAAACCGCTTAAGGCTCAGCTCTGGTCCCAGCTGGACCGTATTGCAGCCGAGAACCAGCAGAGCACGAGGGTGGCTCTTCACATCATGTACCAAACCTGTCCTCTGCCTCAATTAGCACTGCTGGAGTGCCCTACAATTAATTTCAGCTGCAACGTCCTACAAGCAATTTCAACCTCTTGATAAGTCTCTTCTGCCAGGAGAATTCTCAGCTGGAGAAACAAGGTTAGGTCATCCTTGGTTTATGCTCTTTAGATATGGCTGTATTCAGAACGGTTGCCTTAAAAAAGGAGAAGTGACTAAAAAGCCAACAAGACTTAATGAATAGGTGTTCGCTCAGAAATCTGAAGTCCATCAGCTATTTTCTAGGAAGGAAAGAAGGAAGCCTGGAAAGTATTAGGAACAGAAAGACCACCGGACATGAAAAATGGTATTTCTAATGCTGAAACTATCCACAAAAGAGGTTTTCAAAGTTTACAAGGAGAGCTTGAGCAGTAACATCACAGCAGGACTTGATAAGTAAAATGTGTGTAAATTTAACAGGTTTTTTTCCCCACCGTTGGTCAGTGCTTCCTTCCCACCAAAGTGAAGAGTTATTTTGGCTCCTCTCTGAGAAAGATGAGCAAATGATAAAATATGTGAGAGGATGACTAAAGCACTGAATGAAAAAATAGATTATGGGCACAGGGTGCAGTATTTGGTAATGCTGGAGTGTATGCATGCCTGAGAAATAAAATGGCCAACCTGCCTTTTTCTTCAAGAGCAAAGAGAAGGATGGAAATCTGGATGCTGTAAGGGAGGCTTGGTCCAGAAATCAAAAATCCATAAAACACATTAGCTCTAGGGTGAATGTAGAAAAGAGTCTAGTCCAGGTTAGCCAAATATCTGTGGCTTCAATAGAAGCCTTTAGGAAAATATGTAGCCACTAAACCATTTTTATTCAGCGTTCTCCAAACATAAAATGCTCTTTTAGCTGCTTAAGGCTAGTTATTTTATATATATATATATATAAAAATAATTTTTTTTTTATTTTTTTTTACTCCCATGCCCCCTACCTTCTTCACAGGACTGACTAAGGAACAGAATATGAAGTAACGAAAATCGTCATCTGCTTTTTTAGCCTCTGTGACCCCAGTACCAGCTGTTTCAAACTGGCCACATTTCTTCCAGCTCATCCATCTAGGTAAAGAAAACCTATTCTGCAGCACTGAATTCACCCTATGCGTAAATGAATAATAAAAACAAGGTTTGCATGGAGCGTCTTGCATGGAAAATCCAGGGGTGAAGCGTTCTGTGTTTGTTGCCTCTTTGAGGGAAGATACATCAGTAAGTCACTGTAACTAATAATCATGCAATATTGAAAGAGCGCAGAATTTACTGGTGCGGTGGGATTACTTTTGTTAAAGCAATAATGCCTCATTTGTTCTTATGACAGAGCTTTACAACAGTTGCACAGGCAAGTCTTTAACATCCATCAACATTACTGTCTGGATTGTATTATCTAGGAAATCCCAGAGTCACTAGCCTACAGGTTGAATTAGCTGCAAATTCATTTCAGATTAGAATCCCTTTTGTAAATGCTGCAGTCACTCAGGCAATACCTCGGAGAAAGCGAGGGGGGATGTTATTGAATTTTGTGTTAATAATTCTTTCCCAGCCTTTTTTTTTTTTTTTTCTCTCTCTTTTGGTAACCACCACTTCTTGAAAGATATTAAGGCATTAAGCTAACTTTAAAATAACAGCAGCAAACACTTTTCTGAAAACCTTCCTTTGTGTCTTTCCTCAAGAAACAAAAACCTTTCCCGAGTGTGGAATGAAACCAGAATTTAAAAAATAGTTTATAGCTTATCTGTTCCTTATTCCAGGTGTTTCAAAAAACCACCGGCACCCAGGCCCAGGGCCAGCCACCCAAAGACTCCTTTTGGTTTGGTGCCACGCTCCTGCAGGAGGTTTCTCGGCCGGTTTTGCCCAGGAACTTCGTACAGACCTGCCCTTGGCCGCCGCGCGCTGTGGCTCAGCCAGCCCCGCGTTGCAACGCGCCGAGCACCTCAATGCTCCTGGTTCCTCCACGTGATGGAAAGGTCTCAGCAGGGCGAGACGATCTCTACCTTTCTGACATGGTCCTTTGCACAGTGAAAAACCTGCTCTTTGAGGGCCGGGGGGTTTCTGGACACTGCTGCAATGCACGTGAGAATTAAACCAAGGTTCTTCCTGCAGTTCTTCTGCGGTAAATGCAGAAGGACATCGCCGACCAGGTCTGCATTCAGCCGGGGTTGCATTTGGGTCTCTCTTGAACTTTCCTGCAAGGGGGTATGCCAGCAAAGGAGCCTGTGGGCAGGAAAGAGTGCGTTCAACTCCAGCATTGGAGAATGTTTGAAGAAAATGAAGTTTGAACTCCAAACCACAAATATTCATAACAGAATCCTGATTCTGAGGATTACAGCGAGCCAAACGCAGGGCAGAGCCGCCACCACGTGACTGCTCAAATGTCACCTACGAAGTTTGTGTTTCAAATAGCCGCTGCTGAACTCCTCCCAGTCAATCCTTGCTCCGACGTGTTTTTGGCAAATAACTCCGAACAAAGACTGTATCTGAAAATTCACTTGCTGCCTACATTACTTACATGAATCATTCACTCAGCATCTTGTTATAGAAAGAGCCGAGAAGCCCAAATTAAGGAGCAGATCCCCTGCCTTCGAGGTTCTTCTTAAAAGATCTCTTTTGTGCGAGGGAGTTAGAGCTTAGTTTAAATGCCTCATTAACGTCTCTGTTGATAAAACCCAGAGTGTTGCCATTTTGATTCCTTAAGTTCCCAGTCTGCTACATTAACATTTTTTATGTAACGTATAATGTTGCCCTAGGAGAAAGAAAGAAATAAAAGTTCTCTCTGCTCCTTTTATAAACTAGGTTACAACTCTAACAAGACAGGTTTATGTTCTGATTGAAGAAGTAGACATTATTGCATCTGTTTAACTTGAAACCTCTGCTGAAGCCCCAGCCTGTTCTCTTAAGGGCTGTAAACACCAGGCATTCCTAAGGGTGGATGTGGGTCTCATCACCGTATGATTCCACCAAAATCAATTAATTCTAGTAAAACTCAGAGCAGAATTTAGCCTGTAATTAAAGACAAAGCTGCAGGCTTCCTTCCCCAAAGGACAACTGTTCCCCAATTTGCTAAATGCCAGTTCTCATCCCAGGACACAGGTCTCAGCGACTGCCACCCCCTCCGGAGACGCGCGCACTTGCGGACACAGAAATAATGGCTATTTTAGCCTGTCATTTTCTGCAGCCCAAACCTCACCTCTGTTCGCTGGGGTCTTTACATAACCTGACCTCCAGAAGCCAATTACATCTGTTTTCTTTGTGCTCATGTGTTTCTAGTATTGACACCAACTTCGCTTTCAACAAAGGGTGGGTTCCCATGAACTCGGCTCTTTATTAGCAGCTGGTTCTTATTAGAGATTAACCAATAAAAAATGAGTAATACAGTCGGCAGTGTGTTCCTACATGTAGCACTTTTCCATGTGTTTCAATTTACCAATCAACCAATAAAGCCCTGCCCTCCAATGAACTGCATTCCATACCTCACATTTTTTGCTTATTTTGATAAATGTAGCTTTTCATAGATAAAAAGGGCAGGAATCTGGCTAACACTGTCTACTGTTAGTTGGAACATTGATGTTGGTTAGATGAATTAGAGAATGCTACTTGATCTTTTCTCTGACAGCTTATTATGCCTCGGTTCCTGGGCTTCTAAAATTTCTCTTGCAAAGCTCCCTGTCACTGTGCTTAGTTAAAACTTGTCAAAAAATTAACAAATCTAATTTCAGGCTTGTTTTGCTTATTTCCTTCAACACCAAGCGGGCAAGGAAAATCTTGCAAGGATACACTCTCCCGTTGCTGTTATTGTAGAAGTTTCTGCAAGCTAAAATTCCTTCTCCAGTATGACTGGGGGATTAAAAAGTTCAAACCTGAAAACTGCAGTTCATAAAATGGGTCATTTCTAATATAAACTTTTTTGAGGGGAAAGTACAAAAAAGCAAATGGCAACTTAATGGATTCCTCGACTCGAGAATCTGGGAGTGTGTTTGTGAAGTTATGCTTTGCAACCATACTTTCTCTCTTGAAAACCCTTACGCACATACTTAACGTTAGTGTTTAAGCAGTTGCACTCAAGCCAATAAGACTCCTTGTGTGCTTAAACCTGAGCACAGGCATAACTGTTGGCAGGACCTGAATTTTCATTGTTTAACAGAAGCAGCTGAGGCCTCCAGTGTCAGCAGAGGAGGATCCTGATCCTCGTTGGGACGAGGCGTGCAAGCAATAGCAGCAGCACCGCATTGCCCCTTGCAGGCAGGAGAAGGGTCTTTTATACAAGAAATGCTGCAACACATTTGCTGGGGAGCTGTGAATATCAAATACTGAGGTTTCATCACCCAAAGTGTGATTTTAAATGAGGGTGGATCACTGGGGAAGAAGTTTGGTGTCTTTGTGATCTGGCTTGGTTGGAAATCTCTGCCTGCCCCAAAGGGCGCGAGGAGGTTGTAGGAAAAACACACTCCTGTTTAGCACCAAGACAAGCCTGTTGCTCTGGGCCCAGAGCTGATGCTCTGATTAGGCACAGCTAGTTGTTAAAGTTAAAATTTTTTTATTGTTACTGTTTTGGTATTTTTTGAAACTTTAATTTCAGCAAGTTACTTCTGTGATTGGCAAAGGATTTCTGTTTTCTTTTAATAAAAATGTGCCCTACTTGTAACAAACTGTGATCCGTGAAGGACTACCCACTTCTCCCACCCAAAAGGCAATCTAGGTGGCATGCGTGTTATTAGACCCTTTAATTCCCCTAAATAGACCTTCCCCTTGACAGTGGATTCTGCATTTGGCTTCATTATCACTTTTCAGCAGGAGAATAAAAATACAGTAAATCTTTCCATTAAACCAAGCTGTTGTAAAGGGAACTTTATTGTTTTAAGGTAGTTCAAAGTAGGCTGAGAAACTCCCTGTAAAAACAGGCACGAACTCCTTAAACCCCCCTAAGGTATAAATGTGCTAACTCAATTCCTGAGTGCCTCCGACTCCTCAGCTACCATTTTCCCATTCCAGGCAGAGAAGGTCCAGGCTGTAGGAGCACAGGCTTCAGAAGGTCACTGCAAGTTCACCACGCGAAACAAGGAAAGCTGGCCTTGATGCCATCCAGCTATCAGCAAACTCAAGACTTCGCAGGGCATCTCAGAGACATCTTTTAAACTCTTTTAGACCTTCACACTTAAAGGTACTTGAAAACACTGGCCGTCTACTTCAAGATGACAACCAAACCAGCAGCTACAAACCCTCACCCAAATCCTCATCACCTGGGAGCTTCGCCCCTCATGAAGTTTAATAAACCCAAAGATTGTCTCATCATTTAGGTGGAGGCAAACAAATACCGTTTGCATATTTCACTAACAAGTCCGAGGGCTTTTGCTATAATAAGGCCAACTGACCCTTCAATTTGCACAGAAATATCTCTATCCTGCATCACTCAGGCAGGCAAATAGTGGTCAGTGTTGTATGAGAACAGACTAGTAGGTTATTTCCCGGAATAGGCTCTAGAACAGTTACTACACCATCAGAAAGCAGGCACCACGAAACGTCGGCTAGAACTGGCAAAATAAAGGAGGGAAATTCGTTTGATGATGTCTTAAGCTTGTTTCTTTTCCTTCGGGTATTGGCAGGGGAAGCTCCAGTCCTACTGGAGTTAACGACAAAACTTTTTCTTCCAGGGAAGCTCTGACAGACCACGGAAAAGTGTGGATTTATGTGCCTGCAGTTATCCCGTATAAATCACTGGGTGGACACTCCTGCCAGAATGGAAGAGTTTTGGCTCTGCTTAAAGCACTCCCCTGAGCTGTCAGCCTTGAAGACAGGACTCCCGCGCTCCTCCTGCCTCGCTGCTCGGTGCAGCCCTTCCGCCACCCAGGAGCTGCAATGCCAGACATGGGCTCCTGCAACCCGCAGGGGGGGCTGGAGAGGGGCTGGGGCCACCTGCCCTGTCCCCGCTCCCAGGAGTCCCGGGAAAGGGTAATCCCCGACCACACACAGGGGTCAGCGTTGACCGTGTTGCTTGGGGAAGGTCCTGGTTGAACCGAGAGGCTCCAACCTCCAAAGAGGTAACCCCGAAAAAGGCCATGCCCCATCCTCCCTGTAAAACTTTCTTCGGAAGAGGGGAATCCCAGAGCACAATACTACCAACACGGGCGACTCTTCGGTGGCTCAGTCTTGCAGCTGTCTTGTACCATGTCTGCCCAGGGCAGCGCTCCTGAGGCACAAAATGGTCTTTCAAGGTGTTTTTCTCAAGAGCCCACAGCCCATTTCCCAGCTGCCAGTATTACATTAACAACTTGGCCAACATCTTGCAAGGACGTAGCAGCTCACGGTCCCACCACAGCTTTTACAGGCACCGAGTTCCCGCCTTGCCGACAAGGTCAAGCAAGCAAGATTCATCTCCCTGCTGCTTTTGAGAAGGGAGTAATATGTCTGCAAAACCAAATTCTTCATTTCTGCTAGCAGTTAAGAGGTCAGGAATGGGCCGTTTCCCATCTGACGTTCCCCCCCAACACACCCTCGGCAGTGAACATGCTTCCCGTGCCCAGGGTCCCCGAGAGCAGGACTACGGCTCTGCACGACCCACACATTTCCAACTCACCGCGGGTGCTGCAGCCCTGCTCCACCGCTTTTGCCAGGGCGGCAGCAGCACTTCCAGTTAAGAGCAGTAGTTATGCGGCAAATACATTCCATTTAATAATTGATTAAGTCTTATGTGAAAAATAGAGAGTCCTGCAGAAGATTCATTTCCAGAGCGGAATTTTTTTTTTTAATAATTGGAATTAGATTCCGGGCTGGAGAGAAAGCTGGGGATGGCTGATAACATTTTGACAATGATAAGTGAGGCTTTAGGAAATAAATACAGCCAGGATTATTGAAGTCTTTTCAGCAGCAGAGCCTCCAATTCAGTGGAAGCATATGAAAAAATATTTGCCTTTTTTGAGTCACCTAATCACTCTAGAAAGATGGCAGCAATTCAAGTGATGTACACTTAAAATGTCAGACTAAATTATAGATTTCAACCTCCAGAACATACTGTTAAGAATAATTGTGGTTTCGGGTTGAAAAAGCTTTGAACCTTAAGCTTCTTTCTGTATTACTTGTTTGCTGTGTACATCAAGGAAAAAACAAACAAACAAAAAGAATAAGGGGCAAAATAGCGAAGAGCATGAACTGACCAACACATTTTCTGAAGATCAGCAAATGCGAAGGAAGGATATGAAGGAAATGTGAAGGAAGAAGGGCCCAGTTCTGCCCACAGCATGAAGAATACATGAAATACATCCCAGTTAAAGCCCCAAGACAGCAAATTTCTTGAGGATACACTAACTTGCAGCACAAAGCTTTCCCATTTCAGCCAGCAAGACTGAAACATCTTGCTGAGCTCGCCTGGGAGAGGGCAGTTAGGTTAATAAACACTTATCATTGTGCACAGAATTATATCAGTATTACGATAGGATGGTTTGTGACCCAAGCAGTGTTAGCACCATGTCTTTGAATGGAAATGAATATTTTAAATTGCTGTTAATTCCCTAGGCGATTCTGAACTGGTGGGAGCAGTTACTGTGGGCTAGTGGGGAGAAATATGGATAATACACCATCATATGTCTGTTCAGAGCTGTGCAGAGACAGTTTTTGGTGCCTGAGACTCTCCCTTCTTTCGCTGAACACCTTGCTTCCCCCCACACTTTTACTCAGGTTTCCTCCAGATGCTCCCACCAGGAATCTGCATCCGTTTTCTCGTCCTGCCGCGGCCAGCGCCGTTCTGGCACGTGCATTTCCACCCGAGGTCCCCTCTGTGTGCACCCCTCTTCCTCCTCCCTCGCTGCAGTCCAGCCTGCACCAGGGCCTGAATTAAAAATAAAGCAAAGTCTCTTGCTGCCCCATCCTACAACGACAGGAAAGGTCTCTCAGACGCCAGTTTGGTGTTTTGGACATGAGGCCACTACCAAGAAGGGGTTTTTTTGATGCACAACTTATGAATTCTTGCTGACTCTGCGAAGCCTGATGCTCTGCGCTGCCCCTATCTGGCTCGTTAGGAAACCCACGTCCCCTGCACCGGTCAAGGGGAGGAGAAGGCCTCTGCGGCTGTGCTACACAACACCTCTGAGCAAAACGTGCCAAATGCTTTTGGTGCAGAACTGAACGTAAGGCTTGAGAAGGGGCAAAACCCAGCCGAGCCTTGCTGGCGTGCTCGGCGGTGTCTGCTGAAGAGGCTGATCTTCCCCAGAAAGCATCTAAATTGCCGTTAGTCTCCTAACAACGTCATTCTCCCACCAATGGCGAGTGTCCTCTCCACCTTGGTCTGATCTCCGTGAGGATAAACGTCCTCGCAGGAGAGAAAATTGCTCTCATCAGCTTCCTCCGGGCACCTACGGATGTCAATGGGTTGGTGCCACTGGCTGAGAGGGGCTTCGGTTCTGCTGCTCCGGCTGCCTCGCTCGGCTTCACGTGCCGCTTCGGTGCTTCCCGTCCATCCGTCCATCCATCCTGCCGCCTATTTCCCTCACGGTCCCTGCCGCCTCCAGAACGGCTTGGTTCCTGATTGCTTCCATTGCGTCACCTTGGTTGTAGGAATTGTTTGTTGCAATTGTTATTCAACCTTGTTCCTTTCAAAAAAAAAGAGGAATGGAATTAAATAAAACGCTTCATGTCCATTTGGATTTGTCTGGCTTTTTCTTTCAGCGATTGGAACTGAGCTGTCCTCTCTCTGGTAGATTAAAGAGACCTTTAATATCTGTTATTTTCCCCTGGTGAAAATACTTCTGTGCTAAAATCAAGTCTCTGATCTTTTTAATAAGCTAAACAGACTGATTTCCTTAACTCTGCTCCTATCAACCCCCTTCTCTGTTTTAAATAAATGGTTTTGCAAAGGAAAGTGGGGGAACTTTTTTTGCAAAGACGCTTGCTCTGCTTTTAGCACCCATTCAAGACCCTCGGCAATTCCTCTCCAGAACATCACCCCGGAGAGGCTTGGCTCTGCCTCGGCAGCTCTCCTGCCCCTCCGCCTTCGAGCTGAAGAAACGCCATCCGCCAACGGAGTTTTGTGCGACGAGACCACGTCGTTTTGCGAGCGCTTTCGGGGGCCGTTCGAGCGAGCAGCTCGCCTGCAACCGCCGCCCGCGGCGCCCGCCTCCCCATCCGATGGCTGAGAGGGCCACCGGCATCCGTGGGAGGAAAACCCCCTCCGAAGGAGACCGATGCCGCGCGGAGCCCTCGGCCCCCCAGAGCGGTGTCGCTCCCTCGGCCCCGGCACCAGCCGGGCCCTGAGACGGCTGTAAAAAAGCGAGAAGGAAACCTCCTGGCGCCGCCGGGGTTTGGCGGGGTCACCCGGCGCGGCGCGGCGCGGCGCGCGCGAGGGGCTCGGTGTCCCCCGGCCGGAGCCCGCCGGCGGGAGGGCTGCGGAAGACGCGCGGGGGAAGTCGCGGGCTCGCAGAAAATAAATCACGGCGCGCTGGTGCTGTCACTCTCTGCCCCAACTGGTTTCCACAAACAAAACTTCACTGTCCACTGACAAGAACAAATAAACCGAGTCGGGAGAGACTGAAATTCACAGGGGAGCTGAAATATTTACCTTGGTACCTTATAAGGCTAATAACCACTTTGCTGCTCCGCAGCCACTGACAGAATTAAAAAAAAAAAAAAAAAGAAAGAAAAAAAACCTACCTAAAATGTTTGGGGCTTTTGACTAGTCCAACCTGTCCTGGCAAAAGCATCAAAGCAGGATTAGAACAAGGTTTTAATTATACATACTTTTCCCACCCCCTTCTCCTTCTCCCCTCCAAATCTCTCGCGTTTGATTATGGAGATCAGTGGAGTCAGCCAGATATTGCAGCTAATATAAACGATTTCATTCAAGGTCCTCAACCAAAGATACAACGAGCATTTTAAAGAGCGTAGCTAAACCTTTCGCTCTTAGACGTGCGTGTTCGCCAAGCCTTGCTGCCTTCTTTCATATTCTTGCAAACCAAGTTTGTAAAAATTACCTGTAGCAGTCAGAAACCCATGCATGCCAACAGCGCTGAACAAACAAATAATCCACCCGGGGAGGAAATATCCGTCATCTGTTGGACATTGAATAAATGTAACTCCCTAGCACTTAGCCAGGTTCTGTACTGGTTTTGGGCCGTGCTCCTCAACAATGAAGCAGTGGTAAATAAAAACGTGGGTACAGCTGCTTATTCAGTACATTCAAATCATGGCAAATGTCCTGCAACTGGTGGGGGATAACTCCATTTCTCTGCATTCACCCTTGACTGCACAAGTGCATCAAGATTTTAAGTAGACAGTTGAAATGGCTCGCACTGAAGTTCGTCGACTGTGATAGATTTGCATCATCTGCGAATCGGACACAGTGGGTTAATTGTAACGCAGGCACGCCGCGGATTACTTGCTTGTGTTGATCAAAGGAAGCTTGTCCAAAACGGGCGAGGCTGGAAGGGATTTAAGTCACGGATAGATCTGACAGTTCACACTGATCTCAGCGGAAGAAGTCGGGCGCTTCACTGCGCCGTATATTAGGCAAATATTCAAATATGGGCCCTTATGTTAAACTGCAAATCTTTAAAATTGGGGCCATGCTCTCCTTTAAAAGAAACTCAAAACTTTTCATTTCCTGGGGCTTCAAATCTGATTACAAACTCAAACCTAGCATTGCTGAAAGGCCATTTTTTTAAGGAAATCTTTCTCCACTTCTTAACCAAACTAGTTTGGTTTCATGCTCGTGTGAATGAGGAAAGGTAAAACTTACAGCTCAAAAGCTTTGTCAGACATAAAACTTCATATAACTATGCTGTTTCCAAGTATTTTCAACCTTAATATTCAGGTGTCTTCAAATCTAAACTCACTTTAAAACACAGAGACTGCAGAGGGACCTCTACTAAGTGAAGAAGAACCTTTATATGAATTAAGCATGCCACAGAATTGGTGAGTTCTTCACAGCAGAATAGTAGGGGTATTCACATTAGAAAAAAAAAGTCATTTTCTTGAAAAATCACATACTTCTATTGCCTGTATTACCACATGAAATCCGCTCCCTTTTTCTCCCACTAGAATTAGTTGCTGTGGAAGCAGTGATTTTTTTGCTACCTAAGATGTTGTGTGGACCTTTTGTGGAGAAGCATCAAGAACATGCAAGATCAGTAAAGAACCGAGTTTTGTCGACAAGAAAAATATCCTTGTTGCATCAAAGGGCCCCTCTTTCCCCACCACCTTCCTCCATTACACAGCTACACACCTGGAAACAGTGGCACGTTCTGACAACAGCCGCTAGGGCCACATTAAGTCCCGTGGAAATGTTCCCCAGAGATCCAGACGACACCGCGACTGCCAGTGTCACCCTCTTCTCTCCAGCCTCAAAATTAACTGCTTGATCCTTAAAGGGTGAGAAATGTGATTGCTTGATACACAACAAAATCAGAATCAAACACTTCATGGCAGACCCCTCCCATGCTTTTTAAAATACACTTCTTCCTCACAGAGCCTCTCCTATTATTTTAAACCATGCACGACTCATAGTTGTGCCAGACTACCTGTACGCTGAGCATGAAATCCTGGGCTGTAGGGCTACTGTACATGGATTTATTGCTGACAGATCCAGCTCCACCTATGTATCCTGTTTTCATTAGCAGTTAAAAAGAAGCAGCTCTGTGTGTATGTGTGTGTGTGTGCGCAAACATGTTTTTTAAAACCACTTCTTTTATCTCTTTGTTTTTATTTTCTTTTTTAATCAGAGTTTACAGTTTTGGTTGGCTTCCCATCCTTGACTCCCTATAGATGCACTATAAGACGTTGCAAATGCACTGGAGGTGGGTTGCTGTCGTTCGTTTGTTATTACCAGTCACCTCACATTAGGAGGGCTCCATCCCACGTGTCTTCAAGGCACCCGCTTTAACGGGCTGGGCAACCTTGCTCTTCTCCATTTCATCGTTTTCAGATGCTTGACTTTTTAGCCTAATGACGTGATTTTAATTCGGGTGCTGTTTGCAACTGATGTATTTCTTTATACTGGGAGCACAGCCCTTTTAAGTGAAATTTGCCTTTGTAAATGATGACGTTATTCCTGTTGGCCCTGCCCTGCCATTTCCAGCCGCTCCATGTGTCTGTGGCTCTTGGTGCCACTGGTTACATCTGTAAGTCCTCAGTCTGCGGTCCTCTGCGTGTGGGTGGTATGGCTTTCAAATTTTTACCATTTGGGGATTCCTAAGATTTTCCCTAAAGAATGTAGATCCCTGTACAAACTTCCCATAAGTACATTGTTATATGACACGTATGAACTTGGTTTCTTATGTCACTTTTCATAGAACCTTCAAAGTACTTCACCGGCCTTCAGACGTTCACTCCTGACATGCTGAAAGCCATCTGGTAGCGGTATGACCATACAAAGTGCATTTTGTGATCGGTCCTTAGGCTACAAGGTCTTTGAGTAGCAGCCATCCTTTCTTTCATGTGGCTTGATGTCCTGAGGAAAAGGATTCCCTGCTTATGAATAGAGCGGACACTGAAATATAGACAATAATAATAATTCAATGATACATTAATGGTGAAAGAAAAAAGGATCATGAGACTATCTAATTTTATTTTTAATTTAAAAAAGGTTAAGCAACTTATAAATTTTTATTTAAGTGAGATGGCAGAGTTGCTGACTATTATACATCTTGAGTATACAGAAGTTTCGCAGCAGATAAGAAAGTCATGAACTGATCAACAGGAGCAGCTGCCTATCAGCTCATTCGGAGCACAAGGCTTTGCTGCTGTTGGTGCAGCGAGAAGAGATTCAGCACGCTGCTGGTCCCACAGTCTCACCTATAGGGTGCAAGGGAAGAAGCCATGAAAATCTCTCCAAAAAGGCCAGGGTGTCTAGGTTTAAAAGGGATGGAAAATATTTTGCTGAAGAATTTTATTCTGGAAAATAATTTTTTAATGAGAGCTAGTGGGAGGAGGAATCTCCTCTGGGAAAATTTCAAAAACAACTATTCTTTTTTTTCTTTTTCTTTGGTCTTCATCTCCAGGGGAAAAAACTGTCACTGAAGATGGAATCTGTCCTAGCCCCAAATGCCCAGCTGAAAGCTAAAGAATGTGCCTCAAAATCCAGCAAAAGACCTCTGTGAAAAGGGGATGCTTCTATTTCCCCTGAAATATATGGGGCATAGTGTCTCCTCAGCCCACATGCCATTTGGGATCATTCCACAAGCCCATTCTTTAAATTTACGACCATTACTCGGTATGAGTGTTGCATCAGGGTTTAGGGCAGAGACTGAGGCTCTGGGGGCTCCTGGTGTGAACATATCCTGAGTACGGGACCACCAGAGGCCCCCGGAGAACCCGCCTGCCTTTAGCACTTCCTTTTCCCTGCTAATTTGTTTCTCTGCAGCCTCGGTGGGAAGATTGTGACATTTAGTGTGAACCATTGAGGGGGCTGGGAAGGGAAAGTGGACAAAATGTCCTGGAAGAAGCTGGGAAAGAGGAAGGTGGGGACAGAGCAGCCCCAAGTGTTACACTAAGGAAATAGGATCCAAAAAGTTGGCCAACCTTCACCAGGAGACCTCAGGAGGAGCAAGGCCAGATCACGGTCAGCGCTGTATATCACACCCAGCACACGTGAAAGTTTGTGTCGTAAAAAATCTTCCAATTTACTTTAGGAAGCCTTAAAATGCCAGGATGCTCAAGAATGACTGTCTCTCTTACACCGAATATAATTTAACTACTGGGATAAGAACTGCACCCACAGAAAAACCGCAGAACTACAGGTGGCCTCCCGCAGGCACCACATCACTGCATTTCGTGTGTCCACAGAGCGACATTCCCTGAGACCTGCTTTTGGGGCAAGTAAACTTGTCTTACTTGAGGACCATCAGGAGAGAAATCCAGGCTCCTCTGTGCACGATATTAAGGAGTTGGCAGCTGATGCTGAGCGGTCTCACGGGCTGCTCGGAGGTGAAGAGGGCTGCTTGGCCACACAGAGATCTGGACGAAATTGGACTTACAAAGGGGTTAAATTTAAAACCCAATTGCATGTCTCCTTCGAAGCCTGCCTGACCCTTTCCCTTGCCGTGCTGACGAGGCCTCTGGGGGTTCGGAGGTGAGGGCTGTGCCGGAGCCGTGGCCCAGCGCTGGAGGCATGAGGCCTCCGGCTGATGACTTGCATGGTCCAACGGGGACCCATCTTTCAGCTTGCCCTGATGAGGATCCAGGCGTCCTGTTGCATATGCAAGGAGGGAAGCGGTCACGAGGTGTAATTTGTCCATCAGTGCAACCTGTTATTAAGTCATTCATTGCAAACCTCTCCTCCTGCTTCGCCGTCGCCGTGTTAATTGTGCCTCTAATTTGTCATTCCCACAGTTGCCAAACAGGCCGAGGAGGCTAGGGAGCCCGAGCTTGCTTGCTTTTTGATTCAGCCCCTCTCTTTTCACCCCAAAGCACTTCTGCCATCACTGTTCCCTCTGAAAAAGCCCATCTCGCTCATTTTAGTGAGGCAAATGTAGCCGGATCTGACTGCGCCGGAGCGAGCACTCCCTCACGCTGCTCTGATCAAGCAGCTGTGACAAAGCATCACCTCGAACAAGCTTATTTGCTCTAACCGAGACGTTCAGGGATAATCAAGAGAAGAAACTGGCTGCCTTTGCTGCCCCCGAGTTTGTTTCCTTGAAGTACATTATCGGATCAGAAAGGGACCAAGTCCTAGCAGAAGGGTGTCTCCGCTACAGAGGTCAAAGGATGCAAAAAATATTCCTCAGCGTATTTGTTGCTCTGTCAGCCTACCTCTCTTTTCCCCTTTTTATTCCTTTAATATACCCCAGCTGCATACAGACCTTTTCCAACGTATTAGATCTCTGGTTTCCCTTTCCCACAGGTCAGAATGGGAGGTGAATATTTCGACTTTACAACACACGCTTTTGCAGGCCCTCGTCCTACAAACCCTTATGGCAACTTTAGTTTAAGCAAGTATTTGAGGGAAGAATTGAAGCAGAAATCGATACAGCCTCAGTGGCAGCCTTTATCCCTCATACTTTGGCTAAATCAAGCAACAAGATTAAAGTGATTAACTGTAGCATGCATTTTCTAATAGCTCTGCAATGTGTCAGCTTGCAGGTTCCCCCCCAAAATTAAAAAAGTTGAGTGACATTTTATATATGATTCCTTGGTAATAATACATGGATGCTACTTGGAAAATGTGTCACTTACTTACCTGTCTTCTGCAGTAATTTTAAGGAACAGCAAATGTCTTATGTCCCAGGATATGAATAAACTATCTAAATAAAATAAGATAAAAAACAAACAGACAATTAAAAAGCTGGATTACTTTCTGAACAGATTTCTGAGGCTGAAATCAGCTCTTGAGAGACAGTCCAAAATTCCGCGATTGTTCACCAAATGGCTGGAGCCTCGAACATCTGGAATTTAAAACTTTTAACGTCTCTTCTCCATAAATTTTAGCCACCTCAAGGTCTTTCCGCCACAACTACAACTTTCCTGACATGTTTTAGTGCTTGAGGTTAAAAATCACACTTTACCTCAGCTATGTCAGGGTCAGATTTGTGGAGGGTAATTCTGTTGGACAAGATATCTTTGAGATTGCTTAAAAATCTGTCACTTGGGGGAAGAAATAAGACTTTTCTGCAGTCCCTTTGAAGAAGAAGCTATTCGAGTGAACAAAAAGGGCTGGCTCAGCTTGCAACTGGGGAAAGAAAAAGTGAAGCTAAATTACCTAAACAGCATCTCAGCTCTTTGCAGTATGGCATTGTTTTGCAGCCAGATTAAGTGAGTAGATTAGAGTCCTTGCCAGGGTTAAGACCAGTCACATCAAGACTTGAGCAAAAATTAGTGGGTAAGCCAATTTTCTCAGAAATCTCCAAAGACTAGCTTCAGGACTGATGTTTTTTCCATTCTACTTAGCACTCCATGGCATAGTTTCACAAAGCTTTTCAGTCATTCCAACATCCAGCTTTAATGGGTGGTATTTCCTATTTTGACTGGTACAGAGCTCATCTATAGATCTCTTAACATGTGCAAAAGATCTTTTGCAAAAGGCCTCTTTTCTCTCACCCTCTGTTCATGAGCTTTAATGGGTAAAAGAAATGTCCTTGTTCCCATGTCACGCTCAATATGCCATCTTTGCTTTTTTCAGCACTTTGTGTGTTTCTCTTGTGAAGCTGCAGCCTGCTTTAATTAAAGCAACAAGGTGTACCACTGGATTCTTAGTTCATGACTCAAACACCTGACTTCTTAGTAGAAAAAAAAACCCCAAAACCCAGTCCCTAAGGAGCAGGATTGCTCTTAAAGTATTTGAGTTCCAAGAAAAACTTGAGGTGTGGTCTTTCTGTAGAGCAACGTTCAAAAATTATTGCCTCTGAATCTGGTTAGGGTCAAATTAAGAGCTGCCATAAAATGCATTTGCCTTGGTGGAACGATACCCAGCAGCTGGTGCTTGCAGAATGTGTTACACATGGCACGAGCCCAGAGATGTCCCCTATGTTCATTGAAATCAACTGTATTTTTCAGCAAAGTCTTGGTTACCTCTCAGCTGTGTGGGGTTTCTTTAAGCTCTCTCTTGTGTTTGTGGTGGGGTGGGATGCTTGCGCGCTGCAGCTGTGTGTGCCTTTTGTGCTCTCGTGGCACTCTTATGCTTTATCATCTCAGAAGGTGGACTATCCGAGCAGATGCATGCTGTTGAGAATGACAACTCTGTGGCAGAAGACCAACAGCCCTGGGCTGAGGAGCAACAACCTCTCTGCTTGTTTATTTGGTTCCAGCATGTCAATGAAGACGTATCAGATCTTGCTCCTATCCATCACGTTCCACCCTGGCTGTGGCCTGGGCGAGAGCTTGCATGCATTGTGCATGACGTCCGAAGCCAGGAGGCTTCAGGGAAGTTCCCTGCATGTCTTCTCAACTCGGAGAGATCATCAGCTGCTTCTGAAGTCCTTGTGAAGTTGTGATGTTAACCTCAATGTCCTGGCCAAATTCCAATGTAAGTAATTACAAGCTGCCTATCTTATTTCAGCCTCCTATGTCAACGGTATGGAGTGTACTTTGGCTCTGATATTTTTCTCCATTTTTCTGTCCTGAACAGTTGCATAGCATTGCCTGGTGGGATTATCCTTCTTCCACCTATGGTGGTGGTTATGTTTGTGATGCAAACTCTGCATGATAAAGAAATGAAGGAGAAATATGTCTCCCCAGATTCTCATAGTGTATCGTGCTCTTGGGCCAGTGGAGAGGACCTCTCTACCAGGATCGCCCTCCTGACCGAGGGTAGATGGACCTGGGAGGGTGGCTGCTACACTCTATTTTCGTTGGATGAAGGGCTTTGTAAGGCTGTTAGCAAAAGCCCTGGCAATGGGCAAAAGCTCCTTGAGAGCACTCCCAAGAGTACACCGTAGCACATTGCCTCCAAATTAGGGACCTGCAGCTAGGCTTCTGCCACCAGACAGTTCACACAAGATAAAATCTGTCCCCTGGACAGTGGCAAATCACAGTGTCTGTGATGCTCACTGGGTCCCCAGGATGAAGGGTGCAAGAGGAAGCCTTAAATAAGTTATGTGGATTCATTTCCAACTGCTGCACAGCTACCGACTGCAGCAGTATGCAGCAACACTGGGAATGAGGTGAACTGGCTTCTGAGTGGTCCAAAAATTGGAATAAATGCAATCTCTGGGTAACAGAGAAACCCTCCGCAGCCCCTTCTGCTCTGCAAAGCTAATGCTGCCTTCCCTGCCACAAGCTGGCCCATCAATCTGTCTTATCACGTCCTGATAATTCGGAGTGCTCTCGACTCCAGACTTCCCCAGGCCTTAACACTCAGCTCCGACCTTCAGCCAGACAGTACAGGAAACCTGTAATAAAAAAGTTACTAGTACACTCAGCACAGTAAAAGTGGGGACATTTGTGCACCTTGAGAAAAATCCCAGGGTCATCTGCCTGCAGTGAAGATTTTTGCTCACCTTCAGATATTTATTATTGCTTTCTCCCAACCTGCTTCCTCACTGCCATCTGTCTCCAAAGCAGGAGTACATTCCAGATTATCCGTGAGGCTTAAAACGCTGAAAGGCAATGACACAAATGGCAAACTGCTTGCTTAGAGGTTGTGGGCTTTTCTGTACCTCTCCCCTGGCCACCTACCCTCTCCATATCCCATTCATCCCCGATTTTGTGATATTTCCATAAGGTTTCATTAATGATGAGGGCATACTATTTCAGGCTTGGCTCTGGCAGGGATTAGAAAAAAAAGATCTTTGTGATATTGTATCGGGAGGGAGGGTAATGAGGTAGGACTCAGTGGTGGGTGGATTTCCACCTCCAGTTTAACCTAGTTGTAAAAATGCAGCCTAAGCAATTGCAGCTACCCAGTTGAACAAACCTAATTCAGGTGTGAAAATAAGGTAAATATACATGCACAAAAGCACAGATGATGAATAAATAGGCCGAGTTTTCCAGCTAGCGCAGATGATTTTAATCTTTTTGGTAATCCAAATATTCCTTTCTGATCCACACCGCCTTTTTTTAACCCAAAGTACCTTGATGGCCTGACATCCGTGGGAGATCCCATAGGCAGAGCAAGCTGAGGTGTTAGTCTCTGTAGCTTCAGCATCAGAGGCACAAATCTTCCAACCGCGGTCTTTGAGGTGCATGGATTGCACGTTATTGCCGTGTAAGGCAGGATGCAGAGTAGTAAGTGGCTGCGTTTCGTTACAGAGGAAATAGGGAGCCTGAATCTTTCCGCTCCCCATCCAGCCCCCCGCTCCTCTCCGTTACGTTGTGGCGGCATTAAAGGCCGTACACATGAAATCGTACACTGAACCTGCTTCCTTTTTCCACCTCCATCTAATTTGCCACATCAATGCGGCTCCCACCCTAGGATCTGGAAATTCTGTATCCCTTTTCAGAGATCGCCCTTTGATTTTTCTTGGACTCAGCTGTGTTTTTAAGCCCTTCTGAGATAGCTGCACAGGAGCAGGAAATTCTGTAGACCCCACTCCGTCTCAGGAAGAGGAGAGGGAGCCAAACTCCTATTAGCTCTTCCTTTTCATTTGCTAGCATTTGAAAGAAAAAAAAAATCATCAGACACAAAAGAGTGCCAGGCATACGCATTTCCATTTAACTTATTTATTCTTTTTCCCTTTCTTACACCAGTCAGCCCAAGAGGTTCCTTGCACGTAGGTAGGTAGTCTGCTATACAAAGGCCCAGGGTGTCTCTCTGTAGAACAGCCTGTGGGAAAACAAAAAAATTGTTAGTTCTAGGCGAGTTTTCAGCTTCAATGCGTGAATCAAATACCTGCATCAAATTATTATGTGCAGCTGTAAAAATTGCGATCGTGAAACCTGATTACAATTTTTTTCCCCCCTGAAGGTCAGTGACAATATACAAAAGACCTTCCCTTCTCTAATGTAAATATTTCATGGAACAAAGATGACTTTCTCCATAAGCCTCGCATTTCTCCGCAGAGGAGCACGGACAGTGCCAGCAGAGTTCAGAGCTCACGGGAGGTCAGGACGGAGACGCGCTGTTCTCTTGGCGACTGGTCACTTACTTTTGGAAACAATTTTTTGTCTCTTGGCTGCTTTTCCCTCTCACCTCACTAAGCGTTTCAGGACAACTGGTGCTAATCCCTAAAGGACTGCCTTTTGTTTTGTTTTTTAACAGACATACTTTTAATTTGACCGTGATCTCCTCCACATCTATTTTCCAGGCAGTGAAAGCCTGGAATCTTCTACCTTCAGAGATTTTCACTGCCATGTAAACAAGCACACAAGGTATGTTGCAATGACATATATACGGAATGCAAATGGAGAGACCGCTTGCTCTCCGTTTAACAACAGGGCATATTTCAGCAGTGTAGCACTAGTTAAATTTTCATGTTCCAGCCAACAACCCATTACCAAGGATGCAATCTGAACCAGATGGGCCCAGGTCATAACACCTAGGTCCCTCACAGTGAGAGCCCATCTATGGTGGCATCTGAAGTCTCATTCGTTTGCTGAAGTCAGGGGATCTGCTTTTTGGAGTAGAAGCAATTCACTCAAGTAAAGTATTACAGAATTAGCTTTTAAAATGGGTGTGCAGTTGTAAACTGCACTCGATGCAAATGCTTTCCGTATGCGGAACATCTGCTGCTGCTGTGCTTTCCAGACGTTCTTCACTGACAAAATGTCAGCTTGGTCTTTTGGTCAGGCTGTCCCACTGGGAGGCTGGAGACCTCAGTTCAACTCTTCGCTTGGTACAAACTTCTCGGATGCCTTAGGGAATAGCAAGGCGGGAGCGACAGATGGAAATATGAAAAGCAGGGTAGAGATGGATCTACCGGGCAATAGATGGATGTGCTGTGTGTACTCCCTGCTTGAGGAGTGTCCGCTCTGCTGCACAGCCTTCCTTTTATCCCATGTAGGCCACGGCTCTCTCCACCCTCAGGACTGGAAGCTGGTGAGACTGATGGGGCACAGAGGGAACGCAGAGACAAGGCCAGGGTGGCATAGCCTGTATGGACATCTGCAGGACCTTAATTTGGGACACTGACACTCTGCAGAGATCAACAGTGGAGCACGTAGGTAGTAAAGCAGCATGATTAAACAGGGAGAAGCTGTACCACCTCCACTGCCCTCAGGGTTTTCTTGTTACAGGATGAAAGCCCCAAAGCTGCTTGTGAACTTGGGCCTTTGGATTGGCAATTTGCTGGGCTCTCTGCCAAGCCACTAGGCCAGATGTTCTTGACGTCGTTTGAAAACCACTGTCTCAGTCAGTAAACATCACATCAGTCCAAGCTCAAACCTGATTAAAGGAAACTTTGGATTTTCCACTTAATGAAGAAGGGGTGAAAGGTAGGAATGTACAAGAGATTGCTCTTAGCCAAGAATGAATCAAGAAAGTCAGTGTCTTTATTTGACTGACTACAACTACTGTATAACTTCAGACTTGGTGCAACTTCAGTGTAACGCGGTCAGTGTCAAATCTAAAAAATGTTGGGTTTCAGTCAGAGGATCCTCTCCAAGTTCATCTGGTTCCTGAGGCTTATAGCTATTCACATTCCTTAAGCTAAGAAACCTGGGCTGGAAAATTGCACCAGCACAAGTTGTCTGTGGGAAATTTCTGGTCCTTATTGCTTCCGTTCCTGATGCTACAAAGATAACTGCCTTCTTCATTATGGTACGACCCCTACTTGAGTCCAAACATGTGCAAAAAAAAAGTATCCAAATATTTTAGAATGATATAAAGATTAACTGCTGCTTTGCTTT
Organism: Apteryx mantelli; assembly: GCF_036417845.1. Lineage (NCBI taxonomy): Eukaryota > Metazoa > Chordata > Aves > Apterygiformes > Apterygidae > Apteryx > Apteryx mantelli. The sequence goes on from NC_089987.1 coordinate 3,813,551, forward strand.
TGAAAATTTGAGTCAACCTACAGGCAGTTCTTGTCAGGTTTTGCCCCCTCATCCTCTTCCCGTACTAGAAAGGTGAGGGCTGGACATTCATGTATGATAGCATTGCTCTGAGCGTTGCATTGCTGAGGTGGGCTCCAACTTGTGGTTGTGACTGTGATTTACATGGTAGCAGGAGACAGGATGCTACTACAAGCACGTGACGCTTTCCTCCCATTGAAGATATCACCTGACAAAAGAGGAAGCTATCAAGGTGGCATTTTCAAAATGACACCTCCATTTTCACACAGCTTTTTTTCAGCATTTGCAAGGTCACATGCAAGTAAATATCATCTTATGGAGATGCAAACTGCATCTCTTATGGAGATGCAAACTGCCTTTGTGCAGGGTCTTCAGGCACGGCTGCCAGGGCTCAACACTGTTATTTCCATGTTGAGCTCATGGCTTTTTATTATGACACAAAAGCGGTACATTAGATGAGGTGACTGAGCTGGAATTGGACCGAGCATCTTCTTAAGATGCCTGCGAGAGTCATTTATGCACATTCATGAAACCTTCCCGGCAGCAGCAAGCGGCAGCGTTTGCAAACAGCACAGAGTCAATCCAGGCTGAGCCACAATCTGCAACAATGTTGCAAAGTTTAATTTCCTGAAGGGCTCTTATTTGTTTGTTTTTAAAGTGAATTTACAAATATATCCTAGACTTGGCATCCTCTGTTTCTGAAAGACCAACAAGAGGGCTTGCCAGCTGTTTGCTGGGAAGATAGCAAGGGGAGGGGAAGTGGGTTGTTAACACTACTATCACGCCTGCTGTCTGGATGGGCTCGCCACGTGATAAGATGTAGGGCTTGGATGCGGATCTGTGGTAACTGATCCCAGAGCTTGAATTAAGTCCAGCGTGTCCAGCAAACTTCATGCATCTCAGCCCCAAAGGTCTGCAAAAATGAGAAGGGAAGCTACTCGAAATGAACTCCCCCTCTTTCATGCAGGAATTATATGTCATCCCGGCATCACTACACTGCCTCCTCTCCTGTCAGTGTTTTGCCTTTTTGTCTGTGCTAAAAGTTAGGCTTAAAAAAAAAAAAAAAACCCTAAATGTTTTCCTCAGTGCAAACTGCTGCAAGTATAAAGCAAAAACAGGTTATTTGAATTTTCCTGTGTGCCCAGCTCAGCTCTTACACGCTCAGTTCTGTTACGACCTGAACAACAACTGTTTGTTCACAGCTCGGACCGTATCGAACAGCTTTAGGATTCGCTGGGTGAAGGAGGGAGGCGAGTAGCTGGAACGAGAAAAAGGCATTGATTGCTTCCACTCGCTTTGCGCTCAGCTGCACCGCCAGCCCCTCTCTCCTGCTCTTTCCATAGCCGTGAGCAATAAGGCCGGACAGGACGCACGTGATTAACCGGCTTTTAATGCCTGCCTCAGGTGCAAAGGGGAACGACTTCACCCACCTGAGAAGTACATTAATGCCTGGTAATGAACTGATAGGGGAACTCTCCCACAAGGGGACTAAGCAAGGCGGAAAAAAGAAAAAGTGCTAGTGTTTAAGTGCTGCAGAAGCTCAGGAGCCACACCAGGAGCTGGAGATACCTTGCAATGTAGCAGCAGTTTCTGTAAGGCAGGTCAGGAGTCAGGAGAAGCTGCTACGGTGCGAAGGGAAAGCAGGTCATGGATCCTGCCCGTCCTGCTGTCCACAGCCAGAGGGGATATGAAGCCTCATGGCCTTGGAGCAGAAGTCCATCTCTCTACCCCAAGCTCAGGGTGCAGCTCTCAGCTGAAAGGGTCTCAGCGGAGGTAGGCAGGAGGCAGCTGGTGGTACTGCGGCACCTTGACCTTGCACGGACAAGGCTGCAGAGCATCTCCTGCAGTGGCGAAGTTGGTCTGAGGAGTTCCCCTCCGAGCCTTCCTTATTTATGCAGCTGTCGGGGGGGTGGGGTGGGGGGGTGCTGCAAAGGGACCTCTGGAATCATCCATGTCAAAAAGAGAGTTCAAAAGGGTCTTTTTTTAAACTTACATAATTTCGCTGATACTTCTATGCCACTTGCATTGCTGAAGAAAATGTGTGTGCTACCTCACATGCAGGCAGGTTCTGGATTTATGCAGCGATAATAGCTCCACTGAAAAGTGTTGGGGCAGGGAGAGGGGGAGGCTGTTCAGGTTTTTTTAGGATGTTTTATGGTTTTGGGGGGACGTTAAAGCTATTCAGATTTTGCCATTTCTTTACACAGGTAGATCATTGCATAGATTTGTCCTATAAATGGATCCTCAAAGAGTCGACTTGTCAGCAGAGAAGGGAGTGCAGAGCAGGAAAAGGAGGGATGGAGCGGCAAGGGGCTGGGAAGAGGAGGCAGCCGGACTCATCCTCACCATGAGGGAAATCATAATGTAGTTCTGCAAGTTGTGTGTGTGGAAGAACAAAGCTGCCAAAATCACATCTGAACATGGATTTAAACCTTTTCTGAACAAGAAAAAAATGTAAGCTGTTTCCAACCATTTTTGAGGTTGCAAAAATGTCCAAGATCATGTGAACATGTGTTTGCACAACCATGCAAGTTGGGTTAATTGTTATCGAGGGGAAAAATCCATTACCTTATTATTTTTTTTTATCTTATAATTTTCTTCCCTTTGAGGAAGACTCTTCCAATGCAAGAAACCCAGAAATGGAGATATCAGGTAAAATTATTGAGTGTAAAAGTGAGGTCTTGGTGACTTTGTCAGATCTCATGGAAGCTATAGGCACTTCCAGGACCAGAATTCATTTCCCTAGTGTCAGATACCTGGTGCAGTATGTAAGCCCATGCCTATATGTGTTAACCGCTTTAACAATAGAGCATGGACGTAATTTATCTCGCTTTCGTTTTATTGCATGCAATGTGAAAAATGTTCTGGACCCTAAATGGAGTAGTAAAGCAGATGAGATGAGATCAGCTACTTGGTGAGAGTTGAAAATGAGTGTAGAAACATTCGGAGGTATTCAACAAACCATTAAATGCTTTTGTTCCTGGCAGTCCGTAATGGCCAAACCGATAGTAGAGAAGTAATTTATTGAACTACTTTGTCCTCCACATGCACATGTGTGATATAAACAGAGAGATAATAAACAGCAGCTGGGGATCCCTTCTTCATGCGAAAGGGAACTTGCTCGAAATTCTTCTTGCTTCCAACTGTAAAAACGTTTACTTTTTTCAGCCCGGGACAATAGCCTTCGTATCGCAAAACAACGTTAATCATCCTGAGTGACAGCCCCGAGACGGAGAGATGAAAAAAGAGTGGAAGCCCGAGCCATTTGTGATGGTTTAAGCCAATCACTTGAAATCAGACAACGTCAGTTCAGTTTACTACACATTTTTATGTAAGTAGTCAACGCAGCTATTAACAGCTGGGCTTCAAAGTTCTGATGGAGCAGGAGTCTCGAGGTCTGTGCAATGTTACGTTTTTTCCCCCCCATCCATGTAGTCATTAACAAGAGTTGGTTTACATGAACATCAAGTGCTGATAAGGATGTCTGAGTATTGACACAGAAATTGCTCAGTAAAGAGAGCAATTTATAGGAAAGCCAAGTGTAAGACATTAGTCATGCACTATTAGGGGACAGCGAAGTTTTACAGAAAGATCTTTTGAACTTGATTGGACTTGAACTTAATAAAAGCAAATTCCAAAGGGGAGGCTTGCTTTATGTTGGCCAAACATATTAAAACAATATTGCTCTGGAGGTAATAATAGCGATTCAATTAACCAAATTCTACCTTCTTTGGAGATACAATTATTCTGAACAATCAGAATTTAATTGCAAGCTTATAACTCTTAAAGAAGGGCGAACATTGAAAAAGGTCATTCTCTAATAATTTATTTGCTGATGAATGAAAAATTGCAGAGGATTTCTGCTATTGCGGTATAATACTATTTATAATAGAGTAATAGAAATAAGATTAATTGAAACAGTTTAATAATTTAAATAATTTTTGCATCAAAGTGGCATCTTAGAGCAGAGAAGCTGACTTTCATAGGGTTAGAAGTCCAGTGGAAAATTTATTTACAAATTATTATTTATTGGAAAAAAAAAAAGCATAGAATTAAAGTCACAGGTAATACTGGGATTTAAAACAATTTTAAGTATTTTTCACACAACACACAATTAACTTGGAGAACTTATTGCCACGGGATTTTATGGTGGCCAGAAGTAAAAATTAATTTAAAACGGGATAAAAAAACATCCATCAATGACCATTGAAGGCAACAGTCCAGATACAGGCTCCAGAACATGAAACCCCATACCTGTTGACTGCCAGAAACTGAGAAAGTCCAGAAAGGAAAGATCATTTTATATATCCTGCTTATTACTATTTTTTTCTGAAGTATCTATCTGCTGATCCCTGGTAGAACCAGGATGGCAGAAGAGACGGAGGTTTTTTCTGCCCAAGAAAAACAGATTGCACTTTTCTATCGCGTGGCAGTGGCGATCCGCACTGAACTTCTAGTTTGGGAACAGCGAGCGCGGAGTCCATGTACACCTTGGGCGCAAGGAGCCTTTGCAGCATCCCGCGCTGCAGGCTGAGCTGGTTCCTGGGGTGACATTCACTCCTGCAAACAGCAAAACCAGCAGGGAGAGGTTTAAAAAAAATAAAATAAAACCTTATATCGCCTCCGGTCGGCCACACGGGAACAGGGGTAGATTTTAGGCCGGGAGGGATTGCAGGCACCTCCGAGCTAGGGAGATCGTTCGGGTGATCCTGCTTCGAACGGGCGCTGCCAGGGAGAGAGCTGCTGGCGGGGCCGCACGTCGCCGACGGCTCCGCGGGGACGCGGGCTTGCGTTCCGCGTGTGACGGCACCTGCTAATTGTCCAGCTAGGTATTACCCATTAAACGTTTACTGCCTGTTTCCTGGACATGTCTGGTGCGGCTCGCAGGAAATTTCGAACAAATTAAGCAGCAGCTGTAATCCCTCACGCTTCCAACGGCCCCCCGATACTCTAAAATACGAGGAATTGGTGGCGCGAGGAAAAGGCCCCTCCGAAGGCGGCGGGCTTCCCCCGCGTGCCCGGCCGGCCCGGGAGGCGACATCGCTCAGCTGGTATCTCTCCACCCACACTTTTGGTATGTCTGATGGGGTTCTTTCATCCCCCCCCCCCCCAAACCGTTCCCACACGATTTCACATGTGGTCCGAGCCGGGGCACTTCCTGCCGTTAAAAAAAGCAAAGCCGAGCCCCCCGCAGAAACAGCCTGCGCGCGGAACACCCAAGTCGCCGGAGTGTGAGAGAGGAGGCCTAATCCATACCAGATGAGCAGCGGCAATCGCCCCGCCGAGCCGGGCCAAACACGGAGCAGAAGACAGAACAATCCTTTTTCTTCCCCCCCCCACCCCCCTCCCCTTTCCCTCTTCAAGTGGACACTTCAAAACACTAGGAAAATATTCCAAGGAGCATGCCCCTAACTTTAAACCGATATTGTTTGGGTTAAGTTGCCTACCATGCGATGTTCTTTCTTCACTTTCAAAATAAACCGTAGGAAGCATTAATGCAAATACTATATAAACACACGTTCATTCCTACATTTTAAAATCTGCCCTGGTGCTTCGGCGCTCGTTGCTGTTTAATTTGATGCGAGAACCAGATGTATCTTGAAATTGCAGATCTTCACAACCCTCTTACATGTAAACAGGAGGAAATCTGATCCGTATCTGCCACGGCAACCTCCAGAAAGCAGGCTGCTGAACCCTGTTCCTTGCCCCTCGCTTTGGGATGCTCTTATCGTTTTTATTTTATTCTAGCTTCAAGTTCTCAGACCGAAGAACGGCAGGAAGCGCGGCAGAGGCGGATTTTAGGACAAAGCCGAGGAAAAGCTTCTGGATTTTTTCCTGATGGCAGGCAATTAGTCGTGACCTGTTGAACACTGATTTTTTTTTTTGGTATCGAGAAAGAACCATAGGTAAATCCCATGGTGTCAGGGAAAAGAAGAAAAAGGAGCAAACTGAAATTTAAGCTGTGTGTGATGCGTTCTTTAAATAATATTAAATGGGTTTTGAATAAATATAAATACATGAAATGAGTATGTTTACAAACTGGTATAATTATAATTATTCTAATGGCAAATAAATCTTTAACTGTCCTTTTTAAAGAAGACTGTTTAGCTCAAAGTATTTTTTACTTCATTGAAAATAAATCTGGCTTTTTTTCCAAAAAAAATACTCGTTTAAAAAAATTAGGCTTTTATCTAAAAATCTTCAAACTTGGGCCTTTTTGGCAGTCCCAAAGTGAGATATTTTGGATATAAGGGTTTCTGACAAAAAACTGGCAAAAGGGGTGGAAAGAGACCATTGGAAATTTCTGGGAAAATGGCATTTTAATTGAAAGAAATCTCTTGAAAAACTTTCTGTCACCTTTACATGATCTGTAATACATGGGAGGCATAGATTGGCATTTTAAATTTTAGTATTCGCTTGCAGAGTGAAGCGGATTTTGCAAGCTTTTCCTCCCCACCGGCACGATGTACCGAGCGCATGTCTCTGTAGCTGCTGGAGCCGGAGCTGGGAGTCGCCCAGCGTTCCTGCCAGGAGCTTGTGCCCGGCGCCGCGGGCACCCAGGACTCTCCAGGACCCAGACGAGCGTCTCGTAGTGTCTCATTCGGACACCGAGGCAGGAATAAAGAAGCTGCTCAAATAGCAGCACTGGCCACCACGAGGTCTGTCCCTTTGGAGACCCCCATTTAAAGTGAATTTAGGTCTCTGCTCGCTAACGCGCAGCATATAGAGAGGCTTTGGAGGATGCGTCATCCCCTTATTCTGCTAAGGACATATATCGAGCGCATCTAAAGGAAAAACCTGACTTGCTCTGAAGACGACAAGGTCCTATTTTCTTTGCTGGGTCAAGTTTTTACCTCCATCTTAAGCAAAATCACAGCCTCCAGATGACACACTATTATTTGTACGTCCCTCACAGGCCTTCTGCAGGGCTGAACCTACTCTGATTACTCTCGGATATGCCAAAAATGATGCATTCCTGCAGTTGTCAGAAGGAGCTAAATAAAGCCTATTGGGTCACATATCCACTTCCATAAGAAGTGCTTGAATATATATTTACACAATACTACACTCGATGACAGCTCCAGAGCTATTACAATCTAACAAGCAAACAGTTCGCATGAAAGTGCAGCTTCAATATATGTTCTTCACAACAGAGACGGTAACGCTCCAAAATTCGCTTTCCCTTTCACATCCCTTTTGTGCGTATGGCCAAAACGAATATAAAAATCCCCCGAAGGAAGATCACAAGCAGAGGGAAGCAGCATTAATCATGTGTAACGACGCTGGGGAGATGATGTAAGCGCACTCCCTCCTCCCCGCTCCCCGCCACTTGACAAGGACGTTACACAAATCAAGCTCTCCGGCTCTGTTGTAGCAACTCACTGAAGTGCCCTTCATGGCCGAGCAACGATTTATTTCCTATTCTTGCTGCCTCAGTGCTAGCCTCTCATGACGTCTCAGCGCAACACCGCACCACCTCGTCTTTCCTTGATACGGTACTTTCCTCCTGCCGTCCGGAGGAAGCAGAGAAGCTGCAAGGCTACGTGGAAAGCAGGAACGTGCAGCTACCATCAGCTTTGGCTCTGCTCAACACACGGGCCACGTTGCGTGTCCCAACACAGCGGGGCATGTCGCTCCTGGCCGTGGGACCGCAGCTGCGGAAATGCACAGGCTCGACCTGCCCACCAAAGTCACGCGCGATGGACAGCAGAGGTTACCGAGGTCTGCCCAAAACAGGTGGCCTGGTGGGGTGACTCGGCCATCTAGTTCTGGCTCTGCCCCTGTTTGTAGGCGATGGGAACAGCTGGGATGGGGAGATTAATCTGAGAGGAACTGGAGAAGATGCGACTGTCCCTTGCATGGTGGAAAGCAATAGATCTTCACTGATGTCAAATTTATACCCACAGAGAAACAGCAAGATCCATTTTTCATTCCCATCAGCATTATGGAGTAGGAGTCAACCTCTTGATGCTGAAACGCTTCTTCAAGAAATGCTGTATCAAAAATATAGGTATGGAGACATTCACCTAGTACTACTTTCCTATGTAAACAGCCACTGTGGTTGCCCCAGAGAAAGCATCCTGGTTTGAAGGGAAGGGGAGATAGTTCTGTACCTACTTTCATTATAAAATTGATCTACTCAGAGGAAAGGCTGGAAAAATCTCAGTGGTTCCTAGTCTAGGAATAATGTCTCACAAACAAGAACGACCACAGAGCTGTAACCTCCAGAGAGGTGTTCTCACTGAAATTTTCCTGCTTGGTACAAACACTTGTTCCTGTACTGCCTCTTTCTCTTCTCCCTTCTTCCCCAAATGTGGGCATGGTCTTCCTCTTGAAAGATCTGAAGACACAACTGTGGTCACCAGTGAGTTTCAGTATGGGATCCACCAAAATGTGAGCCATACATAGGGCCGGATCTTTTGCTATGGATTTTGATGTAAAACGGACCAAGCTTTGAGATTATTAAGGGATATAAATCACTTGCACAAATGGGAGCAGATTTGTACCCTAAAACTGGGGCACTGAAAAACCGGCCAGCTGAATATTACATATGTGCATACATACCTTGGGTCCAACTTCTCTTACCATTGTTTATTGTGCTATCCTACTTTTATGTAAAGAAGGAAAAAGTTCACTGGCAGTTGCTCTCTCCTATGAACAAAACCCCTATTCTACATTTTTAAAGCCTGCAGCTGAATAAACGAGAGAACCTGGCCTTTCTTTACAGGCAGGGGCTGTCAATATTATATGATGCTGGAGAAACACAGGGAGAAGTGAGTCAAGGAATGAAACACCAAGATTTTCTGTTTCAAATACCAAATGTCTGAAGCCAGTGTTAGGCTGTGCCAACACACTGAGGAATGAGTGAAATGTGAAACATGATCTCCCTAAGACGCTGGAAGACATAGAGGCTGAATTCTCAGAGTGTTGCTATTAAAAGCCCATTTGAAACTCTGGGTTCTCCTTTGGGAGGATAACAAGCAAAAAGAGTTTGCTGGTAAAGATTATTTTTAATTCCATGTTTAGGATGCCTGGGCAGGATATCAGGAACAACAATAAGGCTTGATTTTTTTCTCCCTTGTTCAGCTTTCTGCAAGATTTTGTTGTTGTTGTTCGGGGCTGGGGGGTGCCTTTCCCCCTTGTGTGCCTGAATGGCTGAAACATCATTAGTTGCAATAATTAATCTTTGCTCCTGTGCAATTTCGAGAAGCAGTGCCTTTATTGAAAAGCCTTCTATTTAAATGTAAGCCAGATGCCGTTCTCGTAGCCATCACAAACACAAACTATTAGTTTTAGTTCAGGTCACGGCCAGTTTAGTTATTTGAACTTCTCTAAATGGCCTTGCCTCCCAGCTTTCTTGCTTAGCGGGGCTGGGGCACTGGGTCTAAATAAGGCAGAAGAGAGTCATTTTTTAAACTGACTTTTAAAGCCAGTAGAGAGTCACATTACCAAGAACCAGAGACAGAGCTAAGATTTTAGATTCAGTGGTACTGAAATACCGCCCTGTTATTTTTAACTGCTCACATTTTTGCTCAGTACCAGTGTCTGCAGCCCGTTCACATCCACGGTCAGGTGGAGAGAGTCTTTGTGTTATAAATGTTCCCTCTGAAGTCAAGAGAACGTTTTTTGGGAGTCGACTCACCCAACATCAGTGAAGCCTGCTTGGTTCAGGTCCTAGCAGATGTTTAGCTGTATTTACACTCACATTTCACATAGACACTGTTTATAATCCTTCTCATGGCTACATGTCTGACATGCACATATGTGACTACAATTAATAAAAACACCTTTGCTGGACAAAGATGTGCTCCAGCAGCTCCGGGTGGAACTTGGTTTCAGGGGTGAAGACGTCCAGTCTCTGCACATGGTGATGTGTAAGAGAGAGGTATGGGGACCGGCATCTGACTACCTTTCCTCCCCAGTCTTCTTGGTCTTGTTTTTCTCTCCCATTCACCTGAGGCCTTCAACGAGAAGGAAACTTAGCCTTAAAGTGTGTCAGCCCCAGCCAGAATCAGGCAAGTGGTGGATGAGGTTTGCAAGAGAATTGCCATAGAGTTGAGATGTGCTCTGTGATGATGGTGCCCATGAAACCGAAGTCCAGTGTCTGCTGAGCTGGAGCTGAGTGCAATAACTCAGATTTAATCAAGTAAAGGCCTTGTACCCAAAACTCTATCCATTTTTTTCTTTTTTAATCCAGGGGAAATAACTACCTTAATTCAACCTGTATTTTTTGAGCTTGGCTTGTAAAACATGCTGTGATTGTCCCAAAAATTGCTGCTTGAATTTCAGGGGTTTATTTGACAGTGTTCCTAATGCCCTTCATAAACAGAAAATATGAGCAAGCGGCTGAACTCATTCACTTCAGCAAGATTTCTTTGTTATCCACATCTCTTTTATGAGACTGAAGCTATCTGCTCACGTTTTCTTAGCAGTGGTTTCATAAAAAGAGAAAATTAAATGTCAAAACAAAACAAGATGCAACAATTAGCAAGACAAGGGCTAAACGAGAGGGGTAATATCTTTTATTAGGTAGACTGATGGAGTTGGAAAAACACGTTTGCTTTGGGGCACGCAAGCTTTTCTTCACATATCTGGATATTGTCATGTAAGGAAAGACATGGAGGAACTTCTTCCCTGCCTTTTGCCGGCACAGGTTTGCAACGGAGCAGCATGCACGGAGGATCTGGCTCTGGGCTCGGCAGAGCTAGAAGCATGTACAATATTTTCCAATTTCCTGATGGGTTCCATGTAATTCAAACAAAGTTTAACTTTTTAACTAGATCATTAAAAGTGTTGGCAAGAAGGTGATGGTCATGTCACTGAGCTGGTCGCTGTATCGCTGTAATTACTATTAATCAATAGCATCTTGGAGCTGTTTTGCTCAGCTAAAAGGTTCCAAACGGCTTGATGAGGAACTGAAAACAAAGGGATTTTTTTCTGTCTTCCTTTTGCACTTTATACTGCATATTAAAATTCACTTTCTGGAGCCTGTTATCAGATGATCTGGGCATAATTAGTGCCTGAGAACATTTGTCCCCTGCCTTTCTTTTATGAGAAGAAAATCTGATATTCATATTCTTGCTGTTATTAAAATAAAAAAAGAAAATATATTAAATTTTAAAGTCAGTAACTGGTGGAACTGTAGGTATTTGGGTGTCAATTTCTAAGCAGAATAGAAAAAAAAAAAGGAATCCTGGGGACTTTACCCCAAAAGCAGATTAAAAACCAAGTGTTCAAACAGTAACTTAATTGCTGTAACCCATTATTGAGATGAAGTGGCTTCTTCTTTGCTGTCCAGTGAAACAAGACCCCCAGCTACTGAGTGGCGAGGAACAGATGGAGGGGTGTCAAGAATGATAAAAAGTTTCTGAGTATGAAAGTAACAAATAGGCTAACAGAGAGGAATGGCGCCATGCGCATCATAAAACCCTGCCAGGCTTCTCATGTTCAGATAAATCTTGATTTTGTAATGGAATAACATCGCAGCCCCCCGCTTTGGGTTTCACAGGTGATTAGATCACTGATGTATGTGGCGGGAGATAGGAGAAGGGAGGAAGGGACATTAACGGGAGGCCTTAAATGACCTCTGCGAGCTGCTCTTTGATATAGTGAGAAAAGCTCAGCTAGATCTTGCAGGAATGTTAATATTTTATTGTTAATTTTGTGGCGGTGCCATTGCAGGTTTGAGGAGCAAACTGAGCTGAACTAGAAACAAACCCACTGTGCTAGGAAAGTTGATGGAGGGGTGAAGAGTCCATCAGACGAGGGGAGCAGCACCGCTCATCCATCGATTTTCCTAAAAATTGTGCCGTAGACCTCCAGACAAGCCGGGGTGAGAGAAAGGCTCTGGCAGACCCCACAAGTTGTCTGAAGAAAGCTCAGGAGAGATGCAAAAGGTCGTTGAGTGGTCGAACCCCGCCATGGTTTCCTCATCGTTGCCGAGCTGGACCGATGGCGTCGAGCTGTCTTCCCTCTTCGCTCCGTACCGGGGCTCGGGATGACCATGCCGGGCTGCAGTCTCCGGGGGGAGCGTTTTACTGCCATTCATTCATTTTCCAGTCCCACTTCCATTCCCATTTTCTCTTTGCCCTGCAGGATTGAAGCCTTTTCTCAAACAAAAATCTCGGGAGACAGCGATGTATAAACAAGCGAGGCCTCCCTTTAACAAGCCAGAAAAACATTAAACTTCATTTTGGGCAACGCACCCACCTATTCATCTTTCCTCACGCTGTTCCTTTTAACGCTGAAAATACCCCCGAGCTCTCGAAAGCCTCAAGGTATATTGGCAACGCAGAGGTCAGTAACTTGATCTCGGTGCTAAAAAGACACTAACCGTTCCAGAGGGTAAAGGAAAGTTCTTTAATGATTTTAGCAGATGGATCCGAGGAGAGGGGGAGGGGGGTGGCTGGCAAATCCCATACGACCCTACAAAAGATAACCTTTGACTTCCCCTGACTCTCTGAACTGCCCTGCCAGCGAAACCCGGCGTCCTTGGGGGACCAATAAATCCTTGGGTGTTCATATCAGAGATCCTATATCCTGGCTGTAAAACATGAGAATCTGAACACGACCCAGTAGTTAAAAGTCATCGCCGATAAATCCGCGGAGCTTCTCCTACCAGCAAGCGGGGATGCAGCACCGAACGCCTTCCTTCAGAGAGGAAAAAATCCATTTCTGCGCTAGAATTGCAAAATAACCAAAACAACAAGTCTGTTGGCCAAACTCTGCCCTCAGCTATGCGCTGGCAGCTTGTGGAGAAGTCAATGAGCTTTGGGAGTGTTTATCCGAGGGCAGAATTTGGCATGGAGCCCCCTCGCTCCATTTATCCAGGCACAGAGCATGCTGCTGAAGGCACCTCGCCTGCGCAGTGCCCGAGCCTCTCTCCGAAAAGGAATTCTATCAAAGGGAAAATAAAGACTTGAAGCAAGTGATGTTTGAGTTAGAAGAAAATCAAAAGTTACTGCTATTTTTATTTTGAGGAACCAGGCAGCATCCGCAGGGAACACGGATTGCTGCTATTTGGAAATTTGTGTTTAAATTGTGTTTCCCTTTCCAGAGTGAATGCGTTGTGTGATGCAGCTCTTCCAACCAGTTAGCCCTTCTGCGCCAACAGCACGACATTTCTCTTGCAGAACGGTGAAAGCGTTTCTTCAGTCTCCAGTCAGCTTTTGACCAGAGCTCAAAAGCTCATCTGCAACAGAGACCTACCACCTCGTCCAGGTTGGTCTCCCCCAGGCCTGTCCACGACTTTCAGGGTTGAACCGCCCTGCCTTAGCTGGCCTCTCCTTAAAACAAACCTCATAATCACTTCCCTTCCAAAACTGCAGACATTTGTTCTCTGGGATTTGGTGGTGCATGTGCAGAAGCATGCAAGGGCTTTGGCACGTTCATGTCTGTGGTAAGCGTCCGCTCCCTGACTGGTGTGCAGGTATGTCAGGAGAGGCATGGGATAGAAAATCAAGTCCTAACCATTTTCGAGATGAAGCTTAATAAGATTGATGTGGTAACCTTTGAGAGCAGTGAGCTAGATTTAGCAATGAGGAGGTCTTTTCAAGCTTATATCTTCTGCTCACATGGGGGTTTTTACACTCATTTAATTGGACTGAACATACACAGACCTGCATCCTGATTTGTATATGGAAGAGAGATAATATGATCTACCTTGAAGGTAATGCTGCACGAATTAGCCCAGAGTTCCACTCTTTTCTTATTTAAATTCGTTATTATTAACAGCAAAGTAGTTACTACTGTGAAAAACAGTTCTATTTACTTGGTAGCTCTTTAACCTCATGTTTTCCAAAGAACAGTAAACCTACTGCACTCGCAAAGTTGTTTTTTTCCTTAAATTCAGGAGAAGGTTTACAAAACAAAAAAAGTTTCTCTATTGGCAATATCAGAAAGAGATAATCAGTGGCAATTTCATAGGTCTTTGTTGTTTTATACCATAAATTCTTTTTTTAATGGTTATTTCTGGTCTGATTGAACAGCCCAGTTTCACCAAATTAGCATTACCAGATCACCAGTGGCATTGCTTGTGGAATAAGGAAAACAAAGCTTTTATTCGATATTATGCTGTTCCGTAATGATGATAATGACAAATCCTGTTTTATATCATACAGATATGCTGGATTCTTGTTCAGCTAGTATTTTCCAATGTTTTTTCTTTCCATTTGCCCTGATGATCATCAACATATGAACTGAAATGAAATGAAGACGTTAAAGAAGAAAGTAAGTATTAAGATCAAGGGTCATGAGTATTTGCTCTTGCACTGAACCTGAAAGGAAATCTTCCATAAAGAAGTTTTTCCTGAAAGGCTAGTGGGAAGCTAACAGGAGCATTAAGATGGAAGATAGGATACCTATAAAAAGTTATGTTTCAAAAGAAGGATGTGGGAAGAAAGGGAAGTAGGGAAGGAAATGGTATTTTAAACCATATTAAAGTAAGAAACAGGTTTCCTAATTCTTAAAGCCTTAATTAGTCCTTTTTTTTTTTTAAGTTAAACAAAACGGATTAACCTCAAAACATGGCATTAAATTTGTCACAGTTCCTGCCCTTCAATTTGTGTGGGTAGGAGTTTCACAAAAGACCTCAGTAATAATAAGCATAAAACAAGGACAGCAGCCCAACGCACAGCGAACAACCCATCAGTAATAAACCGGAGCGCGTAGCTTAGAGCAACACTCCAGTAACAAATTAGTTAGCGTGTGCGGCCCAGCGCCGAAGATCAACCCAACAATAACAAACCAGTGTGTGCAACCCAAAGCACTCAAGAGCAACCCAACAATAACAAACCAGCTTGCATGCCTGATGGGAGAAAAGAAATTCAGTAAGGAAACGGATTTCAGTCTGAATTTTCCAAGGGGTTATTATTATTAACAACAGAGAGTTAAACTATTAATGTTTAAATTAAGAATAATACCTTCTGGAGCCCAGTTCGGCTTCCATTGACTTTAATGGGACTAGGAATGGACCCAAAGTACCCTTAAGGGATTCAGCCAGTACGGAGAACAAACTTTTACCTATAACTAATGAGCCCACCATGGCAAATGGAAATTTTGCTCATCTCCGCTGAATAATGTGAGCTGGCCTTTATGGGGAAATGGAAACTGTTTAAGTCCTGGCACCAAGGCTGTGCTTGTGGTAACCTGCTCTCAGATGCTACTGAGCTGGATGAGGGTTAGATCACCTAACGCGAGGATGCCTTTTCACCTCAGTGTTTTCCTGCTCCGATGAAATTCCCAGACGGTCCTTCAAGCAGGATAAAAGGAGGCTAGATCCACTCTGCAGCTGACATAAATCATGCCTTATTGCGTGAACCCCCTTCCAGCATTCCTTCATGAACACACACACACATACACCATTATATATATATTATGGTGTAAATATATTATGGTTATGTTTTCAAGTCCAAATTCATCATCTGGGCCTCCCTCTGCAGAAACCCTCCCTGTCAAAGCAAGCTCGCCCACACCCTGCTGAGCGGGATCTGACTCTTGAGGTCCTGGATACAGCCCGGAAAGCTCAGACCCAGCCAGTCTGCTCGAACTTCACAGCTTGAGCCCATCTCTGATAGAGTTTATACCTCCCAGATGCAACCAGACTGGAACAACAGGCATCTATCAGAACGGATCCTGAGGAGAAGGCATGGTTAATCAGAGGCAGGGTGAGATCCCGCCTGAAATATGCTCTTTGAGAGGGGAAGATGTTAGTCATTCCCTTGCAGTCTTTCAACTTTTAACATTGCTCAGTTTTCTTACTTTCTCCAAAAACTGACCCCCTTGGCACTCTGCACTGAGGTCACCCAGAGACACGGGGCAGGCACCGGCTCTCGTGCCTGAGCTCCATCCACCAGACCCTTCTGCCCTTCCTGGTCTCTTCTGGTCGAAGGAGACCTGAGAAAGTGCCTTCAAAAACAGGGCATTGTCTGTGCTCTGCGGATAAGGAAGGCAGGGAGAGATCTGCATTAGTAAGGCCAAGAAAATACTATAGAAATTATGTGAGAGCTTTCTTTTACCCCTTGAAAGACATAATCCCTAATGTTATAAACTGTGGTTTGGATCTCTCATTGGTTTGGCCTGGCAATTACTGCAGAGTGACTCTTGATTCAGACCAGTTTAACTGGAACCAAAATACAACTGAAGGTGTTTGAAAATTATTTTCAATCTTCAGCACTCCAGAGACTGTGCTGAGAATGTAGCAAATAGATCAAGGAAATTAAAAGGAACATTGGGGTCACTGCTGGAGGTCAGGAGAGAAAAAGAAAAGTTGACCCTGATTAATCAGAAACATGATGCTGTTGAGAAGAGAAAATATTTTGGGGTTTAGACTCCTGGCAAACAACAGCAAAATACCAATAACTTCCATTGGCTGGATTTTTTCCTTCCAACCAAACCAGAGGAAATTCCTGAACTGACAATGAACAGGAACAATGAGTGAGTCAGTACCCTCAATGCCAGAAATTCTCTGGATTTCCTAGCCAGACTGATGTGTTTGGAAGGTCACAGCGATATACAGATACATTTCTGTAAGTCTTGGGGGTTGAAGATAAGCCAAGCCAAGATGCAGATAATGAACACAGAAATATTCCAAATACTCATAAAACATTGTATCTTTTGAGAGAGGGAGACACACTTTCTCCCTCATTCTTTCCCTAAATTGTTTGCTCATTTATAACATTATGTTGCTATTAGTTCTATATAAGAGGTGCTCAGATGCTGTCTGCGATGACGGCCCTGTAACACCCAACAAGTGCTGCAGAAGGATAATGTTAAGTAGTCCTGACTATTAGTACTTTTAATCTGTCTAGTCTGATTCCAAGAAGATTATTTCAGTTTGTAAAACGGGGCCCTGGAGATATCCAACACCGAAATGTATCAGTGCCAGAGGTGAAATTATTACTGCTTTACTCAAGACGGCTTATGCCTTGCAGTGTTATGTCTTGGTTTTAGTTTTTCATGTTTACCTCTAATACTCATCAACATAATTGGGAATGCAGGGTCTGGGCTAGGGCTAATCTCAAAACCAGGCCAAGTACAATTACATATCAAAATAAGTCTGATTTTAAAATTCAGCCTGCTAGTGGCTCATGCTGAGGTCTGGCGAGTCACTTCTCCTCCTGCATCTGAGGATGGCACAGAGATGCGGTTGCATCCGGACACCAGCTCCTCCGGGGCCCGTAAGGGATGAGCCTAGGAAGTGAGGCTGAACGGGGCAGCCAGACAAGAGCCCAATGTGACGTTCAAGTCCTAGTGGGAGTTTTTCCGCTGGGCAAAAAGTTGGTATTGTTACCATACATTACTCATCTGTTTACTTCTTATTAATTTAAATGGAAAACTGTGAACATTAACTGTGAGACATTTTTTTCCCCTGGTAGCTGTAAAGTCCCTAAAATTCTAGATCCTCGTCCTGATCTCACGCTCTTAACACTGTTACTAACACTCACACGATAGATAGGGGCTCCGAATATATCCAGACAACACAAAGCAGATACCCAACGTGATATTATTACTGGTATGCTATGAATCTTATTACTTTCAGCAACTATCAGTGGAGGAATGACCTCTTCGCAACGCGAATGCAACCAAAAACCACAGCCCCCAGGCCCTTTTCCAAACTGAAATTTCCTAATCTCACACTACTGTACCAAACACACAAATATGCAACAATGGATGGAAAGAAAATAAGGCTTCTCTGTACGAGAGTTGGATTAGAAAGGAATGACTGGAAAACCTAAATTGTAGTACAAGAACATTCCAGCTTGGGGATCTGATGACACTCGCGTTGAGCTCTGCTCCTGTGGTTTACAGTACCACCAGGCTGTATAACTTGCTAGAACAGTAACCTTGCATTAAACAGTTTCATCCGCATTGTCTGCATATTATTTTTCTCTGCTATAATCAGAGGAGTTACTATTATCATTAGATAAAGATGAAACGTTAACCTGGGAAAAACAAGGCGTTTTTATTATTATTATTTGTTTATATCTAAAATTTCAAAGGGTACAGTTGGAGCAAGAGATATCCTCTGGAACACGCTGTCAGGAACTGCAAGTTGATACAGATGTATTGATTTAATCAGCCCGTATGACACCATTTATTTATGCAAAACATCTGTGACAAAAATGTGGTACTTTGAAGGCACAATGATACGCGCCTGGCCTTGTCTTGCACATGAAAATGTGTGATAAGAGCATCCACATGGCTTGGAAAGGGCCAATTTTAGGGTGTATTTGCTTTTTGTACCATGTATATTCACGTTACATAGGGTAGCTCAATGCCCAGGCAGGCAACGGGAGTCCTTTCAAGGACTGCAGTACATTTTAGATTAGACCTCAAAATTGTAATCCAGCACATCAGATGATTGAAACTGAAAAATGGGCAAAGAAACTGAAAAGCATACATGTTAAAATAAAAAAAAAAGAGTGTACTTTTATGATCTATATTGGATACAAAATAAAGAGCTTTTTAAGCCATGGGAAGGCAAAACTTGTCTGCAAATTTAAGAGATTGCGTGATTGAAAAGAATATGGGATTGTCATCTCTTAAACAACAGTATGAGAAAATATTTTGAATTCATACACACACCAGCAAAAGTTTACATGATAAATCAGTAGCTTGAGTGCTTCCAGAATACTAGTACATATGAATGTGTTGAAACTATTGTTTCTGTTGTCTTTTTAATGCTACTGGGAAGCTTTCTGTGGTAAAGCAATAGAGCCATTGCCAGCTGCATTATTACAGTTTCAGTCTAACATCTGCAATTACTATGGAGTAAACGGTTCGCATCCCATATGAAATATAAAAAAAAATGAGGAACAGATTTCACTATTATTCTCTCTCTCTCTGCGAATTCTGTGACATTTTTTTACTGTATAATCGTGCCTGGGCAGTTTAAAGGTCTGGAAGAAATGGAAGCCAAAATACTCATTTACAATTAGTGATGGCTTAACATCAAAAAAAAAAAAAAAGGAAAGAAAAGAAAAAAAAGGAAGAATTTGGTGGTTCAGAAAAATGTCCAAAGAGTT
This sequence comes from Apteryx mantelli, assembly GCF_036417845.1. NCBI lineage: Eukaryota > Metazoa > Chordata > Aves > Apterygiformes > Apterygidae > Apteryx > Apteryx mantelli. The sequence continues at coordinate 3,832,594 of NC_089987.1, forward strand.
CACATAATTATCAGAAATCTATGGAAGCTCTCTTTAGAAATCAGACTGAAACACAATGAAAAGAGGCTGTCATATTCTGTTTTCTGCAAATGTTCCTGAAAAAGTGTGATTTGAACATGTGACCCCACTTTTTAAATTTCTGTATTGGATTCCTCTTCTCTGTTGCATCTGACCCAAGGTGCTTGTTTTGCCTTTCGAGCTGTTCATAACCTGGCACTCCCTTGTCTCCCTCCCATGATCAAGCACCCACCCCTACACCCACCTGCTCTTAACACCACCATCCATCACCCCACTTCTAACATTTTCCTTCTCAACACCCTGTTTCTCAGATCTGGGAGGAGATCCTACCATAAATATCCATCAAGCTAGCTTAGTTCCTTGCTTCAAAGCTCTCTTTTAACATTTTATTTTGCCACAGTGCTTACAAAGAACAATAAAATCTATGAAAAGTTAGGTTTCCTGGAGTGAGGAAATACTTTTGCCAGTACTTCTGACCAATACCAACTTGCCTTTTTTTCTGTGCAAGCCATCTTTGAAAGAAGGCCTTCTGTGTGGTTGTTCAGAGAGCGAAGGACACAAAGTATGCCACCAGTTTATTGTTTGTCCTATTTTAGGCGTCCCTAGGTTGGATTCTTTTGCACAAGGTGTCTGAGGGACTGGACCTAGTGATGAAGACTTCATGGTTGCTGGGCCATCCAGTGGAGACGTGGTGCTTGCACTCACTTCTCTTGGCACTGTGTGGCCTTGAGGCACAGTTTAATTTATGGGAGAGCCTTGGCCAACTAGGATGGATTCCTAGCCTTTAAAAAAATATGGAAAAAAAAAAGAAAAAATTGCTTTTATAGAGCTGCCAAAACCTGTGTTTCTTGTGCATTGCTATTGCAGCCCTGGATAGCCATTAGACAGCAAGCCCTCGATGTGATGCAGTCACCCCTGATTCCATACTGGACACTTCTAATGCCAAAAACTACTGCAGAAGTATCCAATGCAGGCCTTAATATGCACAGGACTTCCAAAACACTTTTATATCTTTAAAGCACTGTGCAAACAGGGGCTAATTAAACTTTAATTAAGGTCTTGACAGGTAAAATGTTTTCCATTTGGCTTTTAGCTAATGCTTATTCAATGCCAATGGAAATCGCCTAAGACCCCAACCAAAAGAGTCCCAGGATAATTAGAATCTGATTTGCAGCATACATCCAACTAAAAGCTGAGTGAACACTTTTTTGTAAATGTACTTACTTATCCTTTTTTAAAATATGATTTCCTTTTAAGATAAATAAATAGCAAGCTGGAATTATATGATGGAATATATGTAAAACAGAGGGGAAAGGTTAAATACCAAAGTGAAATTGGGCATTAAAACAAAACTGCATTCTCAGGGTGTAAACGAAGTGTCCAGTCCTTTCATCGAAAGTGTTTACAGCTTATTTTTGTAATATGAGTCTAAGTGGATAATGTAGCACACAGCATGGGTCTGTGCGTAAATACATTCCTGTTTGTGATTTTAAAAATCTTACTGTTCTTTGAAATATGAAAATCTTGAGTCTTGATACAATCCATATTATTGAACTGATGCCAGCTACCAATATTTATTTGATTGGCTTGCAGCAATCCATGGATTTGATAAAGAGCTGGCTTAAAATCACAGCCTCCAAAAGGTGGTAATGAAGTGACACAAATGCTAAGTTGTGCTGTGACTCACAGAGGTACTGAGGACTTCCTCCTTCCCTGCTTAAGCTTCTACGGAAATCCTTGATCTTTAGGTACTTTGGAAAATCAGGTCATTCAAGACCAAAGCTATGATTTTCAGAAGCAATCTGTGACTTAGGAACTCAAGACTCTCAAAGTAAAATCTTGATCTTGCCGATGTCAAGAAGAAAAAGTCTCAGTGACTGGAGGAGCTCTGGGATCTCATTTGCACATCTAAAAGTTCAAGATTTCTTTATTTAGTCAACATCTCCATCTTAAGAAGCTTCTTTTAGTTGTTCATGGCCAAAATAAGATCATAGCACAACAGGTTTGTTGAATACCTCTCCTTCAATTTGCCATAAGGGCCTGTTGGCAGAGAAACCCCCAAAGACACTATAACTACGACAAGATCATCTTACACCCTGCAGAGATAGCAGCACGCCGCAGCCCACGATGTATCGTAGAGGCACTTGCTGCCTGATCCTGGTAGTGGAAGTGGTTTTGTGGCAGGAACGTGGGCCCTGGTGCCAGGTGTGAAGACCACGTTATGTTGCCTCCTGTCAGCTCCAAACTTTTTCCAACAAGAGAGCTAGGCCATATGGTTGTGTGGACATACCCCTGTACATATAGACTCCACCTGTGGTTTGGGTGTACCACAAAAACAGCAAGGGAATTGGTGCCCACATTTGGGCACCAATTAATTGGGAATTCTGGTCAAAAACCACTTAAAAAAACCTGGACTTGGAAGTACTTGTCCTATACCACCTGGTGTTTGTGCTGAGAGTGTGAATCAAGCTGCTTCCCTCTTTTATCACACCCCTCGTATTCTCCCAATTACAGCACATCGTCAGTGTGTTCTGGCAGGGTTTGCCGAGAAATATTTTGAAACCTTGGAAGAAGAGAGAACGCCGCTATAAGCTCTCAGAAATCCACGTTCGTTTGTGACTGAGAGCTTTTTGGACGCACTCACTACGTTTTTAATAACGAGCTCATTGGCAGAACTTTCTGAAATCATTGGTCTCCTGCACTAGAAAACAGAGAGCCAATTCCTTTCCATTGAGCTTGCTGTCAATTGTTCTTGTTCCTTGCTCTGCTACAGGAAGCATTAGAAGCCAATATCTTCAATAACTGGGATCCAAGCAGTGTTCTCACATCTCCTTGATGTTTTGTTCTGACCAATTTATACAAAATGTCTTGCAAATTCTAATCAAGTTTACCATTAGGAACAGTTCCTGTTATTCATTCAACATTTTCCTTTGTTTAATTTCATCCAATTTCTCCTAAATTTCTTCTTAGGCCAACCAAACAATTCCTTTCCTTTCTTAGTGGTTTAGAGCCCTCATATACATGCAGACAGTTATCATATCCTTTCTTAGTCCTAATTTGGCTAGTTTGTACATATTTCAATCTTTTAATCTTTTCTCATAAGCCAATCCCCTCAGACTCTTCAGCATTTTTGCTACTTTTTTTTTCTCTTTTATTTTTTTTCCTGAGTTCTCTCCACTTTGTTGGTATTTTCCTGTTACTGAGGTTGCCTGGATGGAACAGCATTCGTGAAATTGGAGCACCACCATTACCACACTTAGGAAAGCTGTTACCTCTCTGTTCTATTAGGCTCCATCTCTCTTTATAGAGTCCTCATACGAGACATGTTTTCCACTGCCATATCATACAGGCAGAAGATATCAAATGTTCTGCCCTATTGGTGGTCATGTGTAGTTACCCCCGCATACATGTAGACTCTTTCTGCTGGATACGATTTAGCTTGAGTTATCGTGGGCTTGCCAGTAGTTCAACTTCTTTGTTTTTCACGAGTGTTTCCCATTGATCTGCAAATCGATGAGCATTTAGCTTGCTGCTTCTTCCCGTTTATTAATGGAGACTTAAAGTGAGTCTTAACTCCTTTTCCTCTCCCACCAGAACTTCCCCCAGCTCCTCAAACTTGACACTTTGAAATTTATCATTAGTCTTCATTTCTGATATTTCAGCCAATGCAAAGACCACAGACAAGTGCTTATATCCAGGCCAGTTTGACTCAATCTTTCAAATTGGGTTTTATAAGGCTATCAAACGCATCACTAAAATACAGATATATTTGCCCAGAACCTAATGTTGCTATTTAAAGCTGCCTGGCAGGCAATTAAAGTTGGAGTAGCTAGCCACAACAGTGTCACTCCCTTTTATGGAGATCTGGTAGTTTAGGGCCAAAAGTAATGTTTTCTAAACTAGTACTCCTCCCTGCTAAAACTTCACCCTTTCTGAAAGCCAACTGCCATATCAGCACATCAGAGCTGCTTGGTAGTAGGAATAAATCTGGACACATCTCGTTGACCAGACAGATCTAATCAATGCTCTGTGATGTCCAGATGGAAAACCAAAGCCAGCCTGGAGACCACATGAGCCATGTCAGTGTCCTGCTGTGCATTAGCTAATTTAGCTTGTCCCCTGGTTGCTCTGGTTGCTCTGGCACAGCTACGGGGTGTCAAGACTGGCAGAGGGAGCTGATGCCTCCCATGTGGACATGCCCTTACAGCACCTATAAGTTGCTCTGGGTTGTATCAACCCAGTGCAAAAGCAGCTTGGAACTAGGAAAGAAGTCCAAGATCTGAGGCCACTATTTGTATTGTTGGCCTGTCATCACCTGCCTTAATAGTTAACATTATAATTAGATTTAAGAGAGAACATAAGGAATGCATTTGTCTGGAATTACTTATCATTTATAAGCCTAGGCTCGCATGAAGAAGATAGGAACAGCCTTAGCAAGTCAGTCTGAAGGTCCTTGCCAAATAATGTCCTATCTGCATCAGTGGCTTTACTGAAAGCCCAGGAAAGAGTACAAATGTAGGTCAATTATACAGGGATACTTTCCCCAAAATACTTGCCCAACATACAGTGGTTTCTGGCTCAGGCACTTTCTGAATCAGACGTGGCGTCTTTGTATTTAATACAAAACACAGATGGGTTTTTAAAATCTCGGATGAGTTTTTCTTTCATGAATGCAACCAGTAAACTTTTAGCACTCACAGTATCCTGCGGCAAGGAGTTCCTCAAGATGGCTAAGCATGGCGTCAAGGAAGATTGCTGCTTGATGGTTTAAACTACCAGCTACCAGCTCCATTTCATGCTTCTGAGTTTTCGTATTAGAAGGAAAAACAGTGCACATCTGCTTGCTATTCTCTCCTTGTCACTCACAATACCAGGGACCTCCATCGTATCCTCTCTCAGTCATCTCTCTTCTGGCTGAAGAAACCTAGTCCATTTAATCGTTCTTGTACTGAAGCCTTTCTAAGTCTTTAATTATCCTTGGTCCCCTCTTCTGAGCCTGTGTCAGTTCAACTATTTCCTTTAGGAGATGGAAGATTTCAGGTATTTCAGGTGAAGATGCACCAAGGGTTTATAAAATGGTGTGACAATTTTTTTGTTATATTCTGCATATCTTTCTTAATGATTTCTAACATTCACTTTGCTTTTTGAGGGCTGCAGATATAACCTCTTACACCAAGTAATTGATTTTATAGGGGATCTCTGTTATAACTCCAAGATCTTTCTACTCAATGGTTAGAGCAAATTTAGAGCACATGTAAAATTAGAATTTCTCCCATCCTCTCCCATAAACATCGCTTGACATTTATCCACCTTGAATTTTATCTGATGTTTTATCACCCAGTCCTGCATTTCTAGAAGTATTTTTGGCATCTCATCACAATCAGCCTTCATCTTTAGTCCCTGAATAATTTAGTATTATCAGCTCAGTTCTGCTCAGTCTATCTCCATTCTCAGATTATGACTTCTTTTTAATTTTTCCTAGGATTGATGCTAGATTCCAATTTATCTGTTGAGTGGAGTGACCCATACAGATCTATAGCATTAACAACTGCTGAAGTGCCTTGGAAAGCATCTATCCCTGCTAGGATGAGCGATGTGGGAAGAAGAATAGAAAGAAATTTCCTCTTATTCCTGGAAATAAATTACAGTTATTCTTAAAGCCTGCAGACGTCTGGCTGTTACATAATCTGAGGCTCTGGTGTTTTTAGCTAGCAATCACTAACAAAGGAGATGCATTTCCTTCAAGGAATTTCACCATTCACACATCTGATGTTAATTCTCATTGGGACAAAACAAGAATAGGAATAAGTGACTTTTTCAGTTTATGTTTACTTTTTCCCAGGCCACAAAACATCCATTGACTATGAAACTTAAATTTACTGCATAACAAATGCCCACTTTCGTAATAAGTTAATAAAGCTGTTTCAGAAATAACAGCACGAGAAGCTACAGATGCTGACCTAAAAAAAAAAAAATAAATAAAGCAACATTCGGTTTTAATCTCTGCTTCTTTATTGAATATTTATCGCACTATCTGACAACTGAAGAAATTCAGTTCTCCCCAGGCGGTAGCTCTGAGAGATGCACTGTGCACTGAAGTCAGCAGAGGGACGAGGAGAGGGAACTTTTGTGCCTTCGGGCCGGCCGGGGACAGGCTGCCCGGGCAGCGTCGGGGCAGCGCTGGCTGCTTGCAGGCTCAGACCCACATGCCGGCTCACATCCCGCAGACCCAAAACAGCAGATTTTCTGGGCGGATGGAAAGCGTGGCTGAGCAAATATGCACGTTGGGCCAGGAAGGGGAATAAAACACGATGTTGATTACTATCTAAATACTACCCCCTTTGAAGTGTGCAGGTCCGTGTTTGGGGAGGATCGAATACTCTTTTCTCACAGTTTGAGGCACATCATGAGCTATTTTGTGTTCTTGCCATGGTGAACATTATTTCATTATGGCCTGTTGCAAAGGGCTAAATAAGGTAAAGGGCAAGGAAAGCATTAGGATAAGGACGCCCTATGGTCAGAAACCTGCTGTCCAGCCAAAAAATGCCTACGCTGTAGCACAACTCAGGCATCAGCTGCCTTCGGGTCCGGCTGCTCGGCGGGAACGCAGCAGCGGGAGGGAGAGGCAGGGAGCCCTCAGTGTTCCCTTCTGCGCCGCCCTGGTCCAGCAGTGCCAGCGAGGGTCCAAGACGCAGCAAGAGAGCACAGGTGGGATAACTGTCCTGGGAAAATATCTCCATAATGCACCATCCCCCTGCACTCCTTTAGTAAGTGTGAGAAGCTGAGATTTAAGCTTTACGCCTCCCTGGGTAAGCTGTACTCTTTCCCTTTTGCCTTATTCTCCTTCAGGCAAACTGCAGGCTAATAAACTCAGGACAAGGGGACCTGCACACATGAGGAATTTGGCCAGTGTCATATTTGACCCCTTCCCTCCCAACACAAACACACGGTGTAATACACAGGTGATGCGTTTAAAGGCTGTATTTTGGAAATGATCCTCAGCTTTTCTACTGCTTGTCCAAATTCTCTCCTTTTTCCTGAAGCATCTGCCAGTGGGTGTCAGTACCAGCCAGGATGGGGCCAGGCCAAGCAGGGCTCTCCTACATCAGCTCTTTTAGGATTTTACCTCATTTGGATTCAGGGTGGAATCAGAGATCTGGGATTAGTTGTTCTTCCACGTCTTCTGTTTGTGCCACTGAGATGTAAAACAGAAAGCATCAGTTTGCAATAAATTCACAGATGTGTTAAGTAACACACGATGGAGGTCCTTTCAGCAGACTGTCAAAAGGAAAAGACTACACTGCGAGTATGAAAGGCAGGCTGCCTCTCCGCTGAGTTTGGCCGGTTTGATTTTACATCTGCTCCCCAACCTATTACAACCTCATTTGCATGCTCCATTTGCATCCGCTGTCCCGTCTCCGGCTGCAGACGGTGACTTTGCTGCGACAGGCGTTGCCTTCACCACAACATGCCCAAGAACAAGGGGCCTCATCCTTCCCAGGGATGCTGGGGTTGCAATAACAATGCTAGTGCTGAGGAAAGTTTCTGAGTATTTAAGGATTTTGGCAGGTACTTGAACGAAAAGGAGGGAAACTTTTGGCTCACGCAGAGACCATTTTCTCAACCACGAATAAATCAGATATTTGGCATTTTCTGAGTTGCCGCCCTCCAGAAAGAACAACACATCACTGACTGTGGAGAGATCAAGTGTAATGGATAAAGGGAAGGATAAGGACATATCTGTGACTCTAAGTCTACAGTATGCATTTCAATGCCATGCTGAAGACTTGGGCTGGTATACCCTCAGCAGAGCTATTGGAAGATATGTTTTTTATGGCCAGAGATCATTTTCTCTTGAATATGAAAACTTGGAGATAAAAAGGTCTCTTTTTACATGTGGTGGAGCAGAGAGGCAGCAAACTGCATCCCTGAGCCAGCAAAGATTTCTATTCTTGGGTGGGAGCTGGATGGGAAGTCAGCAATGTTTTCATACTCTGCAGATGTGACCAGGAACGGCCTGCTGCGCGTCGTCCCTGACACCTCCGGCCTCTTTTGAAACCTTTGCCTCTGGGAACCTCTGAATTATGCCTGCGTAAAACCTATATAAAAGAGCAGAAATGAAGTAGAATCCAGCTTTTCGCATTTCCCTCCATACGAGCTTGGTCCTCGTGCTCATCCCTTCAAATGCCTTTCTGGTGTGGGCCACCTCACTCTAAAAGCTGCGGGCAAAAATTCGGTGCTCGGGAGAGGAGTGTGGCAATGCAGGCTCATGGGCCCAAGCAGGGAGGACGGCAGGACTAAGACTCTTTGTGTAGTCACCATTTCTCAGGTTAGCAAGACCCAGCTGAGCCTTTCTCTGCTCAGAAATGAGGTTCGCTCCTGCGTACAGGGTGTGCAAATAAGAGCAGCTACCGATTCCTTGTAGCCCCTGCAGTAAGGCATGTTTAAACAGAAGTCACATTTTTAAAACTTTCAATCTGAAAGCTGATCTGAGGGAGATTCCTTACACCACAGAAACTCCATAATGGGAGCCTTTATCCAATTATTCCTACATACTGGGACAACAAATGTATCTAGCTGGGAGCCTTGCCATTTAGCTTCCTCCTATGTAGAAATAAGGGAAAGGTTGAGAAATAAGGTTGAGAATCCCTGCTGTACCCCTGTAAAGTAATAATAGCAGCATCAGTAATAGCTCTTAAATCAGGAGAAGGGCTTGCTGCAGTTTGCTCCCACGAGGCTTGCAGGACAGTATTTAACGTGCTTGAGAATGACATGTTCCCAGCAAGAACATTCTCATTTGCATTATGGCAGGACATGGAGACCCAAGTCAGATTTTAAGTATTGAGCAAACTTGATATGACAACATAGTCCTTGTTTCCATACTATGTTTAGTCTAAGCTAGCCCTTTTCAGACCCTCCTCCCCGTTCAGAATGAGAGCTTTGTGAAAAGGCACACACAAAGTAACAGCAACAGCAAGAAATGAAAATGCATGACAGGGCAAGAAAAAAAGGATGCAAAAAGCACTTGAACCTTCATTGACACCAGAAGTCCTATAAAACCTTAGACTTCCTCAATTCCTAATAAATGTAAAGAGAGTTAAGGCTATGCTGTTAATTATCAGAATGTGGAATGAACTCTTAGATGACTTTGTTTATCTATCTGAGAAAAATAAAATCAAAGTCTGGGTTAAAAATTCATTGTGTTTTAATACACAAACATTATGCCAAGGCAAGTCTTTTATTAACACACAGGTGAGAAATAAGCCGACACGTGTTTTGCTAGCCACAGAGCTAGTGATAAGTCCAAAGTACATGGGAGAAGATAATATTATCAGACCAAACCACACTCGCCAGCTACCGTCTAAACTATTGCATGGCTATTTCTGATTTTGCAAAATAATTAAATTCATGTTCGTACAAAAGTACAGCTTCCAATTTGTAAGGACTCCAGTGTCGAGATCCAAATCCCTTTACAGCAGATAGAAATGACTCATTAACATGGCTTGGATCAGGCTCCTATCTGGAAAAGTCCCATAAAACAATGTTGAGATTTTACATATATGCAATCTACAGAATTACTCCTTGGGTTTCATTTTTATAGTTGCATAGGTAAGAGTTGAAAAGTAAGGAAGCTAATCTATTACTGGGGGATAGAAAAATAAGGAGAAAATTGAGTCCTAATTAAAAAAAAAAAGTCCTTGTGGGATGAACATTTCAAATCAGAGGATCAACCTAATGCAGAAATTTAATTTATAAATGAGTGTTTTTAGGAGTACAAATCCCAAAGTAGATAGTAGGACTTTTACTTCTAGTTTAGCTAGATGCCTTTAAAATGCTGCCCATAATTATATGGTTGTTCTTATGGATATGAAGCATACATATTAGGCATACACAGAGGTGTAATAATGTGCTATATTCATTTAAAAAACAGAAAATGTTATGCATCTTAACGCAATAATTTAATGTACTTTCTCTGTGTTCAGCTTGAAGGCTACCTAGAAACCACTGTGAATATAGGAGATTATAAGCAAGATAATTTTCTCAGTGGTTTTTTTTTTCTGTAAAACAAAACAGAAAATTAAGATCTATATCTTCTACCACAACAAATATGCCATTAAATATAGTAATGCTGTACAAATTACAGGTCACTAAAAGTAGATTTATAATAAAATACAATGTGATAAAGTTTCTTGTTTTCATGAATAAGCATGATGTAACACAGAACAAAGTTTTCACTAGAAATGATTTTTTGAAGTACTATGCTGTGATTTTAAAATGAAACTGATATCTGCAACCTCGGCTGTAATATAATACCTTTAATACTTTATATCACAATGACATACCAGTTACTAATGTTATTTTGTACTGTAAAGGATATTTTATAATGTTCGATATCTCTATTGTGGCTGTTAATGTGTTCAGTGATTTATGACTGATTTTGTTTTTCAAATCCAGAGGTCTGCATTTCAAAGAAATATTTTGCCAGCGTTGTTACTCGGTGCTTTTAAATTCCATTTCAATGTTAATGTATTTTTAAAGAGTCAAGCTCAAGAACAGAAATAGAACATATTTTCTGAAAACTCTACAGCCCTGTATAGTTTTCATCTACAGCCTCGCATTCATCATCATCTCCCTGCTGCTTTATAACCCCTGACGTTATTATTCTTTTCTTTTTTGCTAGTTAGAAGCACTAACGAGATATCATTCCCCCGCTTTGGTAAAGTCTCTCTCATGTTGCTTGTTCAGTTGATAAAACTCAAAAGTCAACAAGCAGCGAGACCACCGCCGAAACTTCATCCCGCACATTTCAGTTCGGCAAACTCACAAAACAAGCTTCACATTTCACCCTTGTTCACTGCGCTTGCTTTAAAGCGCCTTGAATTTCAGGAGCAGCTGTAGAGAAATCTTCCCATCCCACATTTTCATCATCACGGAATCCAGTACGTTACAACTGAGACGGATCGCAAAAAGCACAAACAAACAATATGTACTGTCCACCCAGGCAAACTGATTAAACACCAGAGAAAACGTCCGTAGACATGAGATTTCCTGAGCTTTTTCCCCTCTCTCTGTGCACTACTTACTTGTAATTACGTCTGGGGCCATTCCTTCCTATTCCACAGGATAAACTGGAATATACTACTCGGCAGTTTTGTCTCTAGCTCTTTAAACACTAGAGACCTTATAAGCAAACAACCTTTTTTTTCTGCCTGTTATGAAATTTTAATGTTCTTCCAAGACTCTCAAAAAATCAAACCGACTCTCTTCCCTCCTCCTGCCCCGACAACTTGGCTTCTTTGCGCCTTTTGTTTTAGAACCGTACCCAAACCAAATATAAGAAACCAGGGGAAAAACAGCGCTTTAAAAGGGGGTTAAATTGCCCCTTGTTTTCCCGCATCTCTTCCTGCTCCTGGGAAAGGACAGGATGGTGCTGGGGGCGCTCGGAAGAGGCGGTTGTGGTGCCTCCACGGTTGGGCAACTCGGCTCTGCTGGAGCAGGGACCCGGTCTCCGGGCAGAGCCCTCAAAAGGGGTTTCACGGGCAGGCGGGAGCGCCAGCGCCGGAGCACGGCTGTCCGCCCGACGGCTTTGTGATGGATGTGTTTATCCTTAAAACTAAGCTCCCATTCAAAACGGTAATAGCTGGGCTCCGAGAGGCACGCGGCAGAAGGGAGCGGAGCGAAGACACGGTGGATGTGAAGGGTCCTTGTTCAAGCTGCGTCGGTGCGCAGATTTGAGTCACAGGTGCTCCATTGAGCACCCTTCACCTTAAAGGATCCCGCCAGGCTTCCCACAGGGAGAGCCGAGAGCTATTTTGCTGGGAGAGAAGGGGGCCGCGCGCGTGCGCTGCACTCACCCTGCAGCCTTCCCTGCCTCTGAGCGCAGCTGGGCTCAAAGGACAGCGACAGCGAGCAAGAGCAAAAGCCAAGAGGTTCAGGACAAATGGCATAAAATAAGCAAAAAGGCATGGTTACTCCATTTTGCCAGAATGTACTTTCTCAAGCCAGTACTTGCCTGGACATCGCGGCTAATGCCCTGAGCTCTAGCAGAGATATCTTCGCAGTTCTTCCTGATCTCCCTCACCTTAATATCTCCAATTTCCTAGTATTTAATAATGACCCCTCTGAAACACCCCCCACTCCCAATCCTGCTTTGCTCAGACTTAGATGTAAGTCACGGCCTATTTGAGCCTTCTCTAATTTGCACCAAGTGCTTGCAGCTGAAGGAGCCGTTTGGGGAGCCAGCTGGGAATCCTTCGCTGGCTACTTACAATGCTGTTTTGTGCCCCAAGATGCTGCAAAGCAGCCAGTACATGAGTAGGAAGGCAAGGAGCTAGAAAGTTGCAGCCCAAATTCCTTCACTTCAGGATTTATGGCTTCTGAGGAGCACCAGCACAAGCCGTTACCTATTCTGCACAGGGCAAAGGCGAGGATTAATTCGTGAAGGATTGCCCGGCGCTTTGAAGCTGACTGGAGTCCGATAGGGAGCGAAGCCTCGCTGTAACAACGCTCAGGGCTCTCCCCGCTTCCAACGAGAGGCATCGGGAGAAGGGGGCTGTGTAACACCATTGACGTGATTAATGGGGATGTGGGGAAACGCAGCAGGAATTTCACAACCTTCACGAGCATTGTGTTGTCTCGGCATGAGGAAACCTGAGTTTGCAGGGCTTGGATGCGGAGGAGAAGCGCGTTGGGTGGCTCTCTCCTCTCCACATACCTTCCACACCAGTCCATCAGCATGCGGATAGGAAGCAGAAAGAGAAGAAATACCTCCAAGAAAGGTCGAGGGAAAGAACTTGGAGTAAGAAATAGAGGAAGATTTAGAGGTGGGAGGGTAGGACGTTGGCACGGGTGCAGAGTGGGAACTTTGGGGGAGTGCAAGAGGCCATCCCTATCTCCCACAGCTCATGGAGAGCAAGAGCCGTGTCCCCACGAAGGGGGAGAAGACGCTGCACCGCTGAGCTCCCCACGACCCCCCGCTGTCTCGGCTGCCCTTGGGTGCTGCCCGGAGCCGCGGCGCAGCCGAGCGCTGCCCGGGGCAGCCTGGGAACGGGGCCGGGCGAGGAGCTGCGTGCATCAGGAGCTCACTCCCACGGCCAGGGCAGCATTGTTCTCTCCGAGCAGACATGTTTCCTTCCAAGCAGCAGACATGGAAAGAAAAACACACACAAAAACAAATCATCTCGTCCTTCCTTCTCCGGATGGCGAGCAGCCCGCTCCCGCTTGTCACTGAGGCCTGAGGTGGACGCGATCCCAGGCGGACGGAGGAGATGCTGCGGCCATGCCATATGATGGGGGGATGGAGAAAAAGTCTCCCGAGATCCTTTTCCTTGGAAAATCCCCTCTTGGGGATGGCCTCCGCCTCTGAAGCTTTCTCCTCAGCCTCTCCTCTGTAGCATGTCTCCCCGAGGCTACGTGCACCATTGCCAGGCTACCTGAGCACATCTCAAAGCGGGCATGGACTACACGTGGAGCTTTTGCATGTTGAACTGTGCTCGGTTGGGAAGGGTCTGACTTAGATGATGACTCTGTTGGACATTTGTATTATTCACCCAGCTCATATCCCTGCTTCTCTGTAAGGCCCGGAGCTTTCTTAAGGTCTTCCAGGGAATTACGGGCTGAAAGGCTGTGACCAGGAAAAAAAACCCACCACTGAAAGAAGCTGAAATGCCCATGGAATATTTCATGTTTCCTTCTGGGCTCCAACCAGTCCTTGTGTCCTGGTGTTATTCAGCACCGGGTACACCTTTAAAGAGAAAAGGTCTTGGGTGTTTTTAAAGGAATAAACCCATCCTTATGATAATATCTCAGGCACTTGTTGCCCAGGCCCCGTTATCTGCCTCTCATTGGCTATTTTTCTAAGCCTTTCACTACTAACAAAATAATCGGTAAATCATAAGAGGCTGAAAACACTGCTGGGCATCTGTCCTACCGCTTGGGGTTTTGGCTGCTTTTAGGTCATTAAACAGGCCTGGCTCTGCACAACTTGACAAATATGACATGAACTTTACCCCCGGGTCTGCCATCTTCACATAACAAGGGCATATATTCCACAGCTGGGGAGCTGTTATTCGACTCGGACTGTACCACAGGTCAGAATTTATGACTTTGTTATTATTATGTTTGTGAGTTTTACAGCCACACGGGTCCCGCGGGAACCCGGAGCACTTTCGCTAGGACATGTCAGTCAGACATTCATACTGCACCGAAAAGGAAGCATTGAAAATGCTGGGAATATCCTGTGTAACACTGTCTCTCATCTCTCTGACCCTCAGGTAAGGGCCAGACTTTGTTTGCATCCAAAGTCGGAGGAAGCTGATAAAGGGCCTAAGAGGAACATTGAGGGGGAGCGAACGGCAACGAGCCTGCGGCGGCGTTATTGCCAGACACCTCTGCTGGCCCTGTTTGTTCCCTGCAATGACACATGTCCCAAATTTCCTGATCATAACAGTCATTATGGTGCGCTTGGTGTTTTATTGCCCTCTGATGTCGAGCCAGAAGCTTCACAATGGGAGTTAACCTAACGTTAATGAGTTTAACCACTCCGGTTCATCTGCTGACTCCTCAAAGTGTTAATGGCTTGCTGGGGGGGGGACACACAGCAAGTTATATTTTTACTTGCATACGGCGTGCAAACAGCCTACGCGGTGCCCGTGTTTCGCTGCAAGCCGCGGACAGCAGCAACGGCAGCGACAAAGGTTTGTGCTGCGTCTCGCAGATGCCTGCGGTTTGTGGTGGAGGATTATCACCGATGGCATAAAATATCCGGGGCTGGAGCCTCTCCCTGGCGTGCGCAGGGGATGGACACCGGGGAGGATCTGCCAGACCCCTTTGCGGGGAAGGCATATTAAGCAAACTTAACCTTTGCAGTCTAGACAGCAGGGCCACTAGCATGGTGGCATCTGCTCCGGTGCCAAAGATGAAAGCCCTGTTCAGCAGGACCAGCTTGCCCAGGCAAGGCAGGGGCAGGCAACAGTGGCATTGTATTTTAAAAGGTTTGTCGTTCCTTGTGTTTGGAGGCAGAAAATATTCAAGCAATTTCCTTCATCCAGGATGGACAAGGGTGGGCAAATATGTGTAATTAACCATCTGGATAGGCAAATCTCTGATTTGCGAACACACTGTGCAAGCTAATCTTGCAATTAGGCAACAAGTTTAGAAACCGTAAATAATAATAAATATATACCCCCCCGGTATACAATAGTATGGTTATTCCGTAGCATGGAATGAACTTTCTATCCACCTCTTTTTTTTTTTAATCTGAAGAAATTATTCCCTTCTCCACCTGTCCACAGAATATATCATCTCAATTTAGCATACCTCAGCCCCTGCTGGGCAAGGGCAACGGGATACCAGCAAGCAAAAGGCCAGACCACGAGTCCTTTAACCTAATAAGGAAGGCAACGCTACAAAGGCATCTAAAATTCCCCTCAATTTTTCTCCGGGGAGGCAGGTGCTATTTCTCCTCTGGAAACACAAGCCTCTGACTGACGTGGCTATAACTCCTGGGCCCTTGTCACGTCTTTCCTGGCTGCTGCACTTTGCTACACTACAGCAACAGCAGATGCTCAGACCTTTGGTAGCAATTGCAGCTACAGCAGCTCCCCGCTCCAAAGCCCTGTTCCTGTGGGCCTCTTGCACCGATGCTGACCTCGAAGCCCACAAGATTAATTGGGATACAAACATCCAAAATTACGGTGAATTCTCAAAGCCAGGACTGACCAGGTGGTCTCACGTCACCATCTTCAAGTCCCTGGCAGCATGCAGGACCAAGGGAGGGAGAGGTGCGCCCGAGGGGAGCGCGGTGCTGCCGAAAGGGCACGGGGAAGAAGGTGCGGAGGAGTCACGGATGCAGCAGCCAGAGAGCAGCCGGCAACGAGCGTCCCCAGATTCCCCGTCGTCTCCCACGCGGGTTGTCGCTTCACACCCCCAGCTTTTACGAGGTGAGAGGAGATGCTGGAAGGTATTCCCTTCAGCTCGTCAGCGAGCTAAGGCAGAGCCTCCGAGGCAAAGGGACGGCTGCTGAGCGGCAAGAGGTGCAAGGAATGAGGAGTGGGCGGCGGAGCTGGCGGAGCCTGCGCACGCCGTCCTGGGGAACAGGCGCGGGAAAAGGTCAGCAACGCTTTTTGGAGAAAGGTAACACCTGCGTTGCGAAAAAAGCCCTTCGCTCAAGTACGGAGTGCTTCTCCGCACTAGGAGAACTTCTCTCTTTTGGGACCTTCTGAATAAGGGGACCAACAAATTCAAGAGGAAAAAAAAAAGAAGGAGGGGGAAAATACAGATAAACCCTGCTTCCTTCTGATGCTGCAGACAACAGTTGTGCAAAAGCTATCTTCTTTCCTTCACCCAGCAGAAAGGGAGACAGACTGGAGGAGGAAAAAAGGAGGAGGACCTAATTCCATGTGTCTAACCTTAACGAGTCCAATACTGCACATGCCTTTTATAATAAGAAATGTGCTCTGTGAGCCCATGCCTGCCCACACATGGATTTGTGCATACATGTGATGTATTGAAGGGCTTCAGGATAGGGCCTCGTCGTCCAAGCACAACTCCCCATCGGCGCATGAAAATGAAGCCTTGCGGGTGCCTGAATTTGCGCTTTGCACACGCTCTGAGCGTAATGTTATACACGTGTGCACTGCACAAGGGAGGAAAAAGACGGCGTGCGCTACCCCGCAGTTCGGGGTGAACTGGCATGATTTCGGGTCTAACACCTCCCCCCCGCAGACCCACGCACATTTTTAGTTCCTTGTTACATTCTGCACAAATTCCTTTTGGTCTGAGAGTTTCCATTCTTGATCTCAGGCCAGAGGTGAACATTTGCTGTTGAAAGTTTGTTCTAAATTGATTTAACTATTTTTAAAAGTTACTCATTGCTGAATAAATATACCTTTCCCCCTGTAAATGTATTTCCCTGATTTCCTCCTCCAAAGGGAGCAGCAGGGGTACAGCAATACATTTTAGAAAGAATAGCCTGGTTGATACCAAGGGAGCTAAATGAAAGAGTAACAAAGAAAGCAAACAGGATATTTATGGCAACTCTAGAGAGCTCTCTGTATGTAGCCATTAAAAATAGCCCTCAGATGAACAATATTGGCTTTCTGCTCTATCCCCAAATACAGAGGACACCCTTTGAAAGAAGCGTACGTATATCCAAAATGTGGGTGGGTAACCGTGGATTGGCAGGTGAAAAGAAATAATTCTCTGCACATTTTTAACCTGCGTAAAAAACAGTTAGACCTGTACACATGCTGGGAAACACGGGCTGTTTTGTTTTCATATGTAGCTTAATCACCCGCTGCACATTTCCATGGAGAAAGCTTTCAATTCTTTTGGGGGAAAGCAAAGGTAAAAGTGGGCAGCTCCTGTGCCTCTATCTGTCCAAATTTAAGTTGTTACTCTTCCTTTCTAAAAAGTAAGCAATTAAAATAATCCCAGGAGAAAGAATAAATGTAGTTTTCATTTTCTAAATAAATACAGGAGAAAAACTGTAAAAGGTGTAGGTAGTTTGCAAGTGCCTTTTTTTAAAAAAAAAAAAGTGTAATCACAATATTTTTCCAGTTTAGGCATCACTAATTTACAGTGAATAGATTTTGCTGCCTTAGCAATTTTCATCTCCAGTAAATGCATCCAAAAGGGTCCTTCACTGCCCAAATGTTCATTTTTCTGCCAAAAAATAAACTGCCGTTTCCTTTTTTGTGTGCAAGCATTTGTCATCGATACAGCCCAGGGTCTTCCACCGTTGGTCGGGCACATGCTGAAGAAAAGTCCTGCCTTAGATGCATCTTCTTCAGACAGCTTTGTCTTTTCTGTTCTTTTCTCCAGCAAACATATCAAATACTGCTTTAGAAAGCTTGTTTGAACAAGTAACCCAGTGTTTCAGCATTCATTCTATTTTTCCAGCTGAATTTAAAACTTTTTTTTTTAAATAAATAGCTTCATTAACGTCAATTTGTGGATCTGTTAAGATGTAGGTGGTCCGATTCCTTAAATATGACTGTACATGTGTTCCATTCCACCACTCTGAAAAACGCTTCAGTGGAATACAGCATGAGGAACCCTGGGTTACTATCCAACTTCTTTTTTTTTTTTTTTTGCTGTTTTCAAAAACAACTGTGTCACAGAAAGGCCTCCCCTCCCTTTACTGCTCTGACCTCTTATTCTGAAATCCTCTTGGATTCACTCCAGGGAGGGCAAATATTCTCTCCACCTTCCCCCAGAATTGAATGTTCCTTTAACCTTGGAACAATCTTTAACCACTAAAAATAGACTCCCAACTCCAAACTTCGCTGATTCTTTTCATGCTACAACTGCGTTTTGACATTCTGTTCTCCTCGATGGATCACATGCACCTTCCCTGCGTCCTTGCCAAGGGTGACAAAAGCACAACATGTCACAAATTTTAAACAGGAATCGTAATGACCAGACATTTATGAAAAATTGGCGTGTGTAGAAGCTTTTTCATATGCAGAGCAACAGAGAAAATTCATAGAATTACAGAATCATGGAAACTAGAAATGGAAAACTATTAGGTCATCCAGGCTATTTCCTTGCCAATTTAGGATAATTCCCTATGGTACTGACTAGTTTAAAATGTCCTAAGTGAGAGAACTCTTACCAGTATCTTAGAAGACTATTCCATGACTCAAGCCATCTCCCAGTATTCCTGACATTTAAACTGAATTCCTCCTCTCAGAACATCCAGTTCTTCCGCATTATGGACCTCATCACTACTAATTTTCCATCCCATCTTCACGCAAAGACTTTAAGAGGTATTGAAACATTCTCCATAAGGAATGCTTTTTTCATGAATATTTGTAGGGTAATATCCCTGTCTGACGTTTTATCAAAAATGTGGTAATTAGGGTAGGTTAGCTCTTTGCATTTCAATTTTCCATTGGTTTTGCCAGTTCCTTATCATGCTGACTCCCTAGAATACTACACAACCAGACAATATGTTTCTGGTAATGAGGAATCCCAGGTAGTGTGGTGCACAATGACAGAGAAGAAGACCAGTTTTCTTCTGGATGTCATCCTTGAATATGCAACCCAATAGTTCATCTTCCTAATACCAATTCATACTAAAACCATTGGCTAATTTGCTGTCCATTAACAATTTCTCAGATTTCTACCATCAGTGTTATTCTCTTCAGGTTTCTCCCTTTCATCAAATATTTGTTAAATTATTTTGGTTTCATTTTTGTGAATTACATTTGTTACTTTTTGGCCACCTTTCTGATCACTTTGAGCAATAGCAGAAGACAGTAGGAAGCTCAGGTATGACTTGGGACCTCTGTTCTAGCACTGAGTGGGAATTCAGAGAGCATGGATAGACTCTTCATACTCCAGCAAATCTAGTTGTGACAGCAGAGCCGAGAATCTGATACACCCTGGTAACATCATTTGAGATGTGTAGCTTAAAAATGCTGTAAGTGTAAAATTGTTGCAATAAGTCTATTATACAAGCATATCTTTGTCATTTCTTCCAGTGGTAGCTCCCTACCAAGCAGTGACATTAGTGAACTTCCTTGTCTCCTTGCACTCCGTTTAATCCCTGCTCTGCTTCTGATGAGGTGCTGTACAAACAGAGACCCAGCCCTCATCCTCAGCACACACGGTTAGGTTTCTCCATTCAAGAACCTGCCAAAGAATCTTTGGAGAAGACCTGAGACTGTGCCTAACTTTGTGTACATGACGGTCCCTTTTCAACGCGCTGCCCAAAGAGCAGATCTCACAGACTACCTGTGAGTGTGAGCTTTTGCGGTATTGACAAATTATCCTACAGACCAAGATTCACAGGGAATGAATATGTATCTGAACTATCTGTCTGAGAATAAACCGCTTTAATTGCTGCACAGCCGTAAGGTGTCTAAAAAGAGTACACATACATAGATAGCTTCAAAGAAAATGAAATCAAAGCAGGGATGACCCCATGGATTCTCTGGATCTGTGGTGTGGGCAGAGGGTGAAACTGAGTTTCTAAGGAGTTCTCTTTAACATCAGTACTATTGTACACCACATCACCATGTCTCTGCTTGAAATCAGTTGCTTTGACCCAAACAGTTGCTTGCATTTTGGAGAGAGAAAATATTCATGTTGATCAAGAGCAGCACAGTGAAAAAGGGGATGAAGAAAAGAAAATTTGAAAACTTAAGGTATTGGAGAGCTCTGACATGTTGGTGGTCTGGCATGGTTATAAAGTTCTCTTTCTGGGTTTTCTTGCTACTGGGAGAACCTCCTTAGGGTTGAAAGCCCATGGCTCCAAGCAAAACTGTTTGCATCAGCATCCCAGTAGTACCAGATATCATTTTCATTTGAGAACTGTCCTTACAATCCCTGCTTGTTCCTGATCAATACTTCATTAGGAATAAAAGTGAATGGAACAAATAGAAAAGATTTATTAACCCTGCTGATATGTTAAAAGCATTCTGTCAAAGAATTTGAAAAATGCTTCTCATATTTATTGTTCAGAGACAGAAAATCCCTTTTGAGAAAGGAAAGGTATGTAAAATACATCAGTACCTCAGTGTGGAAATCCAGACCTGGCTCACTATGTACGTTACTGATGAATAGGTATTATTGAAAACTGCATGTGGTTCTTAGCAGAGAGAGCAGCTCCACGTAAGAATGAGAAAGCAATTGTCAGCACTCAAGGAGAAACACCGGTCACATCTTTAAGGGAGTTGAGAGAATGGGAGACTTTAAGATGGTAAAACACAAGATTAATGGAATTGGGAGAAGCTGTTGACAGAATTTCTTGAGGGAAATGAAATTGGAAAGTGATACCTGTTGGGACGTGGCCCTTGAAAATTTGCAGCAGTCTAAAGCTATATGCAGATCTACTCACTATAATAAAAGTATGGTCTGAAAAGAAATGAGTATTTGAACGGCATGTCAGAAAGTCACTGCTGGAGTGTGATTCCAAAAAGCACGTTGCAATGCAGTGAATGAATCACAGACCGCAGGATACATAGCATACGCTAAATGAATACAACATGATGCACTGCACTACAGGGTAATTGTCACCTTCAGCATTGTTGTTACAGGCAATAACCAACTTCAGTACGCCACCTTCTTCCAAAGCATTTTTCAAAGCTTAGGCCAACATGCAGTGAAGTTAGGGATTTCTGTAGAGGAATGAATCACACCCCTGGCCAACCCACTTTTCAGTTTGTGCCTTCAGGGTTTACTGGACTAGCATGAAAGAAGAGGGCTGGCCTGCAGTCCAGATTGGACTAACGTGAGGCTACTGGAATGGAGGAAGGAACAAGGAAAAATGTCAAAGAACATTTTTTTTTTTGCATGTAGGGGATGTTCTGGTAATTTCTTAGCAGTGTTTGCAGTGAGAAGGAAAGGAGATTTGCAACACTAAAACATGAAGTAAGTTCATGGCCAGAAGTTTGAAGTCAGGTCTTTTTTCTTCTGTGCCTGGCAAGGAGGCAGCGAGTGTTATTGGAAGCAGACATAGTTTCCATGCCTTTGTCAACTCCAAATTAGACTGTTCTCTTGGAGAACACCTTTAATCAACTGGAAGCTGATCAACCCACTTCATAGGTTGGGTATGTCACGGAACAATATAATAACACCAGAGGCCTATGAGCTCTACTCCAGTTGGAGTTCTGATTTTTAAAGCTCTAGATGGCTTGAACAACGTTTTTTTTCATAATTTCTGAATAAGGGGAAATGAATAAGGCTTTCTTCATAAAGAACCTTCAGCTTTGCAAATAGCTGTCCCTGCTTTGCATGGAAACAACCTCCTGTGTTGACAGGATGTTGGAGTGAACAGGCACAATGCTCACATAAAGTGATTTGGCTAAAGAGTGGTCAAGATCTTAGAGTGCCCAAGGAAAGCAAACACTTTTAAGAGCAGCTCCCTCTCCTGGGACACTGACTAAATACCTACTTGGAGCTAAGAAGCTATTTTCTAACTGAAGGGACAGCATTCTCCACTGATCCTAGGAGGTCTTCCCTGTGAGGTCTTCCAAACCTCTTGTGGCCATCTTGATTGTACCTAGATTGTGAAAGCCAAAACCATTTCAGGCAAAGCCAGTATGGCAGTAGAAAAGTCAGCTGGAAACACACTTCCAAAAATTTTAACAACATAAAATGAATAAAGTTTGTTCTTTTCTTCCACTGCACTGGTCTGGAAATATCAGGGATTATACTAGCTAGATACAAAATGAAAAGCGTCTTATGGTCTTTTGCACCTTTTGTTTTTCTCCTTGGAGAGCTGGGGAGGATTATGAAGAACACAGAAAAGATGTAAGCATGAAATAGTCTTTCTTAAAATGACCTGTTTGATCTCCCAAACAAAATGACATTGGAACTCTTCACACCAAATAGCACTTTCTGGCTCCTTGCTGATGTTAAACCCACAAATATGTCTTTCCTCTCCATTTCCAGCACCAAAAAATATTCAGCCAGTTGGACCATTCAGTTGGCTGACTACTCCAATAAGTCCTTCAGAAAACAGAGGCCTGGTCAGGTAATGGAAGGGCTAATGAGGACCTTCCCGCTACCACTGTGAGAAGAGGTTGTTTAAAATAAAACAGAACAAAACAAAGGTTTTTGGCTTGTTTGGATTTAAGTTTAGCGCTATAATAGGTGTTACAAATGGCAGGGCCTGAGGATATATCTGATGATTTGGACACCTGAATCTGAATCTTAGAACAGATTCTACACTTTGTCTCTATCTCTCAGTGCAGACCAGAAAAGACTGAAAGTCCTGTAGAAGAAGCATCTATATCCTTTGAAGGACAGGGATGTGTTTTCTTGATGAAGCTCAAGTGTGATTGTTATGAGGGAAAGTATGAGAACACGTGAAGGAGTAAAATGGAAAAGGGAAGGAAATTCTCAAGAGAGTATCAAATATTCAAGGAACTCTTCGATACCTCATCACAACTCCTCAACTCCAAGAAAAAATAAATTAATAGCAACCTCCCAAGTTTTCCTAGAGAAGGATGGAAAATTAGCATATAATAAGTTGTCAAAAGCAGGGGGGTGAATTATCTTCCAGCTGTTCTCCCCATTTGCTAGGGTCTGCTGTGGTTCTACAGAAGGAAATATTAATTACATGATCACGTTCTATTTTTTTCCAAACAACCCTCTGCTTCGTTCAAAGTCTTGGATGGAACGGCACAGTGGGAATGAATCCAGGCTGTGCCTTGAAATGGACTATTTTTTGCAGGTCTCTTGCCTCCTTTTTTTGCAGTAGTTGGAAGGGGCATGAACTTGTAGCAATCGGATATTTAAAGGCTTTATAGAATGGGGCCAATTTAAGGTTGCTTGGGTATTCTGGATCCAAGCACTTCCTAATCTTCTCAGAGCTTGACTTTACAACTTAAACATTCCTTAAATGCTGACTTTAGATGTGCTGCTGAGTTAAAACAAGGCTGGCACTGTAGGAGATTGTAATTTGGTATTGTATAATAAATGACAAAGAAAAAGACCAATTGTTTAGGGTAATCTACAGGGATTATATTGAGTAGTCAAAATCAGGATTGACTGTTACACTTCGCTGTTACCATGAGCTACAATGAAGCATATATGTAAAGTAGATGGGACAAAGCACTTGAAAAACTTATTGTATGAAACAGTCCTACAATGATCCCATTAAATGGCAGAAAGAAGATGGGCCATATCTTCGTTTTCCATCTCAGATAAACGAGAGTATGTAGAGCTTTGATCCCCTTGCTCTGACTTTTGTCTTTCCATGTAAAAAATGTCTTTGATGTCATGGGCACTGAAAGTCTTACACCATTCTGCGTGTGAAAAGACTTCAGGTTCTGGCTCTTTAAAATCTACAGGAGTAATTAATCAATCACCTCTGCACTCTCAATGAGCTGGGCTTACACCAGCATTGCCTGCCAGTTTGAGCCAAACAAGTATTTGATCTGAATATGCTGCAGCAAAACCCAACATTTGTGCATGATTACCCAAATTACAAAGCCATTTTGTAATATGCCCATAACAAATTAAATGAAAAAATGTGTACAATAATGAGGTCTTTATTTTCCAACTTTTATTTTCTATAGCAAATGAATAAATTGAATGATTTGGGCACTGAAACCTCTGGCCCACCTTGCCCTAAACAAACTATGGAGTGATTGCAGAAATGAAGAGGTAATTAACTGGGAGTTAGCTCAACCAGCTGCTCTCTGTATTACTGAGGCAGACTAAGCCTTTGGCAACTTGGTTTGCTAACACCCTTCAGCAATTTTCAACATGTCTTTTCTCAGAGTCTTTAACGTAGCCAAAACCCCAGGAATCCACAGGTTTTTAAATGATCAAATCCACTATTTTGCCTGCCTGTCATGTTCTTGCTGCAGACTTAGCGGATCTCTTAGAATAAGGTTTACAGCACGTCTTCTGGAATTGATTAGAAGAAAATCTGTACTTCATCTTACCTCCTCCACTTTTTCTGCCCTAGACCTGAGGAATGCAATATTGGCTTCTCCCTCAGCAACTCCCACGTTTGTAGCAAACATTAGTGAGCTGGGTTTCTATGTGGATTGTACTATTTTAAAATGTTCTAATTCCCACCTGAAGACCACGGCATCTGTAGTGTAAAAAATACTATTAGTTCATATATGCAACTATCAATAATGTATATACTCAATAGTTTGTCTTAAGCTATTACCTGGGAACTTAATGTGCTCAAAATTCTGCTGTCTTTCAGGCTGCATTCATCAAATTAATTTAGCACACTGAATAAAGAAGTACTGATGGCAAACTCCCTCCTGAAGCCCCGAATATAACACATAGGTAATTAAGTAAAAAAGACTTAAAATAAATTAAATTTCTTATTTCTAGAGATTACACAAGTGTTTTCTAATTTGTTTAGAACATGTGATACAACAAAATGCATACACAGCTTTTTTTCCAGCCTACATACAATGTGGTCACAAAAATGCAAAATGCAAAATAAATAGATTTGGAATTCAAAATAACTAGCCTATGGCAGATAGGTCTTCCCCTCTTGATTTTTTGTTTTTACTGTAATACGTGCAGCCTAAATGAACATTAATGTTTGAACAAATACTAGCAGGAGTCTTTAAACTAGTGTTAAATCTCCTCCCAAGTGAAGCCAACAGAATGTTTCCTTGATTTTTGTGGCAATATATTTTGGTGGATCCTGTGTAATCAGAGTTGCAAGTAGTTGTGTCATCCTCCATCCTAATATTTTACCTGTTATGTGCTTGATCTTAATTAAACTGATGTAATCAATCCCTGTATTGCCACCCACTGTAAATCATGTCTTATGTGAACACAGAACGTGGGTGAGAAAATTTCCCACACAAAAGTTGCAGACGCGTTGCTTGGGAAGGATTTCTTTGCTGTCTGCTGATAGTAGCCACTGGAAATGAACGGAAGGGGATGAGTGGTGATATTAGCAAAATGAAAACAGATAAGGAAAGAAAAATGGGATATGTTTATCATTTCTGGCAAGGATTCAGTGTTCTGGGCTGTACGAGACAGTTTGGATTCCAGGAAAACTACTGCGTAGGTATAGATTGGTCTGAAAAAACAGGCTTTGCGTCCGTGATTTCAGTTTGCAACGGATCCAAAATATCAGCTGCTTTTCCTCACTAGAGGTGAACTATCCAACAGGGGGTCCTGAAGTCTATCGAGGCTTTGGTAAGCTCACTGCCCCTTTCAAATTAAATTAAGAGAATATGGACACTTAAAAAAAAGACCCATCCTTACCCACAACTGAAATGAGCCTGAAAATGGCTCTCATTCAGTTATTTTTGTGTACCTAACTCTTATTGCCTAATGCCATATGCATTGATGAAAAAAGAAATGGTGCTAACATAAAGCTCCCCCAAGGAGTTTTCTGAAACTACCAGGAGGAAAGGAAAGGTTAGATATAATCTTTTATTTTTCTCCTTCTAAACTAGAAAGAAGCTAAGCTCTGCTGGCTTTCAGCAAAGAACTGCTGTCCACTGAGATGTGTGAACCAGCTCTTCCTCAGGAGTAAGATTTAGAAGTAAAAATGAGATAATTGCTTTAGAAAATACCTAACGCTGTTTATTCACTAATATCATATCAGGAGTCAGGTTGATTCGATGGTGAATGTTCAGGGTAGGATCCAATTCCCAAGCAAGTCAAGGAGAAAACTCCTAACGACTCCAATGCAGCCAGAATTTCATTTCTGTGCAGCTTGAGGTTTTGGTATCAGTTAGCCTGCAATGTCTTTTGAGTAGATCTCGGTTTGCTTTCATTGTGAATGCCATGTAACACTGACTTGCAGGTTGGCCCAGAAAAATGAAAGTGAAACTCAGCTAAGTCCATGTGGTTTCATATGATTGTCCAGTTTTGAGCAAACCTGGGACAGGGTTTTTTTGGAAACTCAACAAGCTCTCTGATGAACCTTGGTTGATTTTTCAGTTTCAAGAAAAGCCCACATCAGGGCAAATTTTACCTGGTTTCCAGTTTCACAGGTGGAGCTGCCTGAATTTTTTTCAAATGAAGCAAATCATGCAAACTTGGTTTTTCTCCAAACATTCACATTTTTAACAAAAAAAAGTGTCATTTTTTGACCTCACTACTTTCTTTGGAATTTTTTTCAAAAAAAATTCTCCAAGATCAAAAGGGGAGAAAATAAGGCTCTTCTCAGTGGCCTACCAAATAAATCTTTTGTGTACTTCTAAGCATTTTTTGCTTTTGTATGGACAGCCACAGCAAGTGTTTTGACTGGTTACCTAAAATTGTTGTGTGTTTTAAATTTTCTTCCATTCATAGATGAAACAGTTTGGGTCTCATTTTCCAAATGCAAAGTCAAATTCTACTTCTGAGCATCATCTCCCAGGTTTTCTGGGGCAATGAAAACTAAATTACAATAAAACAAAACAGGCTGAAAAATATTATCACACTTGTATATGTCCCAGCAGAGCTTTAAACCCTGCTTTTCACTCTCTGCTTTTAAGCAAAGTTTTTCTAAGTACAAGGCAAGAAGGTCATGGCATATCACCGTACGTGGGTTCGACAAAGATTAGCTTCCAGTTCTTGAAGAGTTCATTTTAATTCAGATTGTGTAACAGATGTTGCTGAAAATCCAAAAGGTGCAATAAATCCCTTGGTCTGATACAAGATAAAATAAGTTGTGTGACCACAGACCATGGAGTGGAAGGTCTCGGTGCGGCAGAGCTCCCTGACTCGAGCCTCGCAGTGGCTGTACATCGTCAGGAGCAACCTCTCCTCCCGTGAAACTATTCCTTCCCCTCCCTCTCCAAAAACTGCAATCTGCAGATTTTACGAGCAAGTGCCGGGGCCTCCCAACATGGGACTCAAGCTATCCTTCAAGGTCCAGTTGGAATATTTTTCAGCTAATGGGCGCTTTGTAGACGGTTGACACCTCAGTGAGCAAGTTCCCTCAAGCCGCTTTTAGCTGGAGATGCACAGCTTAAGCTTTTCAACAGCTGCTTTATCTCCGCTTCTCACCCCTACCCCCACCCCAATTTAAGTTTAAGATGAGCCTCCACCCCCAAGCCCACAATATCTCACTCCAAAGTCCTGTCAGAGCCACAACCAAGGCCATAAATTTCCCAGCTGGGTCACAGTACTCCCTATTCATTTACTGAAACATTATAAATGTGTCCAGGCTCCGAGTGAAACCTAATCCCGACATTCCACGCATGGAGATTCCTGCAGCTGATGGCAGGGTCATCTGGAATCACCATCGGTTTATCTGATTGGAAACTCATCACCTGCCTTTGAACACCAAGGGCTTGGCAATGCCTTGTAAAATAAGGCCCTCTTCTATTTCGGCTTTGCAGCTTTGGTACAGAGCATGCATCCGCCGTTAAAAGTTACGACGGGTGGCTTGCCCTGGGGTTCATGCCGGAGCGGCAGGAATGACCTGTCTGGGAGAGATGCTCTCAAGTGACGGCTTGTAAGAAGGAAAGGACAGGAAATGTCATCCCCGAGACAACGAGCTTTTGCAGTTCGGAGCTTGGCAAAGCCAGAGCTCTTGAGGAAGGGGGGATCTGTAGCTGTTGTGAAGCAGCATCATTTCACTGAAGCTAATAATTTCTGTTCTATTTTAGTCCATAGAGGACCCTCACCATGTCATATCTGAACATCTTCTGGTAGTGGTTACATGACCTCACACAACATATGTCTTTCCTTTCTCTCACCCTGTCCTGAAAGGGAATTGGATCTGAAGTGCGGTGGGATTTTTTGGTTTGGAGGGAGGAAGGCTCAAATTTGTTTTTTAGGGTTTTGCTTCCGTTTCACCCAGGGAAAGTGAAAAGCCATCAGGAATCATACCTTAAACTTAATGTTGTGACTGCAAAGGCCTGCAGGGGCAGCCACATTTTAAACTGTTGGGCTTAAACCAACAGTCAAGCAGTTTAAACAGTTTAACCCCAACCCTGGGCCCTGTGCAGGTGCAGGGCTTAGCTACAGGTAACAGCAGATTTAATTGAAAATTAACCCTATCTTCCAACGCAATGCTATTTGTGTTACATCCATTTCTAGATATGAAACAGCAAGTGCCTCTAAGCTATATGCTAAATAAACACAACCCAGGAAAAGCTAAAACCAAAAAGCTTCACTTACTGCATTCAGCCAACATTCCTTTCCCTGTGCCAGCCATTCATTCCTGTAATATTTAGTGGATTGCAAAGAGATTTTGGATTTCCTGTCAGGTTTCTGTCCTTCGGGGAGTTAATTATGAACTGGGACTCAAGGAATAACCCCCGCCGCGGTGCCACATTCGAGGCTCGGTTTGTGCCTGTGTTGCTGCTCTGATTTATCATTGTCCCCCTGCTTCTCTAAAAGATCCTGTTCAAAAGTCCAAGGGAAATCAGTGATGCAGGTGGTGCACAATGGCACACGTACGGTGGATGCTTCTTACACAGCTAGGGGGGATAAAGAGGACAAAAGGCAGAAAACACCTAGTTTTCAGTGCCTCCACCTTGCAGCAGGTTCCCATCACGCCAGTCGATGCCCTTGGCTGGCGAGCCCTTGCCCATGGAGCAGGGACAGGCTGCGTTGGGCTTGAGCTACCACCAGCCTCGGAGATGCAGCTGAGCTCCCCAGGCTGCCCCCGTGTCCCTGTATCGCTTTGCACAAGCCGTTCACGTGATTTCTACCCTGCAGCGAGTGCAAGTAGATGCACTTAAGCCTGTTTTAAATGAATTAGCGTGGGTACTGCTGGCATTGACCGCTGAGCTCCTTGCCCAAGTATTTACGCAGCCTCTCTCTCAGGTGGGTTTTCCAGCCATGCTGAATTCCGTTCTCCTCGGTGACTGCAGTGAATACATACACTTAAGTCTCTCTGTGAGCAACTTCCCCAGCTGTAAAATAGGGACAGTGTATCGCTATGTTGCAGGGGCGAAAGGAAAATAAATACGCGAAAGCTCCTAAGCAGTTTAGATATTAAGAAAATGAGATACATCTGTGGCTAAAATTTACAGGCAGACCATTTGGATGCAATCTGATTAGACTCATCCCATAGTAAAGGATCGTAATTTCTGTGAGTTCAAGAATGCTCCTTCTGCCCCAGTGAAGCAAAAATCATTGCCAGTTCCTCGGCTTAGGTTATGTCAGCTCCGGAGGAAACATCTGAACGAAGCGGCTGATACAGTCAAGCGGAGCCTCGTACGCTGGTTTTGCACCCGGGCTCACTCCTATCGGAGCTGCAGGAATGATTTCTTATGTGACGAAGCAGCAGTTCTCCGAGGGCTCAACGCAGATCTGTATGGTATAGACATCTCCAAGCAATAGATATTCGCTGCGGGTCAGGTGTCCATTCGCAATGGCATTCCTGCCTCATTTCCCAGTTTATACGGGATCAGTGCTTCTGCGTATTATGACTATGGCTTTTTAGATGTGGTACAAGAAGCCAGAACACTGTATCTGCTGCACTGTTGAACTGAAGCTGCTGGGCCAAGGCTCAGAAAAAAAAGGTGGCATTTAACAGAGGCTTTCTAGTAACGGGGACAGGACTCCTCCAACATGAGGAGGGGACCTGCAGGAGTCAGCTCTTCAGGTGAAATTTCTTGTCCAGATTATATTTCAGAAAGCACCACTCTATTTGTAACAGAAATTAACAATTTCTAATGTTACGTTTTTCCTGGTTTTGTGCCAAACTAGCCAAAATCATGCCCCAAATTCAATGGAGACTCATCAGCCAGAACGCCAGTGAATCAGTGGAAGAGCGTTGTCCCCTTCTCCTCTTCGCCGTGACTGGGGCCGGCCACCTCCCTCTGGCTTGTCATGGCACCACGAATCACTGCTCCTAGCCTTCAATTTAACATTTCTTTGGTCTTCACGTTTGGAGATAAAACCCCCCAGTGAACAAGCCCCGGTCCTTGTTGTCCCTCCACGTAGACCCAGCAGCTCTTTGCCTGCCTCTGCTCCTCCCAACGTTGTCTCCTACTTCTCAGCATAGCCACCTTCGTCGTCCTCTTTGCTGTAGCACCCTGCATGGGCCCTGCCAGAGTTACCGGCTGTTTAATTGCCTTGTCGCGGTTTACCCGGGGTCTGTGGGACCCTGTAGGAGGTATCAGTCCGGTACGTAATGAACCTCTCCGCAGGTGGGGAGGCATTTTGTGCAAAGCACGGCAGTAAAATTCTAGCTGTACAAGTTTCTCATCAAATACCGCCTTTATTTCTCCTGCCTTTTCTTCTTCACTACTCCTTTTCTTCAAGCTCTCTCTCCCAGCAGGTCGCACAGTAGTTTTGCCACCTGTCGCAATCAGCTCCAAGGAAAGGGCTGCTGAGCTGAGGATGGGAGGTCAGTTCCTGGGAGATATTTCAGGCAGCGCTGCGAGGGCTCAGCCGATTTGACCAGATCAGTTCACTGTCTCCAGCGTAGCCTTGGTTTCGTCCATGTAATCATTTTTACTAGTGTTCAGACAGCCCTTCCTAAAGCACTTTAGAATCTGTCATCCAAAGGCTTTGGTATAGTTGAAAAGTTTATTGTTAATATTATTTTCAGATCATTAACAAAGAAATCATTGTCTCTTTGGGGAAAGCAAGGTACAATAAAAAATAAGTCAGCCAGGGTCACCGCGAGACTCGTTGTCAACGCTGAGATTAAACTGCCAAAGTTCAGGACGATCTCCCTTTCTGCGAGACTATGAAGAAGGTAGAAATGGACTGTAGGTGGGAGTAGGTTTGTAAGCAGAGGCTGTATTTTTATTCGACAAGTGGCACGTCCTTAGATTATCACAACTACAGCAAAAGACCCCTGGAGAGCTAGAGTTTGACAGCAGTGGCAGAAGGTTTGAGTGACCTGCAAGTAATCAAACTGGACTCCAACAGTAAAACGGTTTGTAGGATTAGACCCTAACAATTTTACTCTTAGACATAGATTAGCCAAAAGAATGCTGCTGTCTCAGTCAAAGTTTCAGGATAATTGATTAATACTATTAAGTTAAACTTGAAATTATTATTTTTGTCCAGAAATTGGCTTGCTGTTTGTTGCTTAAGACCCAAAGAAGATCTGGCCTGCCTGATGTGTGTCTTTTCCAACTACATCAGCTGGATTGACAAAAATATATCGCCTCTTCCCAAAACCTTGCCTTGCTTTTATCTTTCTCCCATCGCAGCCACAACAAAACGCTGACATTTGCTGTACCACAAAATAAACTCATAATTCGGCATGTATCCAGGTCCTCTGGCCCTCTCTGCTTGAGCAGGGTGTTGGGGATGGTACGAGAAGGGGTTGCTGAGCCTCAGGTGTGCCTAATGCAGCAGAAATTGCCATTTCAGCTGAAGTTTCACAAGCAGAGAGGTATAGCCTGTTAATTTTCCACTTTCATGCCCTATATCGCATGCACGGAAATGAAGACATGCCTCTCTTCTGCCCACGGCAGTCTTTGGAAGCACTGCATGCAGGTCTGTCCTGGTGTTACGTTTTTCAGAAACCTTACATTCATCCATTTGAAAGGGAGCAGAGAAAGCTTTTCCCTGCAGAGGTCCAAAAGATTCATTTGGGTTTTCTCAGTACCAAATCTTCACTGAACTCCCACAGAGTTGAGCACACCGTAATGAAGGAATTTTTAGCAATGCTACATATAAAATTGGAGCAGGTGCTCTCAATAAAGAAAATTCTTAACCCTGCTCATATTTATTTCAGTTCCTCTCTGTCTGGGCATAAAGCCACCATTTCAGTTTCAAGCTTTCCTGGCTTGCTGGAAAGGGTGAAGGATAATCTTTTTTTCTTCGAGAAAATGTGGAAACAGATTTTAACATCAGCCCTGGAAGAAGGTTAGGTGATGTGCCAGCAATACTTCTGAAATGAACTGCTGGGCCACCTAATTAAACAAACTCTTCCAACATTTTTCAGGCTCCTCTTTCCCGGAGTGCATGAAAGATCGATTTTGTTCCTTTGGAGGGTGACATGAAGAAGGGAGCTCATAAACTGCCTTTTCCTGTTTGTCTCCCAGATATGCATTTATTTAAGGGATGAATATCACCTGCAAAAACTATCCCTGGAACCAGACATTGCATGTTTGAGCACAACTCCGTAACTGGAGTTTGAGCTGCCAGTGATGGAGATGCCCATTGCATTTGGGTGGTGTCGGGAGATGCTTACAGCCAACGCTTAATTGAGGCTTGTTATCTTTCCCATTTAAGTCCCCGAGATGCACAAAGTCATGCACCTAGGAATAAAGGCAGCTCCTTATCCTCCACCCTCCCAAAAGAAAAGGGAAGCTTCCTGAAGAAAGAAAATCCCAACGCAGAGCACCAGCGCCTGGAGTGCAAGTCAGCTGAGCCCTGTTCAGATGTATATAATTTGTGCGAGCTGGAGCTGCGAGCTGCCATATCTGCTAAACTGCTCTGGGCCGCTGGACAAGTCTGGGGTGAAAAAAAAGAAAAAAAGGGCTGCCAGGAGAGCGGGAGACAAACAGGCCATTCATAACAGCATCACTGTAGCGCTTTATGACATTTCACGCTCGCAGAAAGAAATCGCTAGGAACACTGCAAGGAGGCTCCGCGTTCACCACGGCGCAGGTCCCGAACTCTCCCGCTGCTTAAAAATAGACGCCTGCCCCCCATCCCACGGATGGTCCCTTAAGGTGGATCCCACCGGGAGACATGCACCGGGTGGGCATCGAAAGGCAAAGCGGTCCTTCCTCCGCCTCGCTGAAGCGGCCAGGGCATGCTTGGGGTCAAATCGTACCGCTATTTTTATTATTTTTTCCTTCGCCAGAGAGGAAAATAAATGGTAGAGGCAAAAGTAAAGTAACTCCTGTTGATTTGAGGCGCTGCGTATCAGCGCTGAACTTTCCTAACGTAGCTTTCCTTACAGTTTCCACAGTCACCAGGCTGGGTGACTTAAAGGAAAATATTTCTTGCCTGAAATTATTATTTTTGAAAGTTTTCACAGAAATCCTTCTTTTCTTCCCCCCCCCCCCCGAACGGATGGGCAAATTACCAGAGCAATCCTATCAGCTGGGAAAGAGATGAATAACATTTTAGTCAAATCATTTAGGAAAGAGATATCGTAAGGTCTGCCAAAGGCATTGTCCTATGAATTTATTCAACAGACTCTAATCATCGGTGGACCTGATGGCAATCAAAATATTATAATATCTTTTTCTGCTAATGAAGCAACACAGATTTTTTTTCAATGATTGCATATATGCTGCTGAAAGTCAGAAACAGCTTATCTGCATACATGAAATCCACCACTTGTAGTAGAATCAACTTGTTTATTTAAAAAAAAAATACAGTTCAATATTGCTTAAGAGATTTAATAAAAGGAAGACTTAAACTGTCCCTCTTGAAAACAGATGAAAAACTGAAAATCAGATGAAAGTTTAAAGTAGAATTAAGAGCATAACCTGTATCTCTGAACTCTGTCTTATATTCACCTCATTGCATCATTCAGGCTTACGGATAAATTTTTTTTCCAATAGCAGTATTTGAATTAAATACAAGGTCTTTACTGCTATTAAAAAATAGAGCAAACATTAAAAAAAGTCTATCAAAGTTCAGATAAAAATTAACTCAGTCTAGAATTGTGAAGAAAACATTATTCAGAGGAACAGAGAGAAATTTAAATAGCCAGTGAATGTGGGGTATGAACAGCCCGTTAACAGCACTGAGGTGCAGCAGTGAAGTTAGATCATTTTCTTAACTGTTTTCTTTGACTAGTGAAGAAAAGAACTACTAGCAGGAAACCCTGTTTTATCCCTCCTGACTTATAGCAACCATATCTCTTTGTTTTATTTGCAAATCCCTTTTTTTCTAGTTCCAACCCAGTAAGACCACACTTTAAAAAAGTGACATAAAACTTCCTTATTTCACACAAAGATTAATTCAAAGGTCTACCTGTAGTACCTGGTGTAGGACGCTACACTTTTAAGGTATCAAGTATTTTGTCATTGCTTTCTGTAGAGAGAAAAAGAAAAAAAAAAAACAAACCCACAAAATTTGTAAATGTAAAACTGCCAAACAATGCTGATTAAAAAAAAAAAAAACCCTAACCAAATTTAACCACTAGCTTCTTAATACTTGTCCATCCAGCTAAACTTCTTTAATGCCCTTACTCCCTAAAGCCTTTGAGAATCTGCACATTCCGATAGAAGCTGCAATTCTAGGCTTGAGAAAATGAAGCCTAAAGTTATTACCTATATAACCAAAAACTCAGTGTGCCCTTTGAATTTCATGACCCAGCTCTTAATAACAACTGAAACCCCATTCCCACTAAGTGCTACAGAACTTGTCTGATTTCATGGTGGGGGCAGCCTGGTCAGCTATTTATAGAATCGAGATGAACATTTGCTGACATACACATGGAAACAATTGCGAATGCAAAGTGACTCATGCTGGGTCACAGGCTGACACACATTTGTTAATCCCCAGTTTTGCCTTCACCTGAAATTGGAAAGAAATGGTGATCGCACTCAAAGCTAAACGTCTCCAGCCCGTATTTCAATTAGAACTGATAAGACACTTGACGTGTTTCAGCTAAAGAGTGAAGGCACTGTAAAAAAAAAAAAAACCTAATTAAGTTTAATTGTTGTGCAATGGTTTAATCAATGTGGTTGGTAATTAAGTGCAAATTATGCACATAATATATTGCAGATGTGTAGCTCTACTTGAAGAAAATGGGGGCTATTATGGGATGGAAGAGTGTCTGCAGGGAGGGCAAGAAATTTGTTGCTAAAGTTGCAATAGTGGCTGTGGCTATCTAAGAGTGAGGTAAGGCTCTTATGGTAGTTTTAACATTAGAGCTTTTTCTATCAAAAACCTTCTTTGTTGTTGGGTCTTAAAATAGCAGAAAATATGGAAAACTCAAACCTTAAAATATGGGATGTTAGTGAGATTTGTGATGGTTATTAGTTTCCTCAGAACTTGAGTAATTCTATAAACACAATAAACTCAAGTTGAAAGAGTCATTCCATTCTAACCCACTGTTTTTATATCTTCCCACATAACTTTCTTAAAAAATTTCCTTTCTGGCTACAATTTCTCATGTTTAGTCTGAACTTAGAGGTGACTTTTGTTTCCTTCTAAGTTGAAATAAAATCAGTGTGGCTACTATCAGCTTTAATACATGAGAAAGAAGATAGGTAGAACTGACTACCTTGCTCTGCGTATGCTGCTAGCTTCATGTAAAAGAATAGAGTAAAATTAAGGCTTATGCCTTAGTCATTTTGCATTAAGCTTAGAAAGAGCCAAAAAGTTTTTGGCAATCAGGTAGCATTCAGTGCAGGTGAGTGTTTGAGAAACTCTGAGGAAGTTTGAAATGAATTGATTTCAGAAACTTGTTTTTGACTGTGAATAGAACATAATTCTGAAGAGAAACATAAGACTACTAGCGTGCACAGAACTTGCTCTTTGAATCACTTACATCTCACTTACCTTAAGCATTTGTGACTGTGAATGTAGTGCTGTTCATCACATTTCTAAGCAATGTAGCAATAAGCTAAAAAGGCAATACCTTAACTAAAAAGGACTGATTTTTAGTTTATTTGAAGCCTTCAGAGAAAATGCAGCCATTGCTGTGATATTTGATCCCCTTAAGTTTACTATTGACTCTGTGTTCACAACTCTGCAAACAGGAAGTTTGATAAAACCCATTTTATAGATGGGGAAACTGAGGCACTGAAGAAAAAAATGGGGTGATCATGGTTTCCCAGGAAGTCTATAATGTTGTTAGTTTGACTCATCAAACTTGTGTCAACTGTTTACTCACACGCTTTTCTTCCTGTATCATTTCCTCCTCTTTTTTACCTAAGTTCTACCAAGTAGCATACATATGTATAGGGATCCCAGTAATATTAATTCCATCCTGGGGCAGACTCATAATTTTAAGCTGTCTGTCAAGCTTCATAAGACTTTTTATGCAGAATAAAAGAACTGTTAAAACAATTGGGGTCAGCATCTGCCCACTGGGTGTGAGAACTCCTGTGGACTTTAATGGGATTATTTGGGTGAATAAAATGAGCAGGGATACCCCATGGCTTCCTCATTTATTCCAGCAAATGGAAACCTGGTGTTATATGCCCAGAAGAAAATGAAAGAGAGGTGGCTGGAGTGTGGTAGTTCTCCAGTGATTTTTGTAAGCAACTGAAAAACCCTGAATTTCCACAGAAACGTTCTTGTTAGGCTTTGGGTTTTTGTCAATAAACACTTTTCCAAATTTTAACAACTGTTCTTCAGTTACTTCTGGTTTCTGAAAATTAAAACATATTCAGATATATTCATAATTTTCTCCATTTTGGTTTTCAACCGCTCCTTTCTTACAGAGTCCAGTAACTAAATCATCTTAGCAGAAATAGAAATTTTAGCCAAAAAATTAAGTTAGAAAAAAAGGCCATTTTTTGTTCCAAAAAAAAAAATGCTGGGACACAGTTCAACTTGTGATAATGATTGTAATATCAGACTAAGGTTCAACATGAAATTTAACTGCAGCCCAACACCCCAGGTAGAGCTGTGCAGATGCCGTCAGTAATGGAGATAAGCAGTAACGTGCCCGTAACTATGTAGGGAAAGGTCAACGGGAAAGGTAGCCTGGTGGCCTCCTTGCTCTGTCGGACAATGAGGTCCATATGTTGCGTGCGCTCCCGAGTCCGTTGCGACTGGAAGAAGGTCAACAATGCAGAATTATGGGGAGGAAAGTGAAAAAGCGCGAATAGGTTTACAAAGGCCAAGAAGTAAGGCTTTCATTTTATATTCAATTTATCTTTTAGCCTCTGAAAAGGGCACAGGGGTTGGAAATTATGACTGAGTTTTTAATTTTATTAATGGCAGGCTTTGTGGTTGCTAGGGGAACCTGACCCAGGAAAAAAAAAAAATGGCCCAACGCAGTATTATCAGGATTAATCTGCTGCCTTGAAATAGTTGGATTTCTCTCCACTGGCCTCATAAGTCCTTCCTGCTCTGCCTATATCTCCATGACCACCTTGTTGACACGAGCCTACCGCTTAATCCTTCGAAGGAAACCTAACCCTTGGCCTGGGAGAGATGTCCCCGAGAGAGGGTAACCGGAGTGCAGCCGTGCGGGAGGTGAGCCCAGGCGGAGCACCAGGCAGTGCTCCGACACCTCCCGGCCCCGCCGCCTCCGGGCGGTCGCTCTTCTCCTGGACAATAAAGCGGCGAATGCAAGCGAGACGCTAATTTAACGGGAGGCTTGATTACACTGCGATAGGGCCTCGCTGGCTGTTTCCAACAGGCCCCTTTATAGTATTAGTATTTATTACACCCTGTATTATAAAGCGCGGGGATTTGCTTCTGTCGGGCAGTTTGGCTGAGCAATGAAACGTAATGTTTCTTTTATTGCTCAATAAACACTGTTCTCTCTTTCACTGCCTCTCCAACCTAGCTTTTCCAAGCCTGTTAAGCCTCTAACTAACACAATAATCTTCCAGCGTTGCAATAGGAGACCTCAGCTTCTAAACATTTTTGGTTACTTCTGAGGCCTCCTAGAGGCGAGATTTGTAGAGCAACTGTTTGGTCTCCCGGACATTTGCAATCCATAGTTGCTTTTTTTTAAAATCAGGCTTTGGTCTTCCAGATGTAGAGTTTCAATGGATTCTCCTCATCCCTCAGAAAGAGAGAAGAAACCTGCGGTAAAGCAGTCTTCGTCTGAAAGACCTGGCTGTAGAGCACCTGGTATTTTGTTTTCCTGTTTTCCCGCTCATGTAAATCTGCGTGTGGGTTTGTGTCCCATGATTTAACATGCTCGGTCAAGGCCAGGCGAAGTGCTGACAAGCCACCTACACGCATCTTCCACACTTCTCTGCCAACAAACCTAAATCTTTTCCTGTAACATGCCCACCTCCAAACTAGTCTCAATCTGGCCTTCTCCTCTAAGGAGACCAGTGTCTGTAGCAAATTAATTGATAGTGTTGTGAAGTGTTCAGCTGCCCCACCACTGACAAGAACAAGATTTTCCAGTGTCGACTTCCCTCTGCATTAGTTAATGTTTGGAAACTCGGTACATCAACACGCTGGACTACAGCGACGGCCTCTCATCACCTTGTACGTCTCCTAATGTGCCAGACCATTATCCCTCATGCTGTAATGGGATACAGCGATCACAAATATACTTCCTTGCAATAATATTGCGGATCGTTAGCGTTTACAAGGGTGAAACTGAGCCGTTTTAGGCTTCGGTTGGGTAGGGTACATGGTTAGGCACTAAAAAAAAATTATACAAGCTTTGGGGGCATTCCTGAATATTACAGGCAAGGATGATAGAGGCAGTTAGAGTCATTTACCGGTTGCTCTGCTTAGAATTATAGTTTTAATTTCAGTTTCATATTTTACACTCAAAGTAGTTAGTGTTTGGCCCCTTTTTTTCACAAAGCCAAAGATCTTTGGGTTAGTTTGTGCCAGAATCTTGCATGGGGTAGGATTTGTATTTAATATGGTTTATTATGAATGATGACAGCAAATGGGTGCCATTGAAAACCCTCTTGTAAGCAAGTGGCTCTTTCTGCAAAGTGCTCCTTGAAACATAACCTTTGTTTTTCCCTTCACACTGGACTATTCAAATTCCCTGTCTCCCTATTTATCTTTTGTCATGCCAAATAACTGCTCTTGAGCGTCCTCATGCATTTGTAGATCATTTTAATGCCCCGATAGGTCAATGCCAAGTATGACTATAGTTGGCTGTTTTATTCTTTACCGAGGGGTTAGAATTTTTCAGCCCATGTGGCTATCCCAGCAGGAACCTTATCCACATGTTTTATGTTTTATGATGCTGTCCCCCTCTTCTGTTGAATGATAGGGGGTTTTGTTTTAATTAAATGCTGAAAGTATAATGATAGAATTATTGGGCTGTCTTCAATGTCAGCCTGAATATTCAACAGGAAATCAGGGAACTTAAAGTCAATTTTCACACCTGCCGTGATGCTGACAGCTTTTTCATTCCCAGAGACTACCAGGATAACAGATTTCTCTTTAAATGCACATACACGCTCATTTATATGAAGCTCTACTACCATATTTAGCTTATTATTCTATGACTTTCTATTTTTTTAAAAAGTTGTATTGGGGGAAAAGTATACAACCAGCACTAGTATAATTAGGGAAGAAGGAAGGAGACTTCTAAATTTCCAGCAATGTGTTTTCTGGCAAATGTAACGTGTTTTTAATTTTGAAATTACTGTTAATAATTTAAGGAACATCATTTTGGTTACTCTACCAGCAGCTTCTCTGCTTGCTTCTAAGACGATTTTGTTCTGCATAGAGAGTTTTGTCATCAGACTGTGAAGGTGGCCCTGTCTCTTCCATTGCTAATTACTCAAATGCCTCGTTAAGTGATGTTTGTATTCATTTTTTTCCTCTTTGCAATTAGGGATAGTGGTTTGAATGTTTCTATGGGCCTGATTCAAAACCCACTGAGGTCAGCTGAAAGACATGTGCTGACTTGCCTGCCTTTGAGCAAGCCTAAATTACCCTGGCATTCTTTTAATTTACAGGCAAGCGCCTGACCTTTAGTCCAAGCCGCGGACCACTTCTACGCACAAAGTGCGACCTCCTGAGCTGCAGAGCATCATCCCAAATGCTCCTTCTCAGAGCTGTTCCCCCCCAAAGAAGTACACATCTGCACCAAACGCTTCGTCCTGCTGTCAAAGGGTTAAAAAATACACATTTTAAAATGAATCCGTTTGAATCATGGCATGAGAGAGACAGCTCAAATATTTTCTCAATGGAGAGTTAGTGGAATTTTCTAAAGATCTGGGGTGAAAGAAAAGTCTTCAGAAAGTCTCAGAAGAAAGATCCTTTGAAATGGCCCGACTTCTGTTATGATAAGCGGTTCGATAAGCCCACCCATGGTAAAGTTATTAGGAATTCATATCATATGGATCCCATTAACCTAAACGTTTGCTTTTAAAGTAAACTTCTCAGTACATGACTACCACTAAGTCCAAGCACTTCAGGTTTGAGGATTGTGTTTTTACAAATGAATCTAGGGTTATCCAATCAATTAGCCGAATTCCCTGTGTAATTGTGCTTTAAATGAATCACCTGGTACTAATGAGACTGCTTGCCCATTAAAAAAGAAAAAAAAACCCCTGCCTTTAAAGGAAACAGTTTAAAATTTGTGAAAAAATATCACTCTGTATATAGTTAATCTTTGGCACTCACTGCCTTGGAATATAACCAAAGCAGGTAGATTTGAAAGATTAGGCAGAAGGATTTGGGTTTATATATCAGTCAAAATATTACTCAATCTATTTTTAATTTCTTGTTGCAACAATTCCAAAGTCTTTATCTGAGATCAAGGCCACAGTATTTAGGTGATAATAAAAATGTATGCTAAGAATAAAGTTGCGGCTTATTCTTTACATGCAGGAAGCACACCAATGCCATCAGGATGACAGGCAGAAGAGGAGGAAGGAACTGAAGCTTGATGAGACTGAAGGACTAGCCCTGGTTACACAAAAAGTCAGTTTTAGAGCTTGGAAGGGAACCCAGTTATTTTAATCATCTTCTCTGCTACACTCTGTTGCATTTTGGAAAGGTTCAATACATAAGCTTTTCCTATGAAATAATTTATCTCCATGCTATATTATTGCACAATTTAGATGTATTAGAGGCCTTATAGAAGCATAAAGGATTCCACACAAAATGGGCTATTTGTCTGTCCCAGTCAGGCAACACTTAGCTATCAGCAGTTTAGTGACGGATTTTATCATTAACTTACATTATGTTTCTAAATGAATTCAGTTGAGCAAAAAGAAAAAGAGAAGAAAGCAATTAAGGCCATGCTATAAACAGTGGAGTCCGCAGGCAGGAGGCTGCAGCGAATTATACGGAACATACTTTTCCTAACCGCAACGTGATTGAAACAATTTACTGGATGCGTGCATTGAACTACAGGGATCCGAGTGACTGATGGGGGAGAAATGTCAGCCCTCCTTCCTCCTGCCCGGCAAACACTTGATTCTCCTGTCGGGACACGGTTGTGACTTTGTCATGTTGCTCTGCCGTTTCGTGAGCGGCTCCGCTCCGGTTTGTCCCGCCGGCTGGTGTGAAGTGATGAAACGCCTCAGATCCGAAGAGGAAAACCAGCCTCCAGATCAGATATTAAGCATATTGTTGGAATTATTGCATGGGCTATTTTTGGTTCACTCAGAGGTCAGTGCACCTCCGTGAACAGGGAACTATTAGATATTCCCCTGGACAAACAGAGAGATAATTGCTCGGCAAAATAAAAGAAAGCGCTTGGAAGTTGGCAAACTAGCGAATATTTTTGTTCTAATTTAGAAAAAGCTCTGATATGAATACTTGGGATTTCTGGCATGTAAAAAGAGTCTGATTGAATGTCTACCCAACTGTTTTCAGTGAGGTGGAAAAAAATGAGAAACATGCAAGAAGTACCTACTTTTGATCACCAAGGTGTTTTGATCTCATAAATTATGTCTGAAATTAGGCATGGACTGGAAAATGTGAGTGTGTTTTCTCTCGGTCTGGGAGCTTCTGGTTTTGAGAGAAGGAGCACTGTTCCTCTACCTTCATCAAATGCCTTTTTTTTTTTTTCCACCTCTGCTTTCTAACAAGTAGGTTTCTCTTGCCATTTATCAGAGGTGTCATGCGTATAGGATGGAGAAGCACCGCACACCTCCCTTTCTTTCTCCTCTGAGACTTCCTCAGTCCAAAACTTGAGCTTAGATCCAGAGAGACCTGAAAATGTTCCAGTCTAAAGAGCAGGTTGACCTGCAACCTAATCTCATCCCAACTGTCATAACACTAGGTTAGCCATGCACAGCTAATAAATCATAATAATGCTGGGTTAATGGACCCGGCTTTGACAGTGCCAGGATTAGAAGGGCATACAATAAACAAAGAGTTTCTGAGTAGAGAGGTACAGTGGAGCAGTGAAAATCACCAAATGATGCAACAAATCTTCTGCTGGTATTTCCACGGGCCGCCGCTATACCCAGTGCCAGGGGGAGCTCAGACAGCTCCCTTCCGCTGTCCCTCTTCTCGTCCTCTCGTGCCAGGCCCCGAGACAAGGCGTGCAAAGAAAAGGTTTGGTGTGCGAGCTACACCTGGTGTAGTGCTCGGCTGGAGAGCCCGCGCGGTCCGTCTGGAAGGGTAGGAGAGGACACCGGCATATCATCTCGCCTCAAGTGGAGGTTTCCTCCTCCGCTGACCACGCTGGAAGTTCGCAGCTCAGCAAACGGGAGTGCGATCCAGCTGTCTGCAACGAGGCCCTAAGCATGTAGCTAGTTCCAATTTAAATAAAGCAGAGATAACGAATAAGGAAGGAAAAACACATCTGAAGAAGACATCCGTTTGTCAAAGATTTCAGAATGTTTTGCTGAATAGATGTTTGCCCAAAGAATTTTGTTCCCCTGTAAAATCTACATCTTCTGAAGC
Organism: Apteryx mantelli; assembly: GCF_036417845.1. Classification (NCBI taxonomy): domain Eukaryota; kingdom Metazoa; phylum Chordata; class Aves; order Apterygiformes; family Apterygidae; genus Apteryx; species Apteryx mantelli. The sequence continues at coordinate 3,875,413 of NC_089987.1, forward strand.
AAATGCGTATGTAGACAGACAAGCTGTGTATAAATCTATTTATTATCTTTTTACTAGAATGCCTTTGGCAGAGAAATGTGCATCTCTTGGATCCTGAAATAGATTTTAACATTGTTTTCTTAACCCCATCATGGGAAAGAGGATGGATTTTTCAGCCCTTGTTAATGATGGACAAACCTGAAGGCTTTTGATAATTTACTTTACAATGGGTAAATATCCAAAGTAACCTTATCTGAACTAGCCAGAATCATTTGGCCTGAATAACGAAGCTGAAAGTCTCATGAGAACAGGATTTCTTACAAGATTTCCATTATTTCCTCTTGCCAGTAGGAAAAGTGACACAAAGAGGATATCCTATCTTGCTGTATTTCAGCACCTCTGCTTCTCCTAGTAGCTGGAACCAAGAAGCCGCCAAGTCATGTGAAACTAGAGATTGGGAATAATTTAACTGATCTTTTTGAAAAGATTAAATGTGGCTGCAGGTTTATCTGAATAACCACACAGTGGTAGAGAAAGTCTATTAATTTCAGTGGTGTTATTTCTTCACTTACATATTTTGTTAGGAGACAAATCAGATTCCCCTTCATCCCCTACACTTTAGCAGTATTTTTGCTGATAGAACTGGGGCTTTCTTAGTAGAAGAAAAATCTTGTTTCAACTCAGAGTCACCCAGAGAGGTGAAAGAAGAATCTTAGGTTACAAGTTGAAAGAATAAATTGTCAGCTCAGAGGAACTAATCTTAAGCCCCAGTGAGTACAGTATGGCTTAACTTTCAAATGTGAACTTCTAAAATTGCTAGAAACATCCCTTTGCCTCAGACCCTTGGATTTCTAAGGGAAAAATTAAAACAGTACAAGATTTAAGTTCTGCCTGACCTGACTACGGAATATGGAAACACACCATTTATAAAAGATCGGAGCTAAAAGAATAGAGAACCTGACATTAATAAAAGTGTGCACCTCCAGACAATAATGGGGCCTTATGCTTTAAATTACGTGTATTAAAAAAAAAGAAGGAAAGGAAGAAAAAAACAAAGGAAAAGAAGGGCCATGATCCTTGCTGATGCCTGCATTTTTGTTATTAGTAGTGGCCCTGTCCCAGCCAGGAACATATCACATGCAGAAATCAAAACTAAATGTTGAGTAATACATTGGGGGGTTGGGATTTGAAATCTCCATGTTTGGGTTTGCTCCAAGATGAGCAGAATAGAGCGATCTGGATCCACCTACGCTTCAGCAGCTCCAACAAAATCTGTTCACTTGACTTTCACTTAAGGTATATGCCAATTTGATCCAAAGCTCTTTGAAATGAATAACTTTCAGTGACTTCCTTGGTCTTTGGATCTTGCTATTGAGAATATCTTAGACCTGTAATAAATGTGGACTCCTCCCTGCCTTGAGCAAGGAGTACACATACAGAAGAAGTCACCATCAATGCAATGGTTGCAATCGTTTGTAAACTTCTCCAGTTAAAACAGATCAGTAAGAGCCTTACATTAGGTGATGGATTCTGCTTTTAGGTATGGGAGTGCTGGAGGCTGAGCCCTTGGATTTCCTTGGGATTGCTGCACTCCTACAGAATATACCTCTTTCTGGGTTAAAACAGGTGTACAATCAACCCTTGTTTATCTGTGGGTGATTTATTTTCTTGCTTATTAACTTTAATAAGGGTGCAGAAAAACCTGACTTAGCTCCATGCAGGTCCAGCTGGGCTTATTAGCTCAGTACAGCTCTGCCTCCGTACTCAGAGACGGTCAAGACTGGGGTTGAACCCCGGTTCATACACCCTGAGGGCTGCGAGCTGAGTCCCTTCAGCTGGGTGTCTGCACATCTCCCAGTGGTGCCCTGTCCTATCCATCCGTTCCTTGAAATCCTTGTGAGTTCAGTGCCTGTTTTATGAGCTAGTGGGCAGAGTGGACACATGACTAAACAACAAAATACCATAGGAGAAGCTGGAGGGTTGCCTTGCTCATTTACTCTTTCACTTAACTCTCACAGTTGAGTTTCGACATCTAGAATAATACCTCCTGTCTGTCTGGGTACTGAGTTTAATGGTTTCTTGGTTTCTCAAATTTTTATCAGATTTGCATTTCCTCTGATTGTAGCTTTGATGACTGAGAATTGGCAGGAGGCACTGCACATACCTGTGAGTGAATTAGGAAGCATAAAGAAGAAAGGCTGTAAATTAGTAAGATTCTTTCCTTCTGTAAATAAATATACATATGTCTCCACAAACAGGTTATTCTACTTTAGCCTTGCAGAACCACTGTCTCCAGCAGAGGTAATCCTGATTTTAATCAGTGCGCCTGTTTTCCTCAAAAGCGGAGTCCTGATTCTCACTGCCTTGAATGGGAGTTAGCGCAACTCAACTCTTCACAACTTTACGACTCTTTGACACCTGAAATCCACGTCCATGCACTTCCAGGCGATGGGGAAACTATTTATGCAGATCTGTTTACACTGTATCTCCCAAATCTTTGCAGCATTTGTTTTTGCAATTGTTGCTCGTGAAAATTTCTCTGGGCTATTAAATGAATCTTTGCAATGCCGTTCACATTCCTGGACACTTGTTCGCTCAACACACATCGTTCTTTAAGGGTTCCTGTCCCTTCACGCGCTGCCTATAGCTCCCTTGTGATGTCTCAGGCCCAACTGAAACGAAGGCTCCCCCCCGTTGACGTTCTGATTTTGGTTCTGAAGAAGGATGTTTTTCTGCGAGGGCTGGCGTTTCCGCAGGTGGCTAGCTGAGCTTGTTTATTCCCCGAGTATTTCAAAGCCTGCACTGTCCCGCGGCTCCACATCATTTGGGCAGCTTTAGTGCCCTACAAAAGCGCGGAGGAAAACCCCCTTGAGCACCGGGTGTTACAACCTTCTCCAGCGGAGTGGCCAACCACCTCAGCCCTTCAAAGCCTGCCTGCCAGACCACGCAGCGCTAAGATGCTGAAATATGCTCTTTCCTGGCAGCGTTTAAGAACTGCCAATTTAGTGGGAGAAGGAAGTTGGCAGAGCTCTGTCTGTAGAAGACTTTGAAATATTATGATTTTTATCAGAAATGACAACAACAAAAAGAGCGTAAGCCAAGTGTGCTCCAAAAGCTGCGCTTTTCCCCTGCCTCCCTCCGCTCTAACCAACGTCATGGAGAGAATTTCCTTAGGTTTTCTCCAGGAGACAAACAAGGCTCTGTATAGATGAGTTTGACTCGGTTACTGCTAATGTCTTATGTGGCCTTACTTTCCTAAGGGACAACGTGCATTTCGATTAAATGATTAACAAAGCAAAAGTGTGACGCTTCTGAGGTCGTTTAAGTGCATGAGGCTACATTCTTTCTCGCAGAGCTGGTGAAAGTAAACAACATTATTATAGATTTTGGTCATGCCCTGGCATCAGTAAGTATAGTTTCTGTGTTTGCCATATGCTCGCATTGAACTGGAACAGCAATGCGTACACAGGGAAATTGTTTAAAGAGCCAGTTCAACCTCAGTACTCGCTGTCAAAATTATGATGTACACGATTCATTCTGCTAACCACAAAAGAGTTTTTGTTTGTCAAGTGAAATAATGTGTAATTTGGTATATCATTTAGGAAAGCTTTTTTCTTCTTTTTTTTTCTTTTTTTTTCTCAATATCCGACCACAGGCCTGGAGACTGTAGCATCAGATTGGTGGATATCATCCTGCAGCTCCCCGGGACAACAGTGACTCAATGTAAGATAGGAGACGGAGGACGCGTAAGCCAAGACTTGAAACTGTGATTGCAGAAGGAGGCTTGCTGAGCCAAATAAAGAGAGGAGGGAAAACTGACACCCCGCAAGACATGGACAATTGTTGCCACCGGCTGGGAGGCCTTAAATTACAAACCCATTCTGTATATCCAAAAGCTTACACTTTCTATTTATATATCCCACTTCTTCTCCGCACCAAAAGTTGGATTTGGCAAATGCAGCTATTCCCTGCAGGCATATGGGTGAGGTTTTCTGCAGAGAAAATAAACTTGATTGTTGAAAACCTGTGTTTGCAATTACCCCGGGTTTCAATATTCTGAGGTCAAAATAGATCCTTTAAAAAATCATAATGCTTTGAAACAGATTCATTTTCTTTCTAAAATGGTTATTGGATTAAAATGAAATATTGAAACATTTTTGGTTAGCAAGTCATAGCAAAACTTTTCAATACAAATTATGAAAATATGGAAAGGAAAAAAATACACAAACTCAAGAGCTTGGGACAAAGTTTTGGGGGAGGAAAAAAAGGCTATTTCTGTTAAAAGTCATTAGTTCTAAAAATGACAACCAGATACATTAATCAGTTCAGCTACATTGACCATCCAAAACAGATTTCCAATACATCTTTGGAAGGTTATTCTACAGTCTGAGAGATCTTTGCTTGGCAAAGAAGCAGGTTTAAAGAGTAAGAAACGTTTTCTTCGGGGACTTTGGTACTCTGGATGAGAATCTTAGTTCATAAATATTGTCGCAGGAAACTGTGCGACTGTCTGTGGACAAAGAGCCAGATTCTGAAAGGCGTTTAATGTACCTTAATTCCTTTAGGAGTGAGGAACACTGCCTGGCATTTAAAACGAATGAAAGGTCCTAGCCAGGACTGAACCTGGTAGGTCTCAGAAGCTGGGAATAATCTTTAAATTCTAAAGCAATCACGCAGGGCACCAAACTATTTTTAATGGTCTATTTGCTCTTTATATTTCAACGACATCTCCAGGGCATAACTGCACAAATTCCACATTGGACGACGGGCCCGGAGGTGGCTTCTCGTTTTTCTCAGCAACAGAGAAAGAGGAAGAAACCAGAGTTTCAGCAGCAGGAATAAAAGAGGATCCAGCAAAAACCCCGTACGCAATTATTTAGGTACTTTAGGAACTTTGCGCACTGCAAAAAGGCTTCAGTAGGAATAGGAGCCGGACCCTTTCTCCTTCACCTCATACTGCAGCTACATCTGGCATTTCACCCTTGGAAGAAAACAGTGAGGGGCTTGTTCCCAGAAAGGTGTAAGGCGGGTAGCAAGAGCCCGCTCTGCATGTTCATTTTCCCTTGAAATATTCCTTCACTGCATGCCCACTTGAAGGCCCCTTTATGCTAAGGAAACTTAGTGTAAATAAGAATCAGGCTCAAAGAGCCTGAAAAGCAATAGCACGAGAGTTCAGACCGTTTCGGTTCAAACCGTTGCAGATCAGAGCAGCCCTAAGCCTCATCCCAGACACCACCACAAGAGCGGATTGCTCTGTGCTCGTTAAGTCTAGCTGACGGGCTCTGCTAATTGCCCGGTGCTTGGGGCTGCCATGTTATGTATAGCAAGAAAACCAAGAGTATGTTTTTGGCCGAAAGGAGAGGGGTGTTTCTGTTCTCTCCAGTTTCTTCAAAAAAAAAAGCTCTTTTTTTTTTTTTTCCTTACCTTAAAGTGTGACTTGTAGATGGAGGCCAGAATTTAATTTCAGATAGTGTTACTCCACCTTGTGCAAGTGATTTCTCTTGACACTGCACTGACTGCTCGTGCACAAAAAGCCCTTTATGACTTACACGCCAAAGAGCCTGAAGTATTTTTTGCTTCTCCAAAAATGACATTTCGTTCTGTCTCCCCCCCCCCTTTTTTTTTTTATCACCTGAACACTGGTCTTAAAACCACAGCACGCAAAGGCCCCATGTGAAGTAGGGAAAGGCATTCAGCATCTGCTTATATCCCCAAACTGAAGCACCAGTGTGCCTAAAAAAGCTTGTATTTAAAGGCATTGCAGCTGCATCAGCTCATATTTCATCCAGCCACCAATTTCCTTTTCCCCCTGACAAACAGGCCTCAGAAAGAACGCAGGCCAGAAATTCTCCACGTTAGCGAAACATTTCCTCTTTCCCGTTCTCCCTTCCATTAACATTATTACACTGCTCCTGGGAAAAGATGACTTTTCCAATCCAGGCAGCATATTTCTCTCTTTCTTTTCTTTCTTTTTCTTTCTTTCTTTCTTTCTTTTTTCTCTCTCTCCAGGCTAGCGGTAAGGGAAGAACTGTGGGACGTGGTGACAAGGGGAAAAGGAATATGGGGGCGAAAGGAAATACGACGTTCCTTCAGAAAAGGGACCTTAAAAGCTGCCCCCCTTTTGTATGCAAATGCAGAGGGATAGCAGCTCCCGGGCTCTTCCCTCCGCAGCCTGGGGGATGCAAAGGGGGAGAAAACCGCACACCAAAACTGGGCGGCAGTGTTCATCGTGGGCAGGTGCCCACTCTGGGGTCAAGAAAAGACCTTTTGACTGAGCAGCCAGTTCTACCTACGACTGGTTAATAAGTCTGTATTTTATTTACAGCCTCTGGGGTAGTCTGCCTTTTTCTAGATATCCAGCATCCCGCAGAGAAAGCGTCACGTTTTGTGCAATGCCCGTAGTGCATATATCACTTTTATTCAATTTCTCCATCCTCCCACCTTGCAGGAGCTACCCTACGGCACCTTCCAGCTCATGTGTCTTTATTGCCTGCCGTACAGCGTGACCGTAGCAAATCCGTTCAACCTATGCAAGACCAAAACCAGACTCGATGCAAAAATGAGTGATTATATTGCGTATCAGGAGAGTTGCGCTCATATCAGGTCTGATTTTGGCATGTGAATGTTCCCTTTAGCCGGCTTTTATTTTTCCTTCTTGAAGAACCAGAAGGCAAACTCCCAGAGGAGAGAAAATATCTCACTGAAATTAGTGGTAAAGGACAACCAGGTCATAATTCCTTGCTGCAGAGCGTGTCGTGACCGAACCTTCAACTTTCTCTCGTGTCTGTAAAGGAGAAGAGCAGCATCTGACCACTCAAAATACCCTCTGGAACTACTTTAAAGTCATTTTACCTTATTCTAAGGTAACCGATAGAGAAAATGCATGCTTGAGACAGCTCTCAACAGTTCTAATGGGTGTTTGTTTCTTCTTTATCATTTGGCCTAAAAGTCCTAAAATATTTTGGGTTTTTTGTATCCAGTTTTTCAAGTAGTCAATGCAGACAGCAGGTACCTTTTCTGAAAAAGCGGATTCAAAAGTGGCTGAAATAAAGGGAACAGTTTTCCATTAAAGAATAGGTTTGACAGAAAATTCCCTGCGGGTACTAGTTGCTTAATCGCGTACCAGTGGCTAAATCAGGCATTCTGGATCGATTAGGTTGTACATGGTGTTTGAGAGCAGCTCAGTCTTTGGCACTACGTAGTAAAACTGGCCACAGAAACGGGTGAAAAACCGAAGTTTGAGAAAGTCGGTGAACCGTTCCTTTCAAACGATCAGACTGAGCAAATTTCCATGGGCTATTCTGGCAAAACGTTGCCCTTCCATTTTGACTTTGTAATTTTGTCGTAAAAGACTCTTCTGCACAAAGAAGCCCGTCGAGGCAGACCCGCAAACGTTTTGTCAAGCGACCGTCGGAAAGGGACGGTTTCTCTAATCGCTTTTCTTCCCCCTGTTTTTTCGTTTTGTTTTGTTTTCTTACTTGCTTTTCTGTTTTTGCTTCTCACTCTGACTTGGGAGCGTTGTTCAGACAGACCTTCCCTTGTGAATGGTTTCAGTTTCAACAAACTGCCATTCTGTGACACCCCGCCAAATAAGCACCTTGGAAAATTACCAACAACCTCTAATCTGTACGCTGGAGCGCGTTTCATTTCAAAATCCTCGGCTAGCTATGGACCAAACCAGCTGTGGGTGTAGCTCCATTGACTCCAGGGCATCTCCTCCGCAAGGCAATTTGGCCCAGCATTGCTGGAAAGCAATTTGTATCAGAGAGGCGCGCAGTCATTTCGGAGGTGAGACGCAGAATCAGTTTAAAGCTGGGGAGGGTGTTATTCAGCAATTTCGACAAGAGCAGAAAAATAATATCGTATCTGGTTTCGATTTAGAACGAGCCGGAACACAGGATTTTAAAAATTAAAACTATTCCTCTCGTGCTGGGCTTGAAAAAGAGGCAGTTTCCCATTTTTGAAGGTTACTTGCAAGTTGTCCTCTCACCTTTATAGCTTTGTCATTTTCAAATGAAAAATTCTGTTGTATTTAACAGTGTTTTCAGCAATTAAGGAATCTTTTACTTTTTTAAAAAATTATAAACTGTCACTTAGAATTATGCAAAATTTTAAAATATTGATAATGCCAAATTTTGTAGAAAATGTCATTTTCCAGAAAGGAGCATTTTTCAATGATAGAACACTTACTGTGTAAAAGACGAGATGCATTTATACCTTTTTTCAATGGAAGTAAGAATAAATCTATAACTCAAGTGCAGAAGAACTGTAATGAGAAGCAAAAGCACTAGATACAAGGAGACTCAATTAGGTTAATTGACAACGCAGGTTAATTCTTTGGTTGCGTGTTATGCTCCTCTTGATGACTGATTCTAGTCACATCCCCTGAACAAAATCCTTGATGCATTTTTTTCTCTTTAAATTTACACTGGAACAGCTCACACAAAAATTTTGAACTGTGCTATGACTGATTTTTTTTTTTCTTACCTCACACTGTTTCCATGGTCTTCAAATGCAATAGGAATAATAAAAATAATAAAAACAATGTTAAAGCTATGCCTGGAGAAGCTTTACTTCAGCAGTCCACCGATGTCAAAATACCATTTTTAGCAGTCCTCATTCCCTGTCACATGGTTAAAGATTTTTTTGCTTCATGCCTTTCTGGTTAGAGATGTCTTTTTTGAGAATTTTATTTCATGCATGTCATAGAGCAAATATGTTTTTTATGACATTTATGAATGTGACCAGTCTGGGAACACGCTGTCTGTCTGGTCGGGTTTAAGCCAAAATTTAATTCATTGTAACTAGAATTTCCAATTTTGGTGATAGCTGATACAGCAAACGGGTTCAATAAACTGGCAGTCATCTTTATAGTAGGAGAAGGTAGCTTGCCTTCTGACTTCCAAGAATTATGAGGGAGAGGTTTTAATTATCTAAGATATTAATCAGAAACACTCCTACCTTCCCCTGCCCTTCCTTTTCATTAAGACTTCATCTAGTCCTCTAAGATTTATATTAACAACCATAGCGTTAAAGCAAAAAATACTTCTAGATTCTGAATATCTGTCGTGGAAGTCAGTTCTGGACAATCACTTTTGTCCTGAAGCGCAAGAATCAAGCCTGTAGCATCAAAACATCAAAGAATTTCAGTTTTATGTTGTATTAAGCCTGCCTGTCTTATTTCAGCTCTCCTAACACTCTGAAATACATGATTGAAAGCTGTTAACTCCCAACTATACGCTCCTGGCAAGCAGGCTTGAGGTTTTTTTAATATTTTATTTTAATTATTTTTAGTTTATAGCTCAGCAACTCGACTGTCCCAGGGGAACACTTAAACTAAATTTGATAGATGTCAAGTTAGAAAAAATAAAGACAGCAGTGTTCTTTCTCCCTGCAATTACAAATGTTTGCTGGAGACTTTTCTGACAGTATTAAGCCTAGCAGAGACCTGGGGAGAACGGAGAAGGACGCCGTAGCCGTTCACCGAGGTCACTTTGGCTGATGTTCTCCAGAACCTGGAAGGGGAGGAAGAATAAGACACCTACCAGTAGCAGTGGCTCCTAACGCCAAATGTAGTGGTTTTGCCTTTTTTCCTTATGCCTGAGTATCTTGATGTATTTTACGTCAGCTGGAGGAGCCAAAAAGAGATTGTTTTCTCAGCTGACGTTTGGAGCTGTGGAGACCTTCGAGATGCACCATAGATGGGCTGGAAAAAAACAAAACAAAACAAAACAACAACAAAAATGGAGCTCCGTGAGCTGCAAAGCAGCGAGGATGTTTTCCAGGAAACTGTGCAAAAACCTACCTTTGACAGCCTACCTGAAAAATAAATATCACAAGCTTTCTGAAAAACTAGACTTACTGTTTTCTACTCAGTTTTTTTCTTGTGAACCGAAAGATATGAAGATATCATAAAATGTACTGATTCAGTCAGTGAGAAAGAAAATAATCTCCGTGAAGTTCTACAGAAATTATTCAGAGAGGAAGAATGTTACATATCTACAGTGTAATATGTGAGCTATCTCCATCAGGAAAAGGAATGGACTTTCCAGTCTTTTATCATTAGATCACTGGCTCTAATCTCTTCAGAGGATTTCATCCAAAATCCAGTGAAATCAGTGGGAGTTTCATTGCTCTGAATAAATACCCCGGTATATAATAACAAAGGACTAAAAAATGGTATTATAAAAAAAAATCAGAATTTTAATATACTATTTTGAAAGTACTCAGAACTTTTTTTTTTTCTGTTAGAATAGGAGGAGAAATTTCATAATGGTCTCATCTTTCAATACTTCTTTTCTCATGGCATTTTTGTTTTTGAGATATCCCCATTCCTGTACCTTTTTTTTTTATGTATGATCACTAAAAAAGAGAAGAGAGGGAGTGGGACAGAGAGGCCAAGGGCTGGAAACAAATACCACCCCCCCCCCAACACACACCACCGCTGCCACTGAAAACGAGGTTTGGTTTGAAGCCTGGAAACCATTCCTGTTTTGCTGCTTTTTGTTTTTTAATGAAAAAATCAGAATGATATCTATGAGAGAGGGCCATTTTTCCTATGAAAAATGGGAAAATGACTGCTGGCCTAGTTTTGTGAATTTTATGAATGAGATAGTAGCGTCAGAGAGGTGTCCTTGGCACAAAACTCAGCTTTGAAATTGCCCTGAATCTTGCAACTTTGTTAAGCATAAAACCAGAATTACATTTTCCCGCCAGAGATGTTCTTTCCATGATGGGAACCAAGGGTAATCCTACATTTGTTCTTAATTTAGAATGTTTTCACAGTCCATTTTCTATTCTTTTTAATTAATTTGCAGGTAATTCCCTCACTGAATGGACAAATATTTTTATAGCATATTGGCAAATGTGTTCTTAAAGTGAAATACAATCTAATTTCGTTTCTATAACCATGGAGGGCAGAAGTATTCCCTCCATATTTTTCTTCCTAGCTATCAGACAAATAAATCGGCACTTATATATATTTATGATAGCTGGTAACAAAAGCAAGTCGAGGTCATCTGAATTATTTGATAAACAGGCAGGTAAAGTGGCTTAGCAGATTACGAAACCAAGCCGCTGCCAAATCGTTCCGTGATGATAATTATTCGCTTCTGTTCTTTAATTCTGGGTGGGCAACACTGCTTTTCCTCTGTCCACTGGAAAAAAAAGCAGGATGGCTCTCCCTATGGTTTTTTGGCTTAACTGCATACATCTGGGTTTCGTATCAAAAGAAATAAATATCGGACCTAATTAATCCTCCGAGGCTGCTGGGTACTGACTCCTGAGCAACACGGGCTTTAATTACAGCGTCAGCCAGGCATGGTGATGGAGTCAGTCGCACAAGACTGACTGTTGATTTAATGCAGTATATCATGTCTAAAAGTATCTGGAACAACACTGATTTACATCAGCTGAATATTTGGCTCATTTGAGACTCTCTGGGGAAAAGGGGGGGATACCAATATATATACATACACCCAAAGCTGTGCAGATGCTGGGTATAGCAAACTGGATTGCAAAAATGCTGTTGAAATCCAGAGCTCTTTTTATAACACAGTTCTTAGACTACTAAAATGGAAATGTTGAAATTGCTTAATCGGGGAGGGGGGGGAAGTGATTATATTTTCTTTCAAGAAATGCAAGCTTCTTGATTTACTAGTCCTTTATAAAGGATTATTTGTAACTGATAACATATGTAATGATTCTACCAGAAGATAAAGTTCCTATATTTCAGACAAAGGAGTATCTAGACAGCAGTATTCTGATTAGTTTTACATCTTTTCTAATGCAGCTAATTTAAAGATGGACTTGAGGGATTTAGGTGAACAGCAATAAAACTTGTCAGGAATGGGGTCTGTTATATGTTTTATAATTCTAAAACTGTCTCTCTTCTACTCTCCCCCCCCCCCTTTTTTTCTGAAGACTTTAAAACCATTTTGATTGCAAATATATGAGTGAATTCAGAGCAAATGAAAGTAAAGAGACTGTTAACACTGGCCTCGGTACAGCCGGGCTTTGTGCAAACTTCCCCTCCCTGCCAATGCACCTCGGGTCTAGCTCGCAGTAACCCTTGTTATTCTAGTCCCGGATTTATCTAGAGAAGGGCTGCCAATGGTACCAAAGCATGTGGTTAATTTTTTGCAACGTCAACTAACGAGACCACCATACTTATCTTCCCTCTCAGCCAGAGCTCGAACTGGAACCGGCATCCCCAGACGCACAAACCTGGCGCGTTAATCCTCTGTGACCCCCCCTCCCGCCTCCCCGCTATGCCCTCCGCAGTCCTACCCATCAATGCGGGCTGGTTTTGTTGTGCTAGGCAGCGGTGTGTTTACACGACTATCCATCTAATACAGGATATTATTTTTCCAGTGGAGAATATTTCAAATATTTCCAGTGAAGATTTCTTTCCCCTGCCTTTTTTTATTGGTATTATTAAAAAATAAAAATGGAAAGGCATAAAATCATACCACAAAAAAATTTATGTTAAAGTAAGGAAAGTGGGGAAAATCGAGAGTTTAAAGATCAGACCAACATCCTCCTTGCTCCGCTACGTGATGTCCCCGGTTGATGCACAGATCCTAATCAGAAATCTTGAACTGTGCAGAACATTTGCTAAAATTCCATGCATGTGCATAAATTCTCTTTTCTACTGTTTTACATACCTATGTTATTCTACTCTTTTACACACATATGTTATTTGAAGACAAAGTAACAGAATCCTCAGAATAAATAAATACAGTCATGATAATTAGTTTTGGTCTATAGCTTTGCTTTTTAAAAGTATTTCATAAGCACCAAGGGCCAGATTTATAGGTGTAACGGCAGCAAAATATTTAATCAGTGGCATACGGAAGTAGATTAATTGCAGAAAATTCCCAGGATCACTAATTTCTTATACCTCATCTGTACATACCCTTCAGTGTCAATCCAAGACCTTCCCCTGGCTCTGATTTAAGTTTTAAAAAGTCCTTTCATAGATGAAAGAAGTAAAATGAAAATAATCTGAGGGGCAGCCCCTGCTGCTCTTGGGCTCCAGAGCACCGTATTGTCCCAGATGAGAAGGGCTGTCCCCCCAAGCTCTGTGACTCTCAGCACTTGGGAGCCCTTGAAGGAACATTTCACAGCAGTTTCTTCACTTGAAACAAAGCCTTTGTGGAAAGAAACAATGGCTGCAGAAAGGTCATTCCCAGGAATCACACCAAATGCCATTAATTTTCCTCTATCAGTCCCTCCCAGCTGATAAGACTCTCATTAGACCCTTAAGTCAAGTTCTGCTTCTCCTGATATCTTCAAGTGGTCACTTACATGCTCCCCATCCTCACATCTCTCGGTAGGGTTGGGTTTCCCTTCCATTTTCCTTTTCGTTTTGATAGCTCTGGAAACAGGAGAGTTTGGCCTCACCTGCTATATTCTTCTCACATTAGGAGTTAATCTTCTGCTGACTCAGATTGAGGGCAACTGCTTTAAATGAGCATGCAACACCCGTCTTTCTATTTAAATATTCATTCTACCTTTATCAATGATTATAAGCGGTTGGACACATCAGGTGAAATTGTGTCCTGGCCAACTTTCTCCATGAATGACACTGTAGCTGTGCTGTCTGTCTACTCACACTCAATAGCTCGTAGACACCAATGTGTGTTCCAGCACTAGGGCAAAATATATTAAAGACGGAAAGTTTTCATTTGAGATTTTTCAAGTTATAATGACTTATTTTTACTTATTTACTTATTTCTCCAGCTATATATAGGATCAAGCAACCCACAATGAAATTTTAACAAAACAGGTCCTGCGGCAGTTCATTCCACCTACTCTCTGTCATTCTGCTGAGCTAAGTGAAAACCCATTATACTAATGAGTAACTGTATTTAGATTCTTTCTAGCTCCCCATTACAGCAATATCTGAATACCCATTGCTTCTAATCATGTATTTGCTGAAGGAGGGAGAAAAAAATCACCCTATTTTACAGGTGAAGAAGTGGGACACTAGATGCTTTAAGTCAGGGGACAAGGAGGTAATAAGTCCAGTTTTCAGTTCTAGCAATGAACTGCAAATGCTCTGGCTGCATAACAGAAACCACAGATCAAATATGACTCACCATGCTGGTTTGAATCTGTTGATAGATTAATTTTGCCCTGGCAGGCAGTGTGCTGGATGGGGCACTATCTGTGTGAACTCCTCTGCCAGCCAGGCGTTGATTGCCTTCCTGCAGCTGGCATGAAGCTAGCGTGAGCTCTGCACCTCGTGCCCCGGCGAAGCTAACGGAAAGATAATTCAGCTCAAATGAGTACTTGGGAGTCAATTAGCAATACACAGCGCGAGTACTGTTGCTCATGGAACCACAACCTAAGCACCTTGTTCGGTCATAAAAACAAAAAGCAGTTGCAGAGTCAGAAAGTATGTTTTCCTGAGCACTGTTTTAACCACATAGTCCTCCTCCTTCTGATCCGATGTGCCATTTTCTAGAACTGTTGCACGTGGTTCAGAGGTTAGTACATAGGGAGGGACAAGCAGTGTGACTGAGGATGCAGAAAGCTGTTCATTGAATCACCTATTTTTAAAACTTTTTTTGAGCCCCTATTTTTACTTTCCCTTTATCTTTAAAAATAACCCTGAAAGGCAAAAAGAAGTGAAGTTTTGAGCACGCTTGTGTAATAAAGGAACAATGCAGGTTTGGCTTAAATAAGGAAAACTTGTGTTTAGTGCAGTGAAATAGTCATCAGAGACATTGCATTTCTCAGAGCTGCTTAGCTCAGAAAACCCATCTGATCAGGCACTTCGCAAATGCAAAAAAAATCTTACTTGTTCAAATAGCCTTTAAATGTCAAAATAAAGATTTATGACTCAGAATTGAATATAAATAAATAGCTGGCTGCACACTTGGAACAAATTCTTTTCTATTGTGCAATTAATATCATTGAGATTATTATTGAAAATGCGAGCGAATTTGTCTTTCTGGTTTGCGCACTATTGGTGGCGATGGCGAGGGCTGCACTGAGCACGTTTGCTGGGACGTGTTTGTGGCCGAGGGCAAACGCAGGGATGTGAGAGGCTGGTTGCATGCCCTGCACCGCTGGAACCAGCCTGGCGGCACTGAAAGCACCGGCTTCTGCCAGCAGACATGACCGTTGGTCCAATTTCATCCTGTTTGTTCAGCTAGCAAGTATGTAGTTAAGGTGGGACTGACTGTGATCTAATTCTTCTGAGAGAGGCTTGCAAAACTATTGCCAGAAGAAGCAGCTAGAGGAGTTGTTATCATCAATAGCTGGTAAACGAAGTCCTCTGTTGGTCGTATAAAGATCATCTGCCCGAGTGGACGTCCGTGCCAGGTGGACGCTTCCCCCAAGCTCCCACTTGAACAACGCTTAGACACGTATCTAAAGCAGAAGGACACAGGGCTGAAAGACATGTTTAACCCTTTGCTTACAGCTAAACCTGTGCTTCAATGGTCTTCTGCTTGAAGTTAGCTATACTGGAGGTTAAAAAAGGCAGGCTGCGCTTCCAGTGTGTCTGCAGGAATTATGCAGGAAATTAATTGATAGCTATTTTGGAAGCTACAGTCAAGGATTGCAGCTGATGTAAATCAGCATTGCTCCATTGGTTCTGAGAATGGAAAATCTGGCTCAGTCTTTCAACTAGTTTATCCGCCAGGGATAATTAAGAACAAAATGACAAAGCTGTTGGGTCTCGTGTATGTGAATGCGCAGTTGCTTCAGATTATGCCATGTTATCATAGGGACTTTTATATGTCTTGACTCAACTGCATAAGAAAGTTTAGAACAAGTAGAGTCTTTCACATTTTCATTGTATTATTCATATAGAAATTCCTCTCAGCCAGCTGTAATTTAGAAAGTAGAGGAGGGTTTTATAGTTGTTGATTACATCATACAAATCCACTTGAGAAACTCTTTGTGAACGTCAGAGTCTGGCACAGAACTGAAAAATTTCATATCCCTTTGGTGGAGGAAGCTGACTAGAAATATTCAGTGATCAGGTTTTTTGAAGATGCTGAACGTCTGCAGCTCTTCAGATTTCCATAGCAGTGTTCCAGGGTTTGACACGGTTGAAAAATCTGTCCATTATCATCTATGTATTTAGTTTATGACTCCCTTAGAAAAAAATGTATTCTTGCAAAATGCATCTCCTGGAGCAGAAAGTACTGCCAGCTTTGCCTGGGCACTTTAGGAACACACACAACTTAAATCCATGCTCATGCCAGCCTGTACATATTGGCATCCTCATACTCCTGCCTGACTTCACTGTCTGTACCAGACTGAAACTTGCAGATCTTTCTGCTCTTTTGTTTATAGAGTTATTTTTAAAGCATGTAGCTCTAGGAGCAGAATTAAGGATTTTTGTTGTGAGCTTCATTTCTTGTCCTTTGGGTTCGCAAATGACTTCTACAGCATGGACAACCACTACTGCTTTCCCTTTAGGGAAGTCGTTCACTAAATCTCTACCTCTGCCTTAACTGTTTTTATAAAACATGTAATTAATCAATATTTTGGGAGACTTTGAGTCCTTGGACAAATGTGAGAGACAGATAGACAGGTACAACACAGACACAATGATTATGTAAGCCTTAAATCCGAGAAGACGAACTCAAAATCTCTTTGTGAGGCAAAGACTCGCTTATTTACAAGTCATTGCAGAATTACAGGTGGGATTTCAGAGGGACTGTTTAGCTTTAGCTCCAGGCAGGAGTGTACAAATGAAAAACAAAACAGAAATAAAAAATGTGTGAAACAGGAAAATCAGAGCTTTCAAAAATTTATAATTGGGCGAGAAGAGATAATTGTACATATCTAATCTGACTTTCTAGTGTGCTATATGTTCCTGTTTGACCAGAATATAAGTTTTGAAAGAAACACCTAATCGCATTTACAAATGCTCACTGATATCTTTACCTTTTTCTAGTTCAGTTTATTTTTCTTTTTCATCATAAACAATTCGTTCTTTTCTATTATGACTTCATTATAAGTATGGCATTTTGGCGATAGGGGACAGAACCACTCTGGGCCAGATGTGTTGGCTGCCTATGAAGGGCTTGGCCATAGGATGTTAGTGGTTTAAAGTAACAGGAAACCTGAGGAATATCATAAATCAGGCTTCTCTGACTAGGTTTTTTGTACAGAGTATAACAAAATGTATTGAATAACTTAAGTATGTGTGAGCCTCCTGCCTACCAAATTACTGGGGTCTGCCAGTGGAAAGCACACTAATTTGATGTTGGCCTCAAACAGAAAATTGTTAAACAAAAATTAGGTTTCAGCATTTTAACAAAAAAAAAATCAGCTTGGAGTGCAGTGTTAACAGGAGCCTAAGGATTTAACTAACTGTAATGAAAATAAAGAGAGACAAATTTCTTGACTTTCTAAGCCCCAGTCCTGAGAAGAGTTTTCTGCTTCTGGATCTCAACACAGCGTGAGGGACACAGTATGTAGCACAGGGCGGATTTGCTTTCTTTTCTCTGTGCTGCCATGGATTTCATCGGGTCATAAGTTGACGTTTTGTACTTTTCCTCGCTCATATTGACTTTTATTAACAATAAACAGAAGGTGCTGGACCAAAGTCATCGGATCCATGACAGTGCGTTTTAAAATGCTAACCTCCTACCACCCATGCAAAGACACTGGAAAGGGCTCAGGGCAGATGTCCCCCTGGCCCGGCGTCCTGGCTCTGCCCGGCCGGTGGAGGAGAAGTATGAGAACCACATCCGAACTATTCCCCACCAGGGAGCTCCTTGCAATTTGGACGTGAGCAATCACATTTTAGTGGTACCCCTGGAGATAAACCTGCCCACAGCAGCGCAGATCCTGCCTAACCAACTAAAATTAGTTATTGCCTGCTTGCTCAACCGAGGCCTTAAATAAAGATGATCTAGTCCTGTAATTCTATTAAAGGTCCCCAGAGGTCACCTGGTTCTCTCCCAGCAATTCTCTCCCCTCATTAAACAAAACAAGTACAGAAGGCCGAATGCCTTTTTTTTCCCCCTAATAACGGTTTATTTTTTGGGAAAGGAGTAAATCTAAACTTCCTTCAGCCTCCTCCTTTAGACCGTTCAGTGGAGACAGTCATGACACATTGATGTGTTTGTGGGAAATGTGTTGATACCAAACTTGGTGCCACATTTGTGCCTTAGCAGCTAAACCTTCTCAGATGCCTGTCTCTTCTCTTTCAGAAACCACTGCAAAATCACATATAAACCCATTAAATTAACAAAGTTACACTGATATTGGAACTGCTGTAGCCAAGGTAGAAAATGGCCTGGGTTTTATCCTCTCCTCCATACTGTAGGTGGTTTCTGGTCAGAGGAGCAATCTTTCCTGCTCTTCCTCACCCTTTCTCCATGGTGTCATTACGAGATCTACAGGCATATAAGCCTCCTCCTATGCCATTTTCTTATGGATGTGAGGGCAGTTAATACATTAAATGTTACAGAGAGCTCCAACTTGAAATACACCCACAATCCTTACTACCGGGCCATATTTCTTATAGTTTTTTTTAATATATATTTTGGTCTCTGGCAGAGGTACAGGGAGCGAATGTGGCGTGCAGCATGCAGCGTTTCCCAGACTGTGTAGCTTGGCACCAGAAAATAATTTCTTCAGAGTTCAAAACCTGTCAGGATGCTCTCTCGAAACCGCTCCGCATTTAAGACGTGTAACACTAAAATGTCACTTCTGGAGCCCAAACTGGAGTGCCTTCAGCTTTCTGATTGGCAGAAAGCTGATGGTTAAGCTCCAGGGAATTTCCACTACAGCTGTAAACTTTCAAAAATACTTTGCTGCTGCAAAAACTATAGAGTGTGGTTTAAATGAACAATATGCCCTCTTCGTGCCTCATCACCAGAAAGAGCGCGCTTTCGGCTTGAGCACTTACAACCCGCGGTTTGATTTTTCACCCGCACGAAACAGATTAAGCAGTTTTTATCAGGGTTTATACCTGTCACAAAAAGAGGACTATATTCCAGACCTCTCTGGGAGGAGGAAGAGATGATACAGATGCTTGTGCAGATGTTTGGATCCCATTCTTTTAATGTTCTATGCATGACAAATTTAACCGCCTTATATGCCTCGCAGAAGACTAGATCACGGCCCTATTCCATCCCTGGGATCTCTGAGAAAGCCAAGTATCTAGCTAATATGTTTATGTGACATTCTGCGCTTGGCTCTCCTCTGCTGCCACGGGCCAAATCCTAACATGACCCAGCGCTCTCTCACATCAACTGGAGTTTTGCCTGAGTAAAGTATAAGTCAAAACTGTGCAATGCCTCCCGGTTTTAGGTCCAGCAATTCCATTTCACAAAAACTCATTGTATTATAAAAAGATGCATCAGCTTCAGCCCACTGCAGGCTTTTTTTTTTTTGTCATGGTTTTTTAAAATCTGAACTGGGAGAAGCCAGATCTCCTCCTCCCACTCCCGGCGCTACACCCTTCCCTGAACAAACCTATGCTCAGCGGGACGAGGCTCCTTCCTAAACTGGTTCGGTCTCCTGGGGCTGGAGCTGGCTGGCACTCTGCCCTATTGCACCAGACAGAAAGATGTCTTCTGAGGTTGCCAGGGGCTGGATTACGCCATATTTATTTAAAAAAATAAACAAAAAAAAACAAAAAACAAAACAAAAAAGCACAGCTTTTGCTCCAGTCCTTGCTTAATGTTTACTCCTGTACTCTCTCCCTGCACTTGATTCAAACCTAAGAAATGACTAATGGTTTTATGGGAACAATCCTGACAAGCAACGTAAAAAGAGCTAAACAACATTAGAGAGGAGATGACAGCTCTCCAGCTGAAGAAAGGCTACTGGAAACTGTGCAGGCTCAGGGAGAAGCCTAGAGCACTGATTCCCGATGAGGGACGCACGCCTCGAGTGTGCCGACAGGATTTCTGCGCTTGTCCAGACGGTTCTGGCCGTACCTCTGATGGCTCCTCATGCTGAGCTACTCCAGGTCCCCTCCTGGCAGCTGTGGCTGCTGCGGGACAACCAGGGTGTCCTGCCCACTGAACTGTGGACCTGGTCTGTAGGCCAGCCTGGAGTGCAAATGCCGTGGAGATGTCCCTGATGTGTAGGGTGAACCCCCACGAACTGGCCTCCGTGTGGGACGATGTGCCCCGTTGCATGGGGGTCATCTTCCCCCAAGGCTGGATGGGGAGCCGCTTTGCTGCTCTCCGAGTTCGCTCACTGGCACAGTTCGAAATAATTATGAGCCTGATGAAGACAGGAAGCCAGCCAAATTCATCTGTGGTGCCGAGCTGTTAAATGTATATTTTAGAGGTGACTTTGAGTCACTAATCGTAACGCTTCAGTGCTTTAATTGTGCCCTCAGTTTTTGAAACATGTTACAGCCAAATGACTGCGTAGTCATCGCAACAATCCCATGAATGAGCCGCATAAGTAAGATTACGCATGGAGAAACTGAGAGAAAAAGGAAGACCACACAGTGAGCAGTGTGAGCCATGGGATTAGAAATTGGGATTTCTTGCTCTATGCACTGTCCACTAGGCCATGCTACCCCTTATGATCTCATGAAAGAAGTATATTTTCCATCTGCAAGGAACTCCTCGCAGTATCAGCTAAGCACAGATTAATGTGATCATTAGACACCCTTCGAATGCGGCAGCTGCCAGGAAGCCCGTGTGTATGTTTCAGGAAGAATTCCTAATGTCTCTGTGTCTGGAGGAGTATAAATTCTCCTGCTCCTCTCCAGTAGCCTAATTAGATTTTACTCTGTTTATTAGAAGAGTTTGGCTGCTAGCTTAACGTGAAATAAAATCCACATGATTAAGAAGTCACGAGCAGTAAAGCTTACAGTATGCTCTTAGAAATTTTCCTGTCATATCAGCAATGATGAAATCCACCAGTGTTAAGTAAAGTGAAAGCAGGAGTGTCTTCATATCCAGCAGTCAGGATCATTTCTTCAAGACAGAGTATCAGGGATGGAGGAAGGGTGGGAAAAGGGGACCATGCCATTTAAATGTTGCCTGAAATGAGAGAGTATTACTGGAAAATTTATATTTTCAGCCTCATAGTAGACTGAAAGAAACTTTTTTTTAATGGAACTTCCCTATAAAACAAAGATAAGAAAGGTGTTCTTCAGTTAGAAAATATACTCTTCAGTTCTTCTTACCTGCTTCTATAGACAAAGAAGTATCTGAAGATCCAAGGGTCATAAGAAGATGGGGTAAAGTCTAGATCTAAGTCTATTGGGACGTCTTTAGTATGAAATTAGGTATAAACTCACAGGGCTTGATGTCCTCAGGCATGTAAAATAACCTCCAACAGTATCTGTATCCAGTAGACATTAGAATTTTTCTAAAGTGACCCCTGGTTTTGACCTTGGAACAAAAACCCATTGAGGACAATGAAATGTTTGGCTTTTGGATCAGATTTTTGAATGAAAAATACAGAGTTCTATGATAAGTAGGTAATAATCACTGAGATTCCTGAAATTCAGTTTGCCTCCCAGTTTCCAGATCTGTAGTAGCACTGAAAGTAGGATGAAGGTGGAATATCAGTGCTGAAATCCAGGCATGCATCCCTCAAAACCTCCATGTAGCATTTTTGGTACTGAGGAGCCGTAAAAGAAGACACATATTCTGTTTCCATTGATTTGTCAGGAACAGCTGGCAGCATGTCACATGCAAAGTCATTAGGAACTTGCAGGAAGGAATTTTCCAAATGAGTTTTGAGCTGATGACCCCAAAATCCTACTCAAAAAATGCCTCTTTATTCACATATCTGTGGAAAGAAAAATACAAAGTGTTCCTTCTTTCCCTTAATAATCTGAGAAAGTAGCCTTTAGCTACAAGGTAGATCATTCTTCTAGAGAACCTCTGTTACAGGAAGCAGCTGTGTCCTAGTGCAGGTTTGCACAGATGCTGGGATGCACGGACAACCTCGGGGTCCAGAAAATCCAGCTGGTAGTCTTAACCTGATCTATAGCCACAGATGTGAGGAGTCCTACTTTTAATGGCCCTTTTACAAAGACATTAGGGCTTAGAGTCAGGGTCCAAATCTAAGGAAGCTTGGTGCAGAAAGAAAGTTCTGGAGGCTGAAAAAGAAATAAGCAATCTCAAAGGAGAAAACTAGGAGTCAAGAGAAGAAGGATTCTCAAAGTCTTCCCAAAAAAGCAAAGGGATTTATGTAACCCAAGGGACTAAAAGTGCATTTTGGCCCACTGTCTGGTTTTCCTCCACACGTGCCCAGCCACAGGAGTCCATGTGGTTCTTCTGTTTTCCCAAGTCTTTTGAAATATAGATGCAAGAGTCTTGAATCCCTGCACATCCTTGCATTCCTTAAGAAATTGGCCCACCAAGTAGTTGTAATTCAGGATACCACCATACACCCACGTGTAAGATTCCTTAACAACTATGCACATTTTTAGGCTCAGATATTTTAGAATTGTTTTCACTGTGCCTGAGCTGTAATTGGCTCAGCTTCCCAAGTGTTGGATCATCTAACTAGAGTGTTTTTTGACTCAGAGCCCAGGCACCATATCAAAACATTTATCAATTAATCATAAAAAGTAACTAACATTGTTGTCCACCCAAGAAAAACTGTCACTTACAGACTCATGTATGTTATTCCTTATGAAAGAGCTGCTATATAGAAGTTGATTTCCTGCACAGACCAGGTGGAAAATCTGCTAAAGGCAGAGGTCAAATCTAGTTTAATTTTATACCCTTTGTTAAGAATGTTCTCTCTCTCTCTCTCTCTCAAAAAAATAAAAAACCCTTGTGTTCCTTTCCAAGTTTTCTAAAGTTAATTCATGTGGAAGAAAAAAAGATTAGGATAAAATTTCAAATATTAAATTCAAATGCAGGATTAATGAGTTTTATTTCAAAACCCAAGAGGTTGTCTGGAATTTAGGACATTTTTTTAGTAGCAGACACAAGACATAGCCAGATGCAGTCGTGTTTTGGACCAGCTCAGCACAAATTTAGCACCTTGAAGTAGAAATTTTATGTCTGTTTTGTAAAGCAAACATTTCAACTTTTCCAAAATCCGTTGTCCAGAAGATATTCCTATTGCATGGGATGAAAGAATGGATTTAAAATAATGCTGACTTGTGGCTCTTGCACATAGAATTTGCCACCCCCATCATCATTACTGTAGGTGACGTAGATCCTTTGCCCCATGCAATGCATACATATATTTCTTTCTTTTTCTTTTTAATAGTGTAAAGCAACCCAGCTAACAAATGAATTAAAAGATGTCATGAAACCAAATTCAAGACAATCCTTACAACACTGCAGGAAAGAACTTTCTGCAACTTGGTTTCTTAAAGACAAATAAGGAACAGCTTGGCAGATGTACAAATGCAATTCTTCTCACGCCCTTACAGACAGCATGGCAAATCCAAGGATAATGAGCTACTTCACTTCACACCCGGTCCCTAAGGCAAAGGAGTTGTAGGCCAAACCCGTCCCTTCACTGAAAGTTGGTTTTTATCATCACAGAAACTAACAGTGTTCAACTTCCTTCCCAAGCACGGTTGCTCCCAAGGAGCACCAAATAACACTAGCATTTCGGCAACCATAGCTAGTTTGTTCAACAGGGAAAGAAACTCTTGTTTTCAGTCAAGGCTGCCCTTTAACGATGACTCAAGAAAAGCCAGTAACGCCTGCAAAGTGTAGCTTGAGCGATCGTCCATTAAGATCCAAAACAGGTTATCTGGACCGCAGTGTCTTTTGAATGGCCAAAAGTGTTCAGCATTGTCCTGATCGTGCTCTGCCTGAAATCAAAGAATAAAATCCCTGTTGAGCTCAATGGAAAGAGAAGAGGCCAACGTTGAGTTTCATGCTTTATACATCACTAGTGAAAGCTTGATGGGTAAGGACCAAAACCTTGCAGTGAACACCTTCAAACACTGGAATCTTGTCTTGAAAGATTCCAATTATAGCGAGAAGAAAACACTGGCGTTTCAGTTTCAGATTCTGGCTTTTCTTCAAATTGACATACCACAGTCTGTAAATAGAACCAAAAATGAAAAATCATTCTGTTTAAATTCCTTCATTGCCTTAGAAGTTTGCCTCACCTATGGAGAATCAATGTAATCAACTATAACACGAATGGGTAATTAGGAGCTGGCGAAATGCAAGCTTCAGACAAATTATTCCATTTAGAAAAGCACTCACAAATGTTTTTCTGATTTCTCTTTGAGCTGGAAATCCTACAAGAACAGGTTTTCTTCTCTTTTGTTTTTTTTCCCCCTGTAGTACAGAGCAAAAATAGACCATGGAAATAGCCTTGTCTCACAGTGTTTCTGTTTATGGTCTCCGTCAAAATCAGTGAGTGTGATGGCACACAAAATATTGCACAGAGCTATGTAGAAACCTCCGCAAAATTTTAGTTTGAGTTGTAACTAAAATTTCCAGTCAACCACAATTTTATTCCATCCAACTGCTCAGAATCACATCCTGGCTCTAAAGTTAGGAGTGATGGAGCTTTGGATTTGGGACTTCATTCTTGAATGGATGTCTTTCATCCTTTTGAGTCTGGACAGGGTGGGAGCAGACAGGCATAGCTGTCAGGAATTTGGGATTGTACTGTTTTGAGCTAGGGATTGTGACTGTAATGGTGTGCCATCACCGAAGGAAAGGAAAAGCTGTGTAATGCAGTGGCAGCTGCAGTAGCTGCAGTAGGATTTCACTTACATGAGGCTAATGCCTCTTTTGGCTCTTTCTCATCTCTGAACTCAACCCATAGCATTTTCTTAAAGTTTTAGGCTGGAAAATATCTTAAAGGCCCAAAGAGAAGATCTGTGAAGACTCGGTGTTTTACAGACAAAGCTGTGCTATGTGGAATCAGTGGTACAAGTATATGTTTCATTTCGGGTATGCCGAGAGAGGTTTTCTTCCCCGGCACTTGCTTTGCACAAATATAAGTACATATGTAAGTATAGTATCAGTACTGTATGGTTTGGCTCAAAACACTTCTGTTCAAAAGTTGTCCCCAAATCAGTTGTATCATTATGACTCATTGTCCAAGCACAGCTTGGCGACTCAGCCAAGGGAAATGCTATCCAAAGGAAGACAGCAATAGCAGAAATGTATCCTATGGACCAACAGGATGTGAACCCTACACAATGTTTTCCCTTTTTGAGAACGCACACTCTTAACACAATAAAAACATTGGGCTACGCTCCCATCTGGACCATGAGAGTCCCTCCTAAGGCAGCTTAGCTGAATAGATTTGATGGGTTTCCACTCTTGGCCTGGGCTTCAGTGTAAAATATTCCCACAGTCAGATGATCATTTATGCAGTGAACAAACAGGGAAGCATCCCAGTGGCCAGAAAACTGACACACACGAGCCAAACCCGGGCCTGGGTGGAAGCCTGCACGGTGACCAATTGCTCCACACCTGGCTCTGGGGCTTGGGGATTTCGTACACGGTGCCGTCAGGTTTTATGGGTACTCCATCTATCATTGCGTCAAAAAAAAAAAAAAAAAAGGAAAGAAAGAAAAACCCAGCAGAAATGAATAAAATGACGATTTTTATGGGCCTAGGAGGAGCTAACCTGGAAATATCATTGGCACAAATCGAGCTGTTCAGCAGACAATAGCACTCTGGTATTGCCACAGGTTTGTTTATCCTCACTGTGAATTCTCCACCACCCTTGTCCCCCAGCCCGGGAAGCATCCCCACTGCCCTCCGGCTGATGGGACACAAGTACCGCGGTGATTTCCATGCTGACAGCTTTATTGCCTCCCTGACCTTGCTATTTTTAACAAAACAGGTTATCTCAGTGATGTAAACAGGTCTTCCTCATGCGGTTATGTCACTCCCATTGCAGGGAGCTGGAGCCTTCGCTCCTCGCTCGTCCTGTCAAGTCAGCTGTTTCAAGTGCCCTGGAGTTTAGTCACTGGTTTTACTGAGAGCTACCTGGACTTATGCAGTGATTTTGTTTTCCCAAGTGGTTCAAAAAATTCAGTTTTAGAACTCTTCTTCAAGCCTATTTTACCCAGACTGCTGGAAAGTGTTACATTACCCGGACCCTCAGAATTAAAGCTTAAAGGACTATTGGTGTGTCTTGGCTGAACTACATGAGATACTGGATTGAGCATGGATTAGTTAAATGTGAACTGGTGTTGAAACTGGAAGAGTACAAGTAAAAGTTTTAGTGCGTGAATGATTCTCCAGAAGTGGAAGTGGTAAGGCAATGAGTAGGTAAATGATAAAAAAATGGCATTGTAAAAAATGGCATGTCCTCATATTTCAAAGGTGGTCATTTCAAAAGCAGAATGGACAGAATGACCAGATGCTTAGCTAGACAAAATATATATTTTTATTGGTGGAGTGATACAGATTTATTACAGGTCTGCTGTCTAGATTATCTTTTCTGGGGCACAGAGGGGCAAGGTCTCAGAAAAGGTTAAAACTTGGAGTTAATTTAGAAAATCACTTAATACTTTAGCTAACCGTTTTTCCAAGGCTCACTGTATGTAAACTATTCACTCAGAAGGGTACAAGTAAAATGGAAAACGTCACAGTCTTGATCCAATTCTAAAATTCCTGCCTCCAGTCCTAATCCCATAAGCAAGAAGTGCCCACAACAAAGATTAGATCAGCTCAGTCAGGAGGCCTTTCTTTAATTCCCATGAAATGAGAACATCTCCTTTCAGTCCCAGCTGGAATGAGGAAGTAAAAAAAAGATTAAAATTCTTCTTGAACCCGTGGAGTCCAAACATGGCCAAAGGTTTCCAAGCTGCTTCAGATCATGTCATCAGTCCCTATTCTTGTCGAGCTCAATGTCAAGGAGGTTGTAGGACCCTGTCACACACCTGCCTGCAGGACTTCCCCAGGGCCTCTCAGCCTGTAGACCAACCTCACGGAAAGAAGCAGTGTCCTCTACTGCTCTACTACTGCTGTTCAGCCCTTGGAAATGGGAAGAGGTACATATGGGTTGGTCCTCTTACAGTAAATACCTCCATTCCATTTAGAGGTGATGGAGATAGGTGCATCTGGAGGCCTCTGAGGAGCAGCCAGTGCATGTGCGCTAGGCAGCGACATCATTCTCATAACGTCATAGCAAGGAGAGACAGGGTGGAAGGAAACTAGCAGTTCAGTGGCTTGCCACTCACCTTCCTATTTTAAAGGAGTTTGTTACTGCAGATAAGCAAATTGAAAATGATGTCATGACTCCCCCAGGACAACGCAATACCTTGTTACTTCTCCAACCACAGTACAACTCTTATTAGTATGATATAACACAGTAGTTGTGACTCAATAGAAAAAACAAAGCTGGAATTCAAGAAAACCTATAGCTTTTAACTTGTTGCCCCTAACACTCAGAGCTACTGTAAGTGAGTGCCTTAACATGAAAACTCTGAAGACCAAAGAATTAAAGTAAATGTAATCAGCAGATTACTAAATACCAATGGGAAATTTAGAGCTATAGAGAAAAATCCCAGAGCATTAAAGGATTTACCACTTGGCATTGATGAGAAGCAAATCTTTGGATTGCCATTTCTATCCTTAATTAGCAACTGAGGTTTATTTTAGTCTAAACTTAAGTCACAAAAGATAACACACCCTAAAAGAAAATAGAAAGCAGTGTAAAAATCTTCATAAAATGTCTTACTAAAAATAATAAGAAAAAAGAATAAATTCTAATGGAAAATCAATTTCCAGCACTTCCATTTCCTTTTGTTTTCTTGTCTTCCCACCCATACTCAGCTCTTTTCTAATAACATTCAACTCTTTGCTAGAGAGGTTACCGAGGGTGGTAACAAAGATAGCATTTTAAAACCAAAAGGGAGGCTCCTATTTAGAAGGGACATTTTAGGAGTGTTCTTGCTTGTTCACAGCTTGGATTTTGAAAGTTTGCTGTCTCCCTGCCCAGTTCCCAGGGCCTTCACTGGAAATAGGACCTAAAACGGATAACTGCTGAAAAAGTGCAAGCCCTTCATTCTCCATGCTTCTCTACAGCTTCAGCTCCGGGGGGGAAAAAAAAGGGCTGTGTCAAATAGAGGATTTCTTATTAGGCACTTTGGCGCAGAGGAAGGGTAAAGCCCTTCTGGCCAATCAATAGATCCATAGTTTGGTTATCTGGTGTCCCCATCTGCTGTTTGCACCATGGGCAACGCGCTCCCAGGAGCTGGCTGGGCCGGGGCACCCCGGCACGCTGGCAGCAGCCTGGCTGGGCTGGCGCGTGCCCAGCGGCCGAGATGCCGCAGAGATTTTGTGTCTGACTTCTTCAGCTGCGATACCGAGTCCCGCTGCAAAACCTTGCAGCCTTCTGAGCGCGGTTCTTGCCAAGGCTTTAAGTGAGGTGGTGAAATATAACCGGCTTGCTTCAGAATGGGAAAAGAGAAGGACTTCAAGAGACCATAAGTAAAATCCGAAGAAATACACAATAAAGAGCTCAGTCCCAAACAAACCACATGCTTTGGCAAAAAAGAAGCTGAAGTACAATTGTGCTGGTGTTCATCACTCCCTGCTTCCCTCTCCTCCCCAGGGAACCCATGAACATATCTGGTCCTCTGCAAGACTTCACCACAGCGCGGGCTGCACGTGACTCCAGGCTGCGGCTAAGAGCAATCCCCAGACACGAAGGAGCAATCAAAGGACAGCGTGCTGGTGAGGCTAAGACGGGGAAAGTACACCGTTTAAACAGAAAGATATTTAGGAAGATTCCCTGCCTCTGTAGAAGTTGCCTCTTCTCAACATAAGCCTGAGGCACCACGACAGGGAACAAAACAGCAGGGCAGAGGGACGTGTCTGAGCTGCTCGTTTCTTTGTCTTCCTCAGTCAAAGGAGAGCAGGATGTAGGGCTGGAAGGGACTTCTTGAATCAGCTCATATATTTCCTTCTACAGCAGGTACAAGGTCAAATAATTCCCCTCATAAACTCACTAAACTCCCTTATGAAACTGAATAAGTTATTTGCCCCGACTTTACCAACTGCAGCTGGCCCAGATCCTCATTTAGACATCTTCTACTGATTTCTATCCACTTGCTTCTTCTTGAAGCACTTGGGGGTCTCTAAAAAGTCTTACAGCAGCTCCTCTCAACACCCAGCCAAAAAACATGATCTAAGAGACTGCGTTAGGAAAGACGATATAGAAATCAGGAAATCTTAGCTAACAGGACAAAATGCTTGTGTCACAAAAGCCATGGTCAGCAAGATTTGTCCAACAGTTAAAATCCTCATAACGGACGCAGATGTGTAACAACATAACCTCTTATTTGCTTAGTTTGGGATGCATTATGCAGGCTCACCGCTGTGCTCAGTGCAGTAAAGAAAAGATTCTCTCTTGCATGAACCCAACCCGTTTAGCTCTGTTGCACTGCATTTGCTCACTTCTTACTCTGGTCCTAAGCTGTCTGGAGCCCAAAATGGACCTCAGTGTAATCACAGTCACGGTTTTGAGTTCCTTTGTCTGCATTTGGAGGCTGTGGAAGCTAAGGTAAAACCACATGCTGTCTCTCACCCGTGTCCTTCTTTCTGTCTCCCGTCCTTCTCCACACTCTCTCCGCTGTCACTGATGATGTCAAAGAACAGCAATGTTGGCCCCCACCTGAGAAGTCATCTCTTATGGAGGAATATTTTTTCACAGAGACTTTCAGGCTACTTTGCCCCACCACAAAGCAAAGCAGCCAAATCCATGGTCCAGGGTTGAGCCATAGTTCAAATATTATTTTTAGAGGTCTCGCCCGAAATACAACTCTGTGTTGCCAAATATGGCCATAAATTTCCCCTTGCCCCGCTGCTTCTCCCACACTGCAGTGTGGCTAGACGGAGCTTGCCCAAACCAAGTGTCGAGGCCGGAGGCAAGGAACAGGCTCTGCTAATCCCCCCGGTGAGCCACCCCGCGGGGAGGGCAGGATCGGGCACACCTCGTGCATTTGTCAGTCAGCGAGGAGCTGGTAGACATGCCCAGTACCTCATACCATCCACGGGCTTTTGGGGTCTGGTGACTCAGAGGTACAGATTTATAGAGCTGTCCCTCAGGCAGCACAATTACACGTTGCTTCATCGTCAGGGCTCCAAGCCAAATCCAGCCCTCGCATCCACTAGGTCCTCTAAGCTCATGAATCATCTAATGAGCAAAGCTGTATTAAGTACAGCCAACCCCAGTAGTTTCAAAGTTGGAATTTAGGCCTCAAAAATTATCACATGGCTTAAAAATGATGAGTTAAAAAATCTACTTTGAGTTCATTTTATTTTTCTTGTAGTTTCCAGTCTCTTGGGCTGACACTGGACACTGTGCACATTTTCAAAGTTCTCATTACAAGCTAAAAGAATTAGAGATATGCATCTAAAAGTTAACACTGACATTTTTGTACAATCATATGACTCCAGGAGCAGAGCCCTTAAGAAAATCATCAAATAGCATGCAAAGTAAAATCGCAAGAACTGATGATGTAAGCTCCCTTTTCAACTAGTCCTCTCATGGAAAAAAACAAACAAACCTGATTAATAAATTGCTTTAAAAGGGGTGAGATTTCAGTTATGGTTGTCCATTGGATCCTTGTACTCAAAGCAAATCTTCTCGTACCTAGGTAGACATTTTGTGGCTTTGATGGATATCCGTTTATCTGAGTTATACTATATCACCTTTATCTTAGTGCTTGAGCAGCGCACACTCTTTAATGTACTTTGTTCTCATGACACCTCTGCTCTCAGCAGATGGAAAACTGCCACGGGGGATGCGAGGGAAGAGTGCGGCAGACCAGGAGCTGAACCTACATCTGCCGTGGTATGGGGTACCCTATGCTGGCTCGGAGAGAAGAGAGAAAGCAACTCCCTCGCTTGTTTTTTTAATTTGTTAAACTAACAGCTCCATATTCCCAGGGGCAAATGTCAGGAATAGTTGCGCGCAATTTGCACTGGATTCGGGCTACACCGTCCCCGTAGTGAGCTAATGCACCCATTGCCACCCAAGGGCTCCTGAAGGGTTAATACGGAGGGCTCGCTGGAGTTCAGTTAATTTACAACTGGAGACCTTTATCATCTCACACTGACATTGAGGGCTCACATTTCGCACTTAATTACTTGTTCAGCAATCACGCCTGGAAGAGATAGATGTGTTTCTGTGTTTAGCCCATGCAGCTGTGAATTGTTTATTTACTTATCGTCAGGCCGGGAATGGCTGTAATTTAAAGGTTCAGATCTCTGCTACCCTGAGCGGTGCAGGTCTTCCTTTAAACACTTCCATATTGCACCGGTGGAATTTGGCTGGAAATGCCCGGGTTCTCCTCCTGTTCCATGTAATGGGTGAGCAGGTGTTACTGGTTACCGGCGACTGTGATTATTTATGCTAAACAGTTGCTGCCAAGTTCACAATCATAACGAAGATCCGCGGAGATAAATTTCGAAAGGTAAAAAGCAGGCCAAAGAGATGAAACCAGACGAGTTCCAGTAACGCGGCTTCTGGGTAATGACTCGATTCCTATCTCGGTGCGAGAATAGCTGAATCACAGCAGCTTCAAACAGTGGCTCGCAGCAATTCATAGGCCAAATGGTGTAATTACCATTTAAGCTGTCAAATGGTGACCAGATGGCTTTATCTTTCACACCAGAGGCCTAAGAAGTTGCTAGGTGTGACCTTTCCGCAGACCGATCCACCTGCGCAGCGCAGGCGGTCTGCGAAACCCGACCTTCCAGCCGCGTCCAGCGCGGTGCCCTGATGCCCAGCTTTGCCGGTGACCATTTTTGAGCAGAGCCATGAAAAAAAAACCCCACATCAGTGTTCACGGTGGGGCAGTAGGGCTTCCAGGCTGCACCAGCTTCGAACGCCCAGCGAAGCAGCCACCAGCGGCGTCGATGGATACATCGGCTAACGGAATGAAAATTTCCCCGGCTTGCTTCACAGCAGGAGCTGAGCAGCTTCGGGGAAGGTATTTCCTCCACATATTTGGCATTGCAGAAGTGGCCAGTTGCTGTACAGACCCCGGCGTCCACCCGAGCTGGGTGTAGCTGCTGCGCGAGTGGGGGCCGTGCTCAGCTCTACGGGGCAGGGCGACCGCCGACGGTTCCTAATGCGCGTGGTACGGAGGGCGACTGGGGCACGAGGGACCTTGGGGACACACAGACATCCCATCTGTCTATGGAAAAAGGAATTAGGTAGGACAAGAGAATCTTAATTTAACAGCTGCAAGCCAAACTATGTCTCAGGAGGAAAAGTGGGTGAAACTCCTTCCCGCGAGTGGGTAGCCAAATGGGTATGTCCACCTGGGCATTGCCAACCTGTGGGTAGACAAGCCGTGACATAAGGACGCGATGGTCCAGCCGTCCCGGCGATGTGCACGGTGCAGGAGGAGCTGTTCGAGGAGGCTGGTGGGACACATCCCTGAACCGCAGTGTCTGGCCCCCCCAGGCAGAGACTCGTCCCCCAGACGAGCCCCGCTCTTGTCCCCACTGTCCCGATCTCCCCACGGACATCAGGTGCCTCGTGGTGACAGATTCCTGCAGTGTGGCCATCGCCATGGGCGGCTCTTCCTCTCCACCGGGAAACCCCATCCGGTGCCGCGCCAGCCAGCGCCCGCGGGAAAACACGCCGCGTCGCAGCAGGCCGCGGATTAGAGCAGTATTAAAAATAAGGACTTTGGTTTTGCTGGTAACCCCGATGGATTATGCCTGTGGGCAGGTGGAAGGACTGATGGATCCCATCGGCAGCAGAGTTTCTGCCTCAAAGCTCTTCCAGAAGCCAACTGCTTTCGATTTAAAGGAAAGGCTTTCCCATCTTGCCTCCTTATGAGAAACATACATTTCTCCCGGTCGCAAGGTTATTCTCTCGCGCGGGTTGGGAGAAGTGGATGCAAGCTGACAGCTAGCACGGCAAGGAAAGCTAATGCAAGGACGTGGTGTTTCTCAATATTTTATTATCATTGCCACTGCTGCTGTAATGAATCACCAACCTCTAAAGATGGAACATCATTAAAACCGTTTAAGAATATGTAACAATATCAGATGGGAACTTTCTGTTTTTGAAGACCTGTAAGTGATATTATTGGGCATACACACACATACGGAAATACAGCTAATTCCAGGGTGATTTGAGTCTTCTCTGAAAGGGAACACACAACCTTATGTATCAGTTCAGTAAAGCCAAAGAAATAGCAGGAGGATACAGACAGGCATAATTAAATTACACAGAAACTTGGAATTTGATGAGAGATAGAGTTCCCATTAACTCTCTTTTTTAAAAAGAAAAAAAAAAAGGAGGAGAAATTAAGATGTCAGAAGAGCAGTGAGCTGTTTAATTGAACATCCATTTTCTTGGGCCCGTTCACGGTCGTGTTGGCATTGCATTAGTGTATGCACTAAAGTAAAAACACTGCAATATGAAAACCCCCACAACATAACTTTTGCAAAAGACATTAACAGGACTTAAATTAACAGCGCAGAAATATTGCAGGATTTACAAAAGAGCACTGCAAGGCATAAATAATCACCAGCAAAAGCGGAGCCAGTAACAGGCTGAAATTTAACCGAAAATTCACGGCAAAGAAAAAGTGATTTACAGACACAGCAACTTCGGTATCTGGATGGGTCAAAGGAAATTGCTTCCTCGGATTTTGTTTTAAAATCCTGCACGTTCAGCACACTGACGTCGGGGCTGGGAAGAGCCGCGCGGGGCTCGAGCTGTGCGGGTGGCGTGAGCGAGCTCGACCCGGCCTGCTCCCACCTCCAAAACAGCCCCCCGACACCCAGAACCGAGAGAAAAACGTGCTTATTTCGGTATTCCGCTTTTTTCCTCCCTTTTTCGTTTTTGCTCCTACTGCCTTTGGTCTCGTGGTTGCTGCAGAAGGGACGTGCGGGGTGGCAGCCTCAGCTTAGGTAAATTGGGACTTCAAGACAACTACAAAAATCTGCCTCGGATGAGGTGGATCTGGCCCCGATTTAATAGATAGGGGAATACTGGCTCTAAATAAGCTTCCCAGGCTGTCAGAGACATTATTGTGTGGCTGATAATATCCGTGAGCACGGAGAGCGGAGAGAACGGGTGCAGAGAGAGCTTTCCACGGCGGGCACCAAGGGGACGCGGAAAATCCCCCTCGTGCAGCCTCCCCGCGGCCCGTTGCTTCGCTGCGGCTTTTCCCATGCTTAAAAGGAAGCAAAACGTTCGCCGCGAGGCTGAACGGAGGGAAAGAGGCAGAGGTGCGCGGGGACGGAGGTGCCGCGCTCGCGCCGGGCTCGGCAGCACGCTGCCGCGACTGGAAAAGGGAGACGTTTTGCAGGGGGAGACGGAAAATCCCGCCTAGTTGTGACTCCCCGTATTATTTTTGCCCTGTATACACACAAAACACTGACCGGTTCGGCGATAATATCGTTCTCTAAAGGATTTTCTACGCTGGGCACCGTGCAGAGGTGCACGGGAAAAGATGCCTGGGTGCATAAAGCACCTCTGCAGGCAAAGCCTCCTCGGCTCGGGGGCTGCGGGGCTGGGGGCGATCGCGTGCTTTGACAGTGGCTCATCGCCGCCCTCCGTTTCAAAGAGATTTTATCTGCCTGGCACCGAAGATTTCCCAAGCTGTTTGTATTAAGAGCGGCTTTTGATGCCAGCAATGAATATTACTATATTGCTGAAAGGAATCAAAAGCTAAAGTGCCTGCGTGTACAGTTAATCTATCCAAACAGAAAATGTTTCTTAAAAAATTACGGCACTATTTTTATAGCAAACCTCAGCCAAACTCAAAACTGGATAAATATAATATGTTCTTTTAAAACTAATTTATTTTTTTAATCATGAGCGAAAATACTTTCCTTGCTTTCATTCATCAGCTAATACTTCCCCCCTATATTCACGCTGGCTACACGTGGGAGCCCGGAGATTTGCCTCTGAACGCGTTTCTGCTTCAGGGGCGTCCGGATTGAAACGGATCCCGAGGCTGGTGGCGAAGCTTATTCAAGCCCGTAAAGCTAGCATCATGGCCAGCCTGTGGTTTGCATCTCTTTTCTAACAAAACCATGAAGAAGGCAAGAACATGCCTCAGAGGGCCTGGTAGTGATGGGAAAATAAGCCACCCTAAAGCCCTGATCTGACAGGAGTCTGGATAGAGGCAGAGCCTCTGCTCATCCGCTTTTAAGGCAAGAATACGGAGTTGCCACATTCCTGTTATTAAGAACTGGCCTGCGGGGTCATTACTAGGTGTGATTTCCATTGGGGTTGCTTAAAGCAGAGTTTGGCCCTTCCATGTTTTTATTATTATTACTATTATTATTATTATTATTATATTATTATATTACATTATTCTAATCAGAAGGTCCACACAGAATTTTCTCCTGGAGATGTTAAGCGTTTATTTAGACTCGCATCATTGCCCAAGACCCTGATTCGAGTCTTTCGAAACCTCAGCCCACCGTCCGCGACTCCCCCAAACATCGCGCGTGTGCCGTACGCGCAAACGGAGCAATCCGCAGCGCGCCAAGCGCCCCAAAACGCAGTTAAAAACGCCTGGGGGGGGGGGGGAACACGCCATTCGGTGATGAGGAGGGAAGCAGGGAAACCCGAGCCCCCCGCGAGAGCTCACGCGTCCCCTTTCCGTTTGCTTGTTTGCTCTGCCGGCTTTCCCGGCGTTTCAGCCGCGGTCGAAGCCGGGCCCTTGTAACGCCGGATAAAAAGTTGGGAAAACGCTGTGCCGCATACCGACACGTCGACCGTTTGTGCACGCGCTTCTCGAGAGCGGATTGTTTCAGCTGCTAGCTGTCCCGGGAATATGTATTTAAATTGCTTTCATCTAATTTTCCTGCATTAAAGCGCAAGCTCTGTCTGGGGGCCGCGTCAATCCCCCGGCATTTGGGCACCGCTGCTTCTGCTCCCCTGAAAAAGGTCAGGAGCAGGTAACGTGTGCTGAAATTTCCACAGACCAGGGATAAGCTCCAAGGCCGTTGACTTTGCTATCGGTTTTCTTCCCCGCCTTGGGGTGGAGGGGGAATGGGGCGGGGGGGGGGGGGGAATCACTCCAGCTCCTCATTGATTTTTCATGGAAATTCACCGATTTCTCCTAGTTCTGGTCTCTGATTCTCCCTGATCCCAAATCCTTATCCCTCTGCCCCAAAAATGAAATCCTGCTTTGTTTGGGTTAGCGATGATACTGGTATCAGCGCACCGAGCGCGGGGGGGGAAAAAAATCCAGTTTGCTAGAGCACAGCCCTTGCGTCGAACGACAGAGGTTACTTAAAAAAAAAACACCCAAAAGTCGAAAACGCACCTTAAGAAAAGGAAAAAGTAATGAAAGCAGGAGTCACACGACCCTTGAAACGTAACCCTCTGGGCTGCGATGCGACGGGACTGCGCCTCCGTGCAGAACGCGCCGATACGCCCGACGCCGCAGAGCTGAGCGCTGTTGCGACTTTTCCAAACTCTCCGTTTGGAAATCCCGCTGCACTCCGGCTCTGTTTGTTTTGCTTTGTCCCACGGCCGCTCTCTTCCTTGGCTTCGGCCCTTCTGTTTTTAGCTGCAAACTGATACAAGGAAAAACTGGTCTGCATTTCTACAACTTTAGATAATACGACACGAATCGCTGGAATGAACCACGTAACATTATGGTCTCTCCTGGAATCTGCGAAGGGCAAAAATGGCCTTTAAACAAACAAACAAAATCGTGGTCATCAACGCGCTTAAACGGCGTGCAACCGAACCAGTGCCTTCCCACCGGGCTCCCCAGACCGTAAAGCTACTTTTCTTCAGATACGTCTGTTTAGATGTTGATCCTGATTCATCTGCTTGGGCTCTTTCAGAAGCTGCCGGGGAAAGCATTCCTCAGCTCGCATTTTAAAATGTATATGTGGCACGAACGCTCAATTTATCATTACCAGAGACTAAAAATCTAAGCTATTAGAATTAAAACTTCTTTTCATTTTCACTCACTCACATATTCAAATAAAAGCGCTGTTACGTACCCGCCGCATCAAAAAAGTTTATGAAAACTTCAGCTGTCAAATTAGTCGGACTGTTCCTTCATGTGAGGAGCATAAGAGAGCAGTACGGGGTATTAAAAAAAAGGCCAGCAGATCAGACTTAAAATTTGCTTGGATAAATAATCTGGTGCAAGTAAGGTCCAGAAAAGAAAACAAAATGGTCAACTATTTGTATTATGAAAAAAAAAATCACATCTTAAAATAAAAAGCATTTCCCTAGGTAAAAAAATAACAATGCTTTAAAATCTATTCAGCCCTTGCTAAGAGTAGGTATTTTATCCTATACGTAGCAAACTAACCTTTGCAACACAGCTTACTGTTCGTAACTCTGACAAAATCCACAATTTGGTCTTTCACTGTGAATCAGGATGTTTTAAATCCTTTCTTGGGAACTCCGTCTTTAAAGACAGTGGCTTGAGATTAAAATGCAGATTTAGTTCTTCAGCACATTTTCCCCAAGTGAGTATAAATGTGGAGTCTGCCCTTTAAATTAAATGACAGCGAGAAGTCAGGGGAAAACAAAACAAAACAAAATAAACAATAGCAAACAGTGTGAGACTGAGTCTGCTCTGACTAACCTCACTGTAAATAAGGGACTGGCTCTAATTTAGTCAATGAAATTTCACCAGTGTAAATTAAATTAGGCTAATTATTTTATGATTAAAACTGCCTCTGCCTTTGCAAACAAAATTGGTAGATTTTTTCTGCATTTTAAGAATTTTTTCAAATTCAGAAAAATGCTGGCATGCCATGTAAAAGGAGAGCTCCTGCAGACAGAGTGTTAATGCGAGCAGAAAATAGATTTTTTAATTGGTTTATCTCTCTTTTTTTTTTTTTTTCTGGAGTTGTCATTATTTTTACTATTTAAAATAACATCTATAATCCCTCGGATCAAAACCTATTGGTGCCATACGCACTCAAAACCCAGTCTTTTTCACGGTGTTGCCATGCCTTTGAGCAACATGCAGCACAGCCACCCTTCGGAATCGTATGAAATCCGTTTGCCCCAGCGCGCTAGCTACCTCGCACGGTTCGGGCTGAATCGTCAGGTGTTCGAACCTTTGGAAAACAGGAAATGATAACATATTATCTGTTATGCATTATGCTTGACTGTTATTTTTTATTTTTTAGGTACGACATAGTAACCAATTATTTTTATAGTGCTTCTTACTGCAAAAAAAGCAGATGCAACGTGCATGCGGTTTAGGGCGAGCGGGCCTTAATTCTCATTTTTGATACAGAAGGCCGCCCGATAAAAATTATTAAACTCTCTGTTGATAAAGCAAATTGTACTATAAGTATATAACAAGTGCTGAAAAGATAAATATGCTTTCAATTGCAAGGCAAATACGAGTCCCTGCAGTACGAGCTGCCCAGCCCCGAGCGCTCAGCCGCTCTCCGCAGCTCGCACTGCAAAAGTCGCAATGCCATCTAATGGAGAGAGCGGGCACCTCAGCGCGAGGCGACCAGGCACCTTCCCCATAGCAATCTGCGCTTAGGTCTAGCAGCTTTAAAAAAGATTTACAAAGCAATAGTTTCGATGGAAGAATAACAAAATCCCGCAGCAAAGGCTGGACAAATATTTTGATTTCCTTGCTGGATGTCAACACTTGAAACGAGTAGCGTTGTCTCAGCCTGTCCCTGTCGCGCGGACAGATGCACGTGCCTGCTAAAGCCGGAGCCTTGGTTTTATACGGGTGCACGTCCGATGTGGGAGATTGGATTTATGATCTTGGTAGAGATCCCCCACTCATGTAAAACTCGAGGAAGCGACCCACTCGTGAAGAAATGCCCTCTGAGGCACTAATCCTTGCTCCTGGACGCGTGGTCGTGTCACGCCTTCGTCTTCCCCACCTAGCTCACACCCCACGGCCAGACCCACGCGCCGCCGGCCCCACGACGCGCAGGCACACACGTACGCCGGCAGCCACCCTCTGGCACCGCTGCTCACGCAGGGCCATCTGCGGATGTCTCCACAGAGAGAAATGGAGACCAGTGTACAGAAAAGGGGCATAAACGCACCCTTGCCTTAAATTGCTCTTTGCAGCACATGCTGTATCTCCTTTCTATGCAATTAGCAGCATTATAAAAGTATATGTGTATGCGCCTTCCCAGAAATGCCTTTGCACATCCATGGACCGGCATGCATGCGTCAACGCTGACAAACGCGTGCGTGTTTATTTATACACATATATGTAAGTATAGGGGGGACTTTGGGCACAGATCAGCTTCCACTCGGTGGGCTAAATCCAGGGCTCACTCCTCCAAACTCAATCAAATTATGCTGCATTTTTACCCGTGCGGCAAATAGAGTCTGACTAACCTTTGAGACTAACGCCCAAGCCAGGCCCTAATTTGAAGATGATTTAAGATTTCAACCCTAGTTAAAAACCTTCAGCTGGAAGACCATTAGAAAGCAGTTTGAATTTTACTCTGCCCCTTCCTAGTTGCAGCTGAACAAAGCACCATTCTCTCTGGCTCGTATACATTTTCCTTCACACTATACCCAGGATTTTCCTCTAATTTATTTCTTTAGGGCCTGATCCAAAGTTCCTGCTGGTTTCAGGAGGTCTTGGATAGGGCCCTATGCGTCCTCAGCTCCTGACCTGCCGCAGACATTACTGAAGTCACTGTTGATTTAAATGATAAACATCAGGCCTCACAAAATAGTTTAGAAGGGGGGGAAAAAAGTCATTCTTTAAAGAGTGCTGTGCTTATTCTAAGCTGTGTATCCCACCATCACCACCCATTTCAAGCTTATTCTAATATGGTAGGGTTAGGGATGAAAATCAACCATAAAAATGATATGGTTTTAAAAGCAACAGGGTTAAAGGCAGCAATAAAAGCTAGCAGAGCTGGAAAAAATGCTGCAAAATTGCTTTGCTACCCTCAGAAAACAATCGAAATAATAATAAAATAAACTCAAACAAACCCAACAACAGAAAACCCGAAGCGAATAATAATAATAATAATAAAAAGTGGAACCGATTTCCATGTTTACTTTTCTTTCTGCAGTTGGATCCCTTGGTGTAGCCACAAGAACTGAAAGGATAGGACGTGAAATCGGAAATAAAAGACGGGGGGAGAAAGAGAGAAGTGTTTTTTTTTTTTTTTTTTAAGCTATTTAAGGCAAAAGAATCAAACCGAAGCCTGCAGTCTTAGAAGTGCCTGCGAGGCAGCCCCGCGGAGCAGAAATGCCCTGCTTCCCTCTCCGCCCGGCGTCTCCGTCCCAGGAGCCTGGCTGCATTTTTGCAAGGCAGAAGCTCGGAGAGGGGAAGGAGACGGTGCAAAGCCGGGGCTTGGAGGGGAGGAAGAGGAAGAGGAGGAAGGTTTCGAGACGGGCTCGGAGAGGGAGAGGAAAGAGAAAAGTCCAGTACATACAGCTTGATGAGTCCACCAGCCCCCAGCCTCCGCTTCTCTCTCTCTCTCCCTCCTAAGCCAAAAAGGAAATGCGGTTCTTTTTTTTGCAGAATCAGAAAACGAACCGTCAGGAAGTTGGCAAAATCTCTAACTAAACAGCCCGTCGAGGAAAGGCAGCAGCGGCCGCGCGGGGAGGGGAACGGGGCTGGCGGGCGGGCGCGCAACCCCGCGCAGCCCCGCGCAGCGCCCGGCCGGCTCGGGCCGCGCATGTCCCGCCCGATTTTGCTCCTTTTCAGCCCAGCAAAGGCAGGGGCGGCCGGGATCGGGGCGGGAGGCGGCACCTGCCCCCGCGGAACCCCGCAGCCCGCTCCGGGGCAGCGGCAGCCCGTGCGCCCCCGCGGAGCTGCCGCCGCCGCCGCGCTGCGCAGGGGCGGCTCGGCGCAGGGCGTGCGGCAACGCGCTGCGCGCAAGGCTGAGCGCCGGGGCGAGGCTTTTCGGTGCGCGCCTGTCGCCGCTGCATCCTCCGCAGCTTTCCGCAACGGGCTTGCTTTTCCCTCCCCCTTTTTTCTTCCCGTTTCGAAATGGGGATTTCTGCCTGCTGGCACGGGCCGAACGACTCCCCCCACCCTTGCGTAAAACAAACAAATACAGGAATAAATAAAAGCTACGCGAGCGAAAGCGGCGAGCGCAGAAAGCGCGGAGGCAGCGCGCTGCCGCCCGCCGCGGCGAGCACCGGGCGGCTCCGGGCAGCGGCGGCTCAGCACCGCCGCGGGTGGCGATTGCCTCCTTTAGCCTCCTTTGCGCAGCCAAACGTCCCCGGCCGGGCAAGGTAACGCGCTGAATCCCGCAGCGGGGTTTTCTGCGGGGGGGCCGTGCCGGAGGGTTCGGGGGGGGGGGCTGCGGCCTCCCCCCCGCCGCCCCCCCCCTTCCCGGGCGGGCCGGGGCCGGGGCCGGGGCCGGGGTTGCCCTGGGCGAGGCGGGCGCGGGGAGCCGCAGCGCCGAGAAACGCGGCGCAGCGCTCCGGGGTCACTGCTAAAAGCAACACGACTTCGTGTTTTTTAATAAAGCCTGTTCTCTTGCAAGCTGGCTGCCTTCCACCCACCCCACGGATGAGCTGGCTCTGTAAACACTGAATAGAAGATTAACACTGCTGTTATAACCTCATAGAGAGATGCGGGCCTTAGGAAAGCTTTCGCTGCCGCTGATCTAGGGGGCTTCACAAAAGCCCTTTTGTTTTAAGTGGGACAAGGAGGGCGCCCGGGGCGTCCTGCCCCGCTCCCCGCGCCTCCGCGCTGCCCCGCGGCCCCTCTCCGGCAGCGCCGCGTGTCCCCGACCGCCGGCGGCACGGCGGACTGTTCGTGCGTGGTGTCTTTAACGCGGCAGCCGAGACGAGCTCCTAACGAATGGCAGAGGTGGCTGCCGGCGAGGTTTTGCGGCAGACAGCGGCCTGATGAAGCAAGAGCTCCTCGCTGATCGCTTGTGTCTCCGGGAGGGAGGGGGGGGCGGGTAAATATCGCTAGCTCCAAGCGGGAGTGCGGGTGTTTTATTGCAGACCCGCGGTGCAAAGGTGCTGCTCTTCAGCCAGCAGAGACCGGGGCGAAAAATATTTGGCCAAAAGGCCCGGCCTGGGTGAAAACTGCGGAGCCGCCGCAGCCTCCCACCCCTCCCTGGCACCTTCTTGCTCGCACTAGCTGAACCCCCAGAGAGAAGCTTTTATTTAGCCAAAAATAGGCTGAAATAATAGCAACCAGAAAAAAAAAAAAAAGGCAGTTCTGCTTTCCCTCCCTCCGCAAGCAAGACCTTTGCATAGCAAAATGCCTCCTTGGGTAAGGATTTTTTCCCCCATATAGTTTTAGCCTCTCGAGTCCTTTTGCTAAATCCCTCCTTTAATGCACGATACGTTTTTTTTCCCTTTCGCCCTTTCCCAAGAATACTGACATTAGCACACTTTATGATATGATAACTTGAATTTATTACAGCTCCTAAGACCGAGATAATTGGGTATTTAAAAGCAATGTAAAATCAGAATAAAACAGCAGATCTGTGTGGAAGAACCCGGAAAGCCATCAGACAAAACAAACTGCAGCACGATGGGCTTTCCCTCCATGAGACACTACAGCTTGCTGCTATGGACACTTCGGAGACCTTTGAAATCCCTTCATTAGCTATTTGATGCATTTGACATCCGAGCTCATTGTACCCCCGG
This sequence comes from Apteryx mantelli, assembly GCF_036417845.1. Taxonomy (NCBI): domain Eukaryota; kingdom Metazoa; phylum Chordata; class Aves; order Apterygiformes; family Apterygidae; genus Apteryx; species Apteryx mantelli. The sequence continues at coordinate 3,917,836 of NC_089987.1, forward strand.
GGCGCCCCAAACCTTGAAAACTAGATTTTATTAACCTAATAAATTGCACGCATACAAAATGCGGGGGAAAATTGAAGAATCGAGAAAGGCAAGAAACTGCAGCGAGTTTCTGGAGATTTTGTTTAATGCTGGATAGAGGAGGCAAACTATTTATTTGCCCGAATAAGATCTTTTTTTTTTTCTGCTCAGACAATCAGTTTTATGGCGAAATTGCTCAAAAAATGCAACCGAGCATTCATTTACCTGTATAATTGGCAAGCTGTCTTCGTTTCCATCTGTACGATATACTTCCCCTCTTCCTTAATTCCTGTATTATGCAATAACTCAGTCATTTTTAGGAACAAAGGGCAAATATAATGAGAAACATTACAGCAGGAGTGTGCGTTTTCTGCCCGCTAGCAGAGCGGTTTGCATGCCATATATTTCGTTTCCAGCCAAAACTAACGATCTTAATGGCTTGCACGATGGAGAAGGACAAGTTTACAGTGTGGACATTGTCGACCGGCCTCTCGGCCACGAAGCCCGGCCGGGCAGGGTCCGCAGCCGCTTTTAGTGGCCCGGCGCGAGAAAGCCTTGTTTCGGGCCAGCTGCCCACTAAAAGCCCCGTTTCCAACCCAAATGCCGTGCCGGGCTCAGCCAGGCCGGCGGTGTGCTCTCAGGCATGCTCCCAGCCGCAAATAAGCGGGACTGTTCTCACCGCAATTGAGGCACAAGTGCCATAAACCTAGTAGCCATTAGCAATCGGTTAATAAGTGTGCGGACTGTAAAGCTAAGTGTTGCATCCTTTAGATAAGGGCTTATCTATCCGGCCATTAAACCCACAGTTGCCTCTTTAGCATGTAGAGAGGCTGAGGCTGTTGACCCCTATAGGAAAATATTTATCTAGTCCCTTTCAGACAGAAGAACTTAATCCAGTCCAACCTGACCAGCCCGGAGAAACCTATTTCTTGTTTCTGTTTGTGGATTGCAAGGCTGTGCATTTTAAGGCTTTGGGCTTGTTGGTTCTCATAGCAGAAATAAACGACTATTTGCATGGAGTCATATAGGTCTTAATATACTGTGTCTTTTCTGTGATTTTTTTCTTGATAAAATTCAACATTTGACCACATATATAGGTCGTTGATGAAGCAAGCTTTATATATATATTCCAGACAAATGCATATTGGAAAAGAGGACCCAATCTTGCCAGCTCTTGCTGAGCCTGAAGCACAGTTTCTGGTCCACATGGTCCGGCTAAGCCCACAGCAAAGCCAGCAGCAGCTCTCCCATGGGTTTGAGCATCACCTGGATTGGGCCCTGCAGGAAGGCAGGTCATGCAAACAGCCTGAGGGAAATAACTCTGAACTGGCTGGTGTACATGGATTAGATTAATGAGAATACAACATAGATTAACGAGAATTAACAAGATCTAGGTCCTGTATCCCCAGTCTTTCTCTTTAGCGCAATTATATCCTTCTATTTAAGGAGCTCCTCATGCAGCTTGGATTGCCAGGTACAAGAGTGCCTGAACACAAGACTTTCTTTAAAGCAACAACAACAGCAGCAAAAGCTGTTCTAGGATGCAACTTGAATGATGTCCTGTTATTATTCCTAGGTCTTACATAATACCTCTAAATTTCAAAGCTTTTTATAAAAATTGGTAGCATTTATTTTTGTTTTTATAGGTGAGGAAGCTAAGGCACTGGGAAGAAAGAGGCCTTTCCAAGATGCGATTTCAGTGGTAAAGCCCAGAATTAAACTGTGAGCTATTTGCACCCCAGCTTGGCATGCTCACCCCAATGCTATGTTGTCTTTCAGGTAAGAGCCTCTGTCAGATTCTTACTGAAATCAATAAAAATTTTAGCATTGCCTTCTAAAAAAAAATAAAAAGAAAGAAAAAAAGGAAGAAAAGAAAAGAAAAGGCTAACAAGGATATTGGTAAATGATCACTTACTATCGATCCTTTCTGAACAGCTCTCCCTTCTATAACATAAGCAAATCTGCTTGCCCCATATGGGGCCCGGCATTCAAGGTGGGGGACTGCTGAAAAATAGGAGTATTGGTATGACTCTGTCCAGAAGAAAGTAAAATAATCAGAAGACGACAGTTGCAATCTGAACCCTTTCTTTCAGTTTACACTGCACATTTTTAGAACAGCACCCTTTTTGATCCGCCTATAAAATCCTAATATACTACAGTTCAGCTGGCAGCAGAATGTATAAGAACAGTAGACTGAATTATCCATGTGAAAGCCAGGTCATAACTTTCCCTAATATGACACACTCAAAGTTCAGGGCTGAGAAATGAAAGGAATCTCACATGCCTTAACTTAATCCCAATATAACAGAGCCAGATTAGAAAGAAAGAAGGTTTTTCTCAATACTTGGCAGCTCTGAGGATAAGGCTGTGAATATTGTCTCACTATCTTCCTATCCTCATGAAGAGACTAAAATCCAATGCCCCAGAAAGCAGGGGGAGTTTTGCCACTGAATTAAGTGAGGAAAGATATTCTTAATAAAACAGCAGTATTCCATTCCTGTTCTTCTGGGCCAATTATTGTCCTGTGTTTGCAGTCTGCCTTGCTTCGGCAGTTGGTATTTCGGTGCGGAGTCTCATTAACTTTACCAGCATAGTCATGTAAGCAAGAACTGCAGCATCTGGGCAGAAGACACTGTCCTACCCCATGTGGGGCATCTTCACCCCCCACCAAGGGCAATGAGATTTGAGGGCACTGATATCTCTGCAGGAGAAGGCTTTTGGGGCCCAGCGCACAAGGGTGTCTTTGAGAGCTACAGCAGTTTAGGTGCCCAAAGGAAGGCCTAAATTTGCCCTCCTGTGCCTAAACCCGCAAATTATTGAAGTGCATTTAGCTTGGTCTTCCATGGGGTCCTATCCGTTATCTCACCATGTTTGCCCAACACTCCCTTTGCGGTAAGCTGGATGATTGACGGCCAAGATTGAACAGCAATAGGTTTGCTGTCCTAAAATGTTATTCTTGAGGGCTTCTGACAGCTCCCTTCCGTGATCTCATAAAAAAACATCCCCCATTCTGCTCCTCTTCTGCATTTGGTCTTGGTAAAGGTGCTAAAAACCAAGCGAATGGGCCAATAAGTAGTTTATTGCCGTCACTCACTTGGGATCCACAGTGACCCTGAGTACCCCCTGCCTTGTAATCACATTAGATTGCACTAGCCCTCACCCTGCCACAGAAGGGTTTAACTATTTCATATATTTTTGTCCTTTCAAAATGGAAAAAAAAAAAAAAAAACCTACCAAGGTAAGACATACATTTTCCTGCCACCCAGTATTTCAAGCTATAATTGCTGACCTGTTGAGTGCAACTCAAGCTAGTAGTAATTCCAAAGGCTCCGGATGATTTTATGCTTTCTTCCTTTTTTTTTTTCTTGGTTTGTAATAAAAGTATTCAAAAAACTCAAACAAACCCAGGTTTTCGTAGCTAAACTTTTAAAAGACTAGCGAGGTTTATGAACAGCCAAAGGAACTAGCAAGGAAAAGAGATGAAAACACAGAAAGACCAAGCCGGCATTATTGTTCCTGTATGGGACCTTTTTTCCAATCATAGCTTATCAATATGAATCTAAAAGCAATTGCCCCCTTCATAATCAATGGCTTTTCATTAGGATAAATTTCTGAACCGGTCTCTCCTTTCCTTTGCACACTGTCTGACAGCTCCGGGTGGGTTATGACCTGGAGGTCGGGTTGCAAGCGGCATCAGCCAAGACGGCTCCGGCTCCGCTCCACCTGCCAAGGGCAGCGTGTCCGGGCCGGGCGCAGCGGCTGCGCCTTGCAGCTGCGCTTCTCTCCGAGCAATTCCCTCTAGTGGAGTCTGGGTGCATTTTCCCTTAGTTAAAAGTGGGAAGAGGAGTTTTATATGCAACTTCCATTTTCAAGAAGCATACTGCTGAAGAGATCTGCAGAACTTTTCTCTCCTTACTATTTTATCCAGTGCATAGGCTCTGAGCTGGCATTTTGAGAGAGGGATCTAAAAAACACGGGGAAGGGAAGGGCCCCCTCTAAAGCAAACACCTTTTTGCCGTGTGGGAAGAAAGCTAAAAATCTTTTCCATTTTCCAGGCATGAAAAGGCGGAGAGAATTGCAGCCTAAAGCAAAGGACTACAAATTGCTTAATTTATTTTGGATGTATCTTATAACTTTATGGATCTTATTAAAAGTAATCTCCCTAAAATAATTCCTAGGATGAACGCTCATTTTGTGGGGGATATATTATAATAAAATAGTCTTGTAAATAGAACCAGTTCCAGTCTTCAGGGGTCTGAAATTTAAACAATGAATGAAAAAAAAGATGAAACATTTCCAATTTGCTCTTTACAATCATCATACTGATGTTTAAATAGGTCATTGTTTTTTTTAAAAAAAGTATATAAAGTTTTAAATATTCTGCCCAGATTTTAAACAATGATAGTGACAGCACTTGGTTATAAAAAGGAAATCCAGCACTGAGTGAAGTGTTTATATTGTGCATTAAAATTTCAAACGGCCACTTTTTAATCCAGAATTGCCTCAGATTTTACTTTAATTACTGTAAATTGCATCTGTGTCAGATCTAGGGAAGCAGAGCCCAGAACTGAGCATTAATAACGCACAGCGGAGGGAGGGAGAGAGGACAAAGAAATTGCTCGCATTTGGGTCTCAGGGAGCAATGCTACCCCCTCTCCGCTGCTCCCCAGCCCTCCCAGAGCTGCAAATTCCCCGGCTCCTGCGTATACGCAGGTAGCGCAGCTCCACAGCCAGGCAGCAGCGGTGACAGCTGGAGAAATGTCACTGCTGGATCGCTCCATGTCAGAAAGACACCGGCTTCACCCAAGATGTGAACCAGATGCAGATTTGGATATGCTTTTCCCGGGACCTTGGAAGTACTGAGATCTGGTTGTGCCTGCGTGGATGTTGTCTGGTTGTTTTTTTCGTTTTTTTTAGACTCGTTTTTCGGTTTCATTTACGGGTTAATGACGGCTGTGTCACCAGGAAAGCCGGCAGCCGCCCGCGGGGCACGTGTGGCATTTGTGGTACTCTGTCCATGGTACCTGCTCCGGGGAAGCCTAACATCTTCCCAGCACCCAAACCATTTGCTCACCCCGCGAGCACATGGCCTTAATTCCCCCCCCGAGCCCACACGAGGGACCAAATTCCAGTTTTATTGCTGCTGGGCTGGAGGTGTCCCGCTGAGAGCCAGCGCGGCCGGACCATGCGGAACGGCGGCCAGCATTTGATAACCCAACTCTCCTCCTCCCGGGCTCTTTGACCCGCTGAGCTGGGAAGGAAGGAGGCAAGGCATGGGCAGCTCGCCCTCCTTCCCAGCCTCCCTGCTGCGCCAGCTGAAGCTGTCTAGCAGCTCCAGCCTAAGGGAGCCTCTCAAAATAGTTGGACGCGCCGCGCTTGGACGCTGCGGGACAGTAGTGGCAGGAACGATGTGATATTATAACCACGTCGCAATGTGTTCGCAGGGGTCTCCGGTCTAAAGCAGCTCTCCATCTGCAGGCTTTTTGCGCTGAACGTTAGTATTTGTTTTATGCTTAGTTTATTTAACTGTAGGAAGAGAAAGCCAAGATGGTTGCCCATTATCAGAGGAGAAGGAACAGTGGCAGGAAACGAGGTCAGTGAAACTGCCCTGTTGTGCAGAGAAGAGGTTTTGTTCCTTAAGAAACTTCCACTGGAGAAAACAAGTATCCCAGGCAGCAGAGCTGCCGCCTTTGTTTTATCTCAGGCCCCCTTTTCGGCTTTTTTCTGTGGATCCAATTACCCTTCTCTGGGAACGAGCTGTGGCTCTAAATTAAATCAAACCATTTATTTGTCTGGGGCAGCTTGGCTAAGATACACCATGCGGTTTTCCAAGAAGTTGCTGCCATCCGAAAGTATGTGTTTGCAGTTGTCACTCCTCATCAAGAAGGAGGAGAAGCACGGGTGCCCGTGTCAGATTGGCATTTCTATCCATGGGCTTTTTTCTTTTTTTTTTCTCTCAAGGGAAATTCTTCCACCCAGGACTAGTCTTTTGTCTTTACTGATGTTTTTTTCCCTTCCTGTTTTTCTGAAACTGCATTCCTCTATGCTAGAGACATGCAAATCTCCAGCTATCCCAAAACCTCTTCTTCCTAGAGTCTGATTTCTTCCAGGTCTCTCAAAACACTCTGCAGTTGAGCCCTCAGAAGTGTGTTCTGGGGAAGAATCCCGTGAATTCACCTGTTTTCATTCCAGGGTGCAAGGAAGGCAGGAGGTTTCTATCCTACAGCCCTTTCCTTTTCCCAGAGAAACGTGGCCCACTTCGAGGCTGAAATAAGCCAGGACTCTGCATTTTTGCATTTATCTCCTAGATGTTTTGCTCCACTCCCCGTTCCATCGGGACTGCTTTATCCCCCATCCCCACAGGAAGAAAACTGTCTATAGTCTTGTTATCTCACCTTAGCTTATAGATGAGAGGAGCGAGAAGGGCTGTCACCGATCATTTTCCCAATGCACCCGCTCCCTTCAACCACTTAGTGCCTGTCCAACCCTCCTCCAAAGCACCTTCGCAGCAGAGATCCCAGAAACCACGTCAGAGGGCCACTCTGGGACTAAGAACTTCTACCTTTTCCCATGTATGCTTGTTTTTTAAAGGGGAACTCAGCCATGAGAGTGTTTGGGACCCCAAAGGTCAGGTTCATTTCCTGTTTCAAGTTTTGAAGGATTTTATTTTTTTATTTTTTTAATACACAGGCTGTAATACTGAGCTGCTGGAACAGCCATGGTGGCCTTTGGTCCTGGGGATGCAGAAAGGGTCTCATGAGACCCTCGTAAGAAGATTGGGACTGCCAGAGCACAAGCAACAGGCAACAAGCCTGCAGGAATTCAGGAATAGCAGAAAAGGGAAGCCTTTAAAGTTTGCAAAGGGCAAAGTAGAAGAATTCACTAAAGAATGGGAAGCCACGAAGTAAAGAAGGGGACATGTTATCGGAATCAGGCGCTGTGCATGCCACCAAATGAGCAGTCATAAATGAAGACTTTCAAAAGAATTTCCATTTTTGTCCACTTCTGTGTTTCCCAAGATCTCTTGAAAAAAGAAAGTGCTTCTGGGACAGATGGAGAGAGGTGGTCCAGAGAACAACTTTCCACTGAGCCAGACCCATCCTGAAGGCAAACTGATGAATCTGGATAAGAAGGAGATATACAACTGAAAGCGTTGTCCCTTTAGGAGGCAGCGCTCCAGAGCAATAGGGTAAATGTCATTAAGGCATAATATCCAGTTTTGCATGTACTTCTGCGTTCTGTCCTTTGCCTATTCCAGACTTCTTCAGCCTTGCAGAAATGCTCCCCCAGCAGGAGACCCCCCCCAGCCGCGGCCTCGCCACAGCCCCTGCTTTACACACGGTCCATTGTGCTGCTGTAAACACTGAGCAATGGCGAATTAGAGACACGTTTTGGAAATGGGCTCCTGCTTCTGTGTTAGGTTAATTAGTGGTTTGCTAGTATGTTAACTGTTCTGCACATTGACCTCAGGCTGGTTCGTCTCTAATGAACAAAAGCAGTTCTCCAGCAACAGGTAACCACTGATTTCTCAGGGACTATAACTTAACTAACAAGCATTGAGTTACTGAGTCTCCCATCTGGCCCAGAGGTGAGAAAATCCTTCTTAGGAAATTCACCCTCTTCATCCCCTAAGGAAAGAAGTTATTAGAATGATCTTTAGTCCAATTTAAAACCCAAAGCCTGGGATTGTTTAAAACCTTCCTTGTTTCTTCTCAGCAAACTCCCCCAAAGCTGAAGGGACTTTTTGGACCACAGTCTGACAGCTGCCAATTTTGTTTCCATGGTAAAGTTCATCACGAAAGAATTCACCTTTTGTAGGAAACTCCATTTTGATCAGGAAATGTATTTTTGCCAATGTTAAGTACAGCTAGACAGGCTCTTGTCAGGAAGTAGGATAGGGCCAGGCTGAAAACCCAAGACTTTTTCCCTTTCCTGTTAGGATGTCCTTGCATTGACAGGTTATAAAGCTGAATCGTGCTCCAAAAGAAAAAAAAAAAAAGCACGGAGACAGCTCTTGGGTGACCCAGTGGCCTGGCTCCTATTTTTCCACAGGATTTTGGAATAATTGCAAACATTGCCAACCTCTGCAAAAGCAATGCTGCAACTTGCAAGTAAAGCTGACTCCGTTCGCTGCCAGGAGTTTCGAGATGATCCCTGGAAACACATTTGGTTTTAATCAGGCCCCTGCACTGTGGAACATCCTGTTTGTCTACACTTATTATTACTGACAAATTATCCTCCTCCAAATCTCAGGGAGCATTCACTTTATCCTCACATTAAACCTGATTGGAAACAGTAGGTTTAATTGGACTCAGCATGAGGCCCAGTCGTAAACTGCACCAGTTCCTTTTTTTATTGTGGCATTCACTAGATGTGTGAAAATAGTATATTTTGTATACAGATCCCAATTTGCTACTGCGAGGGCTGTTAAAGACAGTGCCCAGATGCCCTGTGCTATGGGAGCAACCTTTGCCCACTCTCAGCGCACCCATGGCTGAAATGCCAGCGAGCTCACGTGCAAGGATCAGGGAAAGGTTTGCCATTCTCAGCAGTCTGTGTATATAATATATCATTCCAGAGGAAAGATCCTGGCCCAGGAAGTTTGCTTCCATCAGTAACCAATCACTGTAGTTTGCAGACTGGATTGCAAGGGTCTGCTCTGCTTCAGTCAAGGTCCAGGATCTGGGAGAGCCAGAGGATGAGGCAGTCTGGGGCACAGGGTACCATGTTCCCCTTGTCCAGCTTGCTGAGAAAGATAAGCATCATTTTCTTATGGTGTCATCAATTTGAGAATGTTTCCTAGGAAAAGCCTATTGCAGTAAGCAAAGCTGAGGGGTTAAAGGTACATGACTTTAGCACTTGTGGAGTTTGCGCTGGTGGCTGATTACACAGGAGACAAGATGAACCCCCTGGGTCTGCAGGGACATACCGCTGTTGAAGGGGCCCGGTCCCAGTGGGTTAGGTTACGTATCTGGCCAACGAAATCATTCCCTCTTTCCAGCACCACTGACTTGCTCTTGCCTGGGCTGAACCTCCAGCAGCTGCTCCTCTAGGCATGCATCTGAGGAGGGAGACTTGGGTGTTTCCAAATCAAAGTCTGGCGAGGTGTCATGTCGTGGCGATGGGAGCCTGGACGTGTGGCCTGGGACAGCAGGCTGGGACCTGGCTGAGGGGTTCTCACCCCTGTGGGACTTGCCAGGAGCCCACAGCAGCTCATGTCCCACCTCGTCAAGAGCTTCTGGCTGAGGCAGTGCTATTAATAATGTGGAAAACCATGACCCATCCCAATCTGGCTTTAGAGAAAGAGGGAAAACCTACCCAGGAAAAGACAGAGACTCAACATCTTTTCTATCCATGTTTGCACAATGTAGAACTATTCATTGGAATCCAAAGGTGTGATTTGCTGAAATCAAGCTTCTCATTACAATATAGTCTCTCCTACATGGATAAAGTAATACAATTCAAGGGGTTATCTTGGGCTAGATATTATTTTAAACTGAATTTAAGTTAAATACCGTGTCTGTAGAGGTATAAACAGGCAGGGGGTAGATTGGAGTGGCAAATCCTCAGTACCCTTCTGGAGTTCTCGCAGATGTAGCCCCATGCAGCTCGTCATCGTGGCATGGCAGCAGTTCTTCCAGCGTGGTGGGACACCAGAGCACAAGCACGTGCTCAAGCCCAGCCCAGTCTAAAACCAGTGGCCAGGCTAGCTCCAGCCACCACTAGCAGTGGTTGAAGAGCACATGGCTGACTTTGCGCAGAAGCAACTGCGGAGGGTTCATGCTTTCAGTTCTCCCATCTCTCATGGAAGTGGCAGCCAGATTCGTTTCTGATGTTGGGGGAAGGCCCAGGCTCTTAGTGCTGCTGCAAGGGAGCTCCAGAAGTTCACGGGAGGTGAGACACAAGGGACCACTGTGCCCCCAGTATCTACCCAGTCCTTCAGCAGAGATTAGTCCCCCAAAAATCCTGCTAAACTAGGGTTAACAAACAGCATGTAGAGCCTCTCCAGTCGCTACTTGTCATAACCTGGAGTATACACTGCTGCCACCTCAATTTGGGGTGCTCTCTTCTTTCCACATCTTATTTTCTTTGGCTCCATTTCTGAGGTATGTACACGACGTGTTACTTTGGGGGCAATTTTTAAACAGCGCTGTGGACAAATCTACCAGTGAGTTATGGCTGAGATAGGAAAGTGCGTCACAAAGTTAAAGCATCCGACTCTCACTGAAAGTTGCTTATATCTTACTCAATGCAATATGTTTCCTCTATGATATTTTGAAAGAAAACATGCTGCAGTGGCTAGAATAGATGTGGAGCTTCTTACCATATGGAGGTGGCCTGACAGCTTGTAAAAAACCCTTTGCAAACAGTTAGCAGTAACAACAACTGACCTCAATTACTGCGGCCTGTCATTTTTCCATCTGGGTAGTGCACTCGCAATTGCTCCACACTGGGGTGATAAACAGGCTGGAAGGAATACGGAAAGTTAGTTTGTGTAAAACCATAGTCCGTTTGAAAACATATCCCACAAACAAATCCTTTCTCATGCTGTATTTTTCCCCCAGTTCAGCTTTGGTACTGAACTTTCCATTTTCAACTGACCAACATAAATTAAAGGCAAACATTGGCATAGAGAGGAAAGATGGAGAAAGTTGACCATTTCCCTCAGGAGGTCAGCCACAAATTCCTGCTGTTGTCTGAGAAATGATGAGCTACTCTTTGGAGACATGACTTAGATCATTTAGTGTCACAGGGAAACTTTTCAGGCGCTTCAACAAGGGTTGAAATATGTCTTTTTTTTTTTTTCTTTCTTCTTTTTTATAAATATAGTTTTAGACTATGTGTGTTCTTTTTTTTTTTTTTTTTCCTTTTAATATAGTCTTCTGTACAAAAAGCCAGTTGTGCATGGTGCTATTTCCTCTGGGCGATCTTACAAGAAATTTTCCCAGCTCACTTCATGCCACTACAAATACCTCTTTACCTCGGAGAAAAGGGCACATCACTCACTTTGCAGGCCTAAACAAATTTGACTGCTTGGAGCTCTAACAGCTCTGGGTGACAAAGTATGTCAGGGAAAATATGTCATTCCCCCTACATCATTATTCTCACTTTCGCTATTCATAAATATAGGATATAAATCCTTTGCCTCTAAGAGGGAGGCATGTCATGGGAGACAAGCTAGCTGGCTATTGCTTCCCAGCCCCAGCACGCCCCACTGAGTTTTTGAGAAAAATTTCCAATAGAATGGGAACTCAAAGTGCTAGGAATCGAAGATTTAGGAGATCTTGTATGTTATGTTTCCAGACAGAAGGAAAACAAGCTTTCAAGTTCACCTAAATGATAAATAATGAGAAATGGTTTTGAACCTTCTGTGGAGGCTTTTCTGGTTTTCACATTTGCAACAGCTCTTTGCTGACTGACTTAACAGATGCAACCTGAATTTAGTAGAGATGAGTAAAGTGGTTCGAGTCTCCATAAATGTTCACCAAAAACTCACGCGAAGCCTGAAATTAACTTTCTGTTCAGGTTCTTGAAACAGATTTTTTAAATTCTTCCTCATAGTGTAATGCTTTTGGCCTCACTTTCGTGTCTGGATTTCACCCAGGGAAAGAAGGCAAAGAAATTTCTTCTGGTGAGATATTTATTGCATTTGCTTTGCGAGGAAGTATTTGTAACTTGTCCAAGGTTCAAACAATCACCTGAAATCTTGCATATTGACCTATGAACCTGTTGCAGATTTATTTCTGAGGGCTTAAAATGCAGGTTTGACATTTTTACAGTTTTTTGGTGGGGGAAAAAAGGTAAAAATGAGTGTTTCTACTGCTCATTCTACTTTTTATAAATGTCTAAAAACAAGTAAATAATTCCCCCAGGAAAATGATCTTATGCAGGTCTTTTGCTAAAAAAAAAAAGCCTTTTTTCTGGCTGTGTCTTGTAATCATAGTGGGCTTCCATTTGCCACAAGGGATGCAAATCCCAGTTGGGATCACCTTTTTTTCATCGGCTGGTTAATTGTGGTAAATCCCACTGGCAGGGTGCTGGTGGATTAGCCATTAATAGCAACATAATTTTTCATGCACATAGCCCTTGACTTCAATAATTATTTCTAAAGCATAGAGTTTTCCTTTTTTGTGTTTTCTCAGTTACAGATTTGCACTCTGTGCTTTGTTGTTTTTTAATTATCCACACTCAGCATAACTTAATGGTATGTAAATCCACCATGAGTTTTAGCGGCTGAAGATCATTTAACTGGAAGAAGCAACCAGGGACCGTAGGAAAATCCCTCCATAAACTCCGAGTCCTTCTCTCCCGTCTGGTTCTCTCTGCATCGTATCACATCTATCGCAACCTGAACGAGAGGTGCTAAAAGAAGGAACAAAGCGTCCGAAGAAGGTCTCTGTGAGCACCGGGCTGGACAGCAGATCTCCCCTAATGAATTCACGCATTCAGCCTAGAAAGTGGAAGCAGAATTGAATGTATTTGCAAGCAGCGAGCACCAGCAAGGACTGCATTTTACAGGAGGCCTGATTAAGGCTGTCTTTGTAAAAACCAGCTCTGAAACATGTTCTCTTCGCTTCGCTTCTCTTCTTGTGCTGTGTTGTAATGGGGAGAAAAAAGCCCTCTGATTGTATTCAAAACCTGGGCACAGCACTAATACTGACACCAGCGTCAGGCCTCCGCTAATACGTCTGGAAGTAAATATCGTCCATAGTGCAGGAAGATGATGGGTCCTGTGTTCGTAAACATCGCTCTCCTCTCACCCTCTTTTTCCATGCTCGATCCATCCAGCCTTAGATATCTGCGAGCGTATCTGCAACGCTGGCATGGCTCTTTAAGCTCTCTGCTGGCCTCTGACTCTCTTTCCTGTCTTACAGAAATTTAGATTCATTTAAGAAATGTCCTTTTAACACAGTAAACCGAGGTCAAGAACCACAGAAAGATGGGAATTTCCTCACAAGCGCAGTCATCCTACCGCCCGTTTGATGGTGCCAGAAGCAGAAACGCCGAGGTAGAAAGCTGCCTGTTAGGGATGGAGCAATACTATCTTCTCGAATAGGGCTGACCTGGAAACGCCGGCCTCCGTCTCTGCATTTCTTTCTGCCTTCGTACCACAGCTTGACGTCTTTCCCAGACGAAGGCCTTTCAAAAGGGGTATTTCTTGGAAAGATTCTTTCCCACTCGTTATTATTTCCAATACATTAGCTTTAGTGACCAAAGCAGCATTTTCTGCAAATAGCATTTCTAGGAATGGTTTAAGATGGCTCAGAGCTGAGTCTCGCTGCAAAGGTGAAGGAAGCGGAGAAGGACGGAGTGGCTGCATAGGTGGGAGGAAGGAGATGCCTATTTTCCGTACCGTTTGCGAAAGTCTTCCCCTTGCTGTGTCAGGATGTACCCTGGAGCTGAAGGTGTGAAAGCTTAACCACGATAAAAAGGATTATCTTAATGGGCATATTAATGCATAGCAGAGAGTGAAACTGGGGTGGTAAACAGCAAAATCATCAGACACGGAGCCTCTTTGGGTTTTGTTACAAGAACAGGCACATACCCCTCCACGTGAAAATTTCATTCCTTACCAACGTAACTCTTTAGCTGTGGAAATATGGGCTCAATTTGTTTTAAAGGTGCAATATTAAGCTAGAGTTTGAAATTACGCATTTACGGTTTCAAAGAAAAGTCTTTTTTTTTCTGTAAACTTACAATTTTATCAAAGTACAAAGAAAATGAAACTGGAGGAGCAAAAAAATGCCCAAAATGAGGTAGTGAAAAGATCCATGTCTGAAAAACACCTATGTGCTGCACATGCTAAAACACATTTCAGTCGCCTTTACTTAATTCCGCACCATTTCTGCACACAAATAACAATATAGGCTTGCTTTCAGTTTGAAAGACATGGCTCCTTGCTTAACTAGTTTTTATTTTTAAAAGGGAAGATAACCATTCTGAGTTACATTTGCCTTTCCCTCATCCTTAACTGTTCAGATGCAAAAACATAATTTGATTCAGACAGGTAAACAATCCTTATTCTGACATGAAAAAAAATCAGCTGTCATGAATTAAAAGCCATTTCTCCCTAACCCCAGATAAACATTAGTTAGCCTGCATTTGATTGTAATAACACACTTGTCATTTCAGATATAGCATGTTGGAGTTTTCTTTCTAAAGGCTTTATTGGAATTCCTTGGCCTAAAAACGCAGTGGCTTTATGATGGCTTCATTAAAAAGCAGAAACCAAACAGATGTGAAGGACTCAGAAGAGTGTGTAGTGCAAACATGAAATAGGAATAACTTGCATGGTTTTTCATTTTAAAGCCATTCCCGTTTCAGATGCCCTTGAAATTTGTCACATTGTAGTAACTCAGGGTCAAAATTTGAAGTACTTACTAAAGCACTTACTAAATTTTTTTTGAGTTTGCCAGCTACAGATGGAGATTCATGAGCCATACTCCTTCTCCCTTGCTTTTAGTAAATCCAGAATAGATCTGCTTAACTGCTTAGATTTTCACCAGTTTTACACTGATACAGTAGACATCTCAGGGAAGAGCAGAGCTTAAATCCCACTCACTAAATAACAGTGACATATCGCTGGAAAGAGTTTTATTTCAGCTAATCACAGCTTATATTTAAAACTGTTCAGATGATAAGTTATAGTCACTTTTATAAAGTGAAATGTTTAGGTTCTTTCTTATTTTAATCTCAGAGCAGAGTCAAATCGAGCCCTAAGGGAAAAACATGGTCAACAGAATCTGAAATTATAGTTTCTGGTTGCCTTTCTCTGGTAACTGTAAAGAAAGAGCAAATTTCAGGCTTTGGCCTCACCCTGAATCTAATGAAATCAGTAACTGGTGCCATTAGTTTACATGGGAATGTAATTAGGCTATTTTCCATACTAGTGGTATTTTATGTTTGAGTACCTAAAAAACTGCTGTAGAGAGGATGAAACAATATCTGCTCCATGGCCGTGAGCCGACAGGGCAAGAAGAAATGGGACTGCATTACAGCAAGGAAGGCTCAAATTAAAAATTAAAAAAAGCTTCCAAATGGTGAGAGGGACAAAACGTCGCGCTAAATAGCTTTGGGAGCCTGTGGAGCTGTAACGGCTGGAGAGCTTTAAGAAGATGCTAAATGTTGCTTCTGACAGAACATTTCTCATTTTGCCATTTCTGGATCAAAATTACTTGGAACTTTTGGCTCAGATCGTTTTAGATCAGAGTTTTACTTTTCCTTCCCATTTTGTGATGAAATGGCAAAATAGTGTCCCAATACATTCATCTGCCAATGAGTAATAGTGAGAGTTGTTACTCATTTTGGATGTTTAGATGGCAAATGGTCATGACATGAAGTTTTTGAGGCATAATCAGTAGAAGTGAAGGGGAGAAGAAAGCAAAGAGAAGTCAACCATCTAAACTTCTTCCTCACCTGCCTCCCAAAACCATGTGTCCAATATTCACCATTCCGAGTTTCCTCTAGAAGAGACCATTTCACTTTCCCTTTCATATTTTAACATGTTGGAAGGTAGCCCATTCTCTTATGTCAGACCTGACAGGATGTGAATTATCTCCATCCAGGCTTGACATAACTTCATGGATGGTGATGTAATGCTCCAAAAAGTCTGGATAAAAAAAAGACAGTACTTATTAACAGGAAAGGAAACAAGCCTCTGTTTGACAACCAGTGGCTGAATATCAAGGGGAGCTTTCTTGGAAAAAAATCATTTATGACCATATGAATTACTATTATTTATTCAGAGGGAAGAAATGGTTATTGAATTTTTAACTAGAATCAGCTGGCTAAGTGACCTACAAGGAACAGGTATTTGGGCACGACTTCCGGGTGGATGTAGACAGGAAAGGCTCAAGCCTGCTCCCTATGGGATCAATAAAACTACCATAACTTGAGTGTAGCTTGCAATGTAGCTTGCAAACGTTGCAACGTAGCTTGCCACATTTCCCTGAGCTCCCTCTCACCTCTCTTCCAGCGGTGGAAGCTGCCAGAATAGCATTACCCCATTCCAGCATTTCCGTTTGCTCCTTTTTTCACATTGCCTGTGAGCGCAGTATGCTCGCGTGAAACCTCAGCTGTGTCACCTCCGCTAGCAGCACTTGCTCATCCCTCCCGCTCCGAGCTCTTACAGTCCGGACTGCATTCCAGCAGCGCGATCTGAAACCATATCCTTCCAAGTTCATGAAGTATTCGGCATGTGTGCATGTGGACTTGTGAACTTTTAACTTTTACCTATCAGTAGTGCAGCTCGCTTCACCCTTTCCTTCCCTTGGTGTGACTAGCTTGAAATAGTGGAAAGTGAGTCATGGAGATCACATCTGCACTGTGTCGTAGTAAGACCTCCAGCATTGCATCATGGCAAAATAGCTCCTTATATAGACAATTTGCTCGCTCTATTGCTTGCCCTAGATAGATAGATATTGGAAAGACTGGAAAATATCTAAGGGACCTCAGGTGGGCTTGGAGTTTAAAGCACATTTTCCATAGTGTGGACAAGCCTGGCACTCCTTGCAGCCTCCAGCTAGCTCAGCATCAACCAGGTGATGACATCAGGCAGAAAAGGCGACAGGAGTCTCTCTCCAAGGGTGTCTTAAGGGTTGGTAGGATTTGTGGCAGCCTGAGTTCAGGTGGAGCTTGCATGAGCAAGGCGCCTGGTGCTGATCCCAAAGAGGGTGTCTGACCCAGGGAAATGAAGGGGACAACTGTTTTTTGCAGGAGTTCCTTTGGTAGGATAAATTACATCCCAGCTCTGAGCCTGTGACTTTGAGGAGGAGTGGGACCTGCAGGGTACCATGAGTCACGGCACTGCCTGCAAGATGTGAGAGCCTGTGTTTAGGGACTGTAACCCAGGGATGACAAAAAAACATTTTTTTCTGGTATTTTGCTTACATTTCTTTTTTAACCAGTAAAGTGCTGCCTGGAGACAGGGTCTGAAGCAAACTCTGGTGAGTGATAGGAGGCTGAGGCAGGCTCAGGGCAGTATCAAACCTTCTTGTGCTGCCTGCACTCTTCCAAGAACACTTTAATTTCCTTTCTGTTTCCTTTGCATTACTGCTCAGCAGCCCATTAGCTAGCTGGCTGCGCAGTGGCCTTTCTTCCCCATGACTGCAGTGAGCAGGAGTAAATGGGCCATGGAAGTGGACCTGTCTCCACGCTCCAAGGATGGTCCTTGCAAATGACAGAGACACTTCTAGGAAACATCTAGGTGTCATGCTGCACTGCCACAACCTGCCTAGAGCTATGCTGAAGGCATCAACTGTAAGAAAGCAATGCAGTAATAAATGTTTCTACCTGAGCCTTTAATGGATATGTCCCATACATGGTCTCCAGCTCAAGTCTCCAGACCTTTCAGCTAACACTATAGTCATTCAAGAAAGACAAAAGAGAGGGCAAAAAAATCGTAAACAGATATCTTAGTATTTCTTGTCTAGGTATATCACTTCTATTTTTGCAAATCATACTGACGCTCATATATGTATGTTTTTTTATGGAAGAGATGGTATGTGTGCTTCTCTGTATATATATGATTACACATTGGACTTTTTCTTAGCTGCAGATGCCAGTTTACTTTTACTTTCCCCTTTTAATTAGAAGATGAATTTGGTTCTTGGGGAGGTCAGTCTGACTGCAATGGTTACAGCCAGACATATCGCAATGTCAAGCTTTCCCACGCATAGCTCTGCCAATGTCTCCCAGCCTTGACCTTGAAACACCCTCTGCCATTCCAAGCCCTTAGTGAAAACTGAAAAATGTGCTGACACTGAAATCTCTGCTGTACACGGATATGCAATATTCGGGGATGTTTCAGACCACATGTTTTGCACACTTACTGCTAGGCCCCAGGTGCTGGACTAGAGCTGCGAAAGCCAAAAGCTGGAGTACAGTGACAGTATATCATGTCACTGCATTGTCATTTACATGCTAATAACACTTAAATCTAATTCAGTCCTATTTAGCTCTATTATAATTTCAAGTGGACTGCTCAAATTGCAGGCCCCTATTTCTAGTTCTTTTTAATTCCTAGTGAGGTAAAAGAGCTAAGAGTTTGCTCTGTGTGACTCCAGTGATTTGGGAATCTGGTCTGTTATCTCTTGTCAGTCCTCCAACAAATGCGTTTGTAATCCCAGAGCCCAGCTAGGAACATTTGTCAGTGCCCCTTATATAATAGTGAGTGCTGGGTTTTATGGAAAAATTGAACCTTCCAGTACATGCAGAGGAAATTCCAGAGCGAACTTACTGACAGACATGTCTTGGAAGTTAGCTAGTTACTTTGGCAGAAACCCAGGGATTTTTTTTTTCCTTCTTCCCCACCACCCTTAAAAAAGAAAAGAAAAAGCAAATCTCTTTGGAGCACAGGGTCCTGAAACCCAGAAAGACCCAACGGTGCTTCACTTTCAACTCTTTCCAGAATATTTGTTATGCATCAGGAAGGTGCATGCAGAAAAAAATGCCATTTGTGAGACAGAAAACTGTCAATAGAGAAACCTCTAGAATGGCAAGCCTGGTTCTTTGGTGTTTAATGTGTGAAAATGCTGTAGGTTCTTTGATTAAACTTATTAGTAGTTGTTAGTAAAATATTGCAGTCTGACTGAGAAGTCCACAGCAAAAGTGGGCTATAGTAGCTCGTGTGTTTTAAGGAAGCTGGAGATCTAGTTTTGTCTGTAAAGCCCATAACCAGAAGGTTCTAATATGGTGTTTAAACCAGAAGCTGAATTGCTGCAGGAATGAAGTGCCAAGAGCACTCTGAAACTGGGTCAACACCAGCTACAGGCCAAATGTGCATTAAATCCATGTTGATAGCTGTTCAATGGAATTGGAAACCAAAAGAAGGAGATGTATTTTAAAGTGGAGTGGAAGAGGGCTGTGTTTGTGCTAAGGCTGTAAATGCATCAAAAATGTTAATAATATTTTGGAGAATACTTTAATTCATTTATCTACAGGAGCTCTTCAAGGTGGTGATCCTAAAATCCTAGTTTAAAAGAACCTTTCCACTGAATTCATATGGACTTTGACCAGGCATTCAGGTACACTGTAAACACAAATCAGTTTTGTCTTGCAGCCCCACCATAACACTTGCTAATTCAGGTGTCTTCATTTTACAGGTTAGGGAAGTGTGTGCCTGAAAGCCGAACATGCAGTAGGTACAAATGACCTCCTTGAAAGGGACATTTTCTTTTGTCATTCATCCTTTCTTGTTCTCGCCACTCTCCTCACCTTAACCAAGAAGGCTAAAAGCAGCTTCCTTTCCACCTCGCCAATGCCTGAGATGCCACCGCTTTTGCTGGCACTCCTCTGCTCTAGGCTTTGGACACCTAACAAGAGCGTCACACATGAATGGGGACAGGGGACCAAATACCAGAGAAAGCACACAAGGCGTTTTTTTATAGTTTTCTCGCTCACCAGCTCCAGTCCTGGTTTGTGGCTTTTCTGAGTCATCTTGTAAATACCGGTGTCCTCAGCAGACAGGAATGACTGACACACACACACACACACACACACAAAAGAAAAAAGTGAGACAGAGGAAGAGAGAGGGAGAGATGAGGAATGAAACCCTCCTCCTCTCCCTTCCCACCAACACCCCTCACATTTGTTATTGCATAGGATCTTCCTGGCCAGACTTGACCTGAAAACAGTGGTCACCAATGAACCATCAAAGGCCTTTCACATCTCCAGCAGCTGCAGGGAGGGTTCCTGTAAGCACTCCTATCACTTTGACACCTCCAAAGCGGACAATGCCAATTGTACACTGTCACGGGCTCTGTTTCAGGGACCACCTTCAATGCTTTGGCTCCGAAGAGCTGCTTTTTTCCAATTCATTGACACAGGGGGATATATATCTAAAAACTTGGCTGCTGCAGTGAGTGCATGCCTTGAGGATTACATAGCAAGTGAACTTTGTCAGTGTAAGCCCTAGTCAATAGGAGGAATTAAGTAGAAAGACCTCTATTGTTCCAGGCAGCCTTCTGAAGGCACTGATTGGCAGTAAAATGTCTTAAGTGACAGATGTAAAGTAAATATTACCTATGCCAAGTCTCTATATTACTTTGATTACCTACCATCAATCAATTTGTTCTTTGCCTTGTAACAAAAGCGGCTGCTGTTATACTTTAGTCCTCTCTGATGAAGCCTGAAGTATAATTGATTAACAAACTGAAAAGAAAGGTTATACAAATCACAGCAAAATGTATCTCAAAAGAAAAATGAGAGTATTGTCTCTGTGCACATGCATGTGCCTGAAGTACCATACCTATTAGAAACAGAATGACATACCTTCAACAAAACATATATATATATATCCCTTTAAGCCAGCCAATTGCCTCATGAAAAATTAGGTCAGTATTTGCAATATCCCCTAGGCTTTTACAATGGCAAAATGTCAGGAAATATCAGGAACAAGGAAAACTGCCGTACAGAGGTAACCCTATGAATCAAAAGCAAAACTGGAGGTGAAGACATTGCATGAGCAGGAGATACGTGATGCCTTTGAGGTACAGCATAACTGCAAGCATTAAAAACACTTCCTAATTCTTTTTTATCTCCAGCCACAACATTTGCTTTGATCTCCTGCAGAATTGAATTCCAGGGGTTACCTGGGACCCAGTGCAAAGTACCTTTTCCTTTTATTTGTTCTAAAATTAAAGGGTGCTCACAATGTTGAAAGTCCTTCCGTATTACTTGCCCGATAGGGGAGGGCATCTACTCTCGGTGAAGGAAGACAATTTGCTTGAAAGTGAAGAGTGCACACACACAACGTTTTCTGCAAGGTGACCCAAACATGGCCATACCCAGGTATAGCAGGAGATATTCTGCACAAACTGCTTTAGCAGATGTTCCCCAATGCCTCTGGTGCTAACCCGTCTTCCCACTGGACATGACAGCAAATTTAGGGCTCAAAGCATTTGCCCATGTGCACGTGCAAAGATGTATGAATGGCCACATAGGATCATGTTATCCTTCTTTGACAGGACCAGTGACAAGCACTAAGGGAAATACCACAAGAAAAAGGAAAACCAAGAGTAGCTCTTCCTCTGAAATATTCTTCCAGTTTATGGCAAGTATCAGCATAGGGATTTCCTCATCTGGAGGCTGCATGTGTGTCATTGCTATTAATGGTCACTGATGGATACACCCCTTGGGAATGTCTCTAAACTCTTTTTCAAGCCATTTGTGCTGCCTGATATCCTGTGGCAATGTGTAGAAACATGTAACTGTACATGGTGTGAACAAAACAGCACTTTCTGGATTTGTGCTTAAACCCTGCTATCTGCTAATGTCACTGAGTGCCCCCCACAGTCAGCATGAACCTGCTGGGTTTCACATGCTGCTCCAAGGCGGACTGCGCAGCTCCTCCGCTGACCCAGCAATGGGCCAGATGGGTTGTCCCATCTCTGGGCCATCATTAGGACCACCTACAGAAATATGTGACAAAAAGATCTAACTTTGAAATACAAGGACAGGAAGGTAGAAACAGCCATTTAGAAAGGCTGCTCAGTCTCAGAAACCTCACTGTGTAAAGAAAAAAAAGCCCGCCACATTCTGTTAATAACTGGTACTATCTAGTTTTCAACCCTGCATTTGCGTTGTCCCTGCTCTGCCACTGACTTGGCAAATGACATTGGGCATGTCATGTCAACTCTCTGTTTCTTGTAAAACGGAGATGATAACACAACCTTACCTCCAGCAGGTGAGAGGAATAAAATAAATGAAATGAGGGGAGGAGCTCAGTTATGGGGTTGGAGGGGCATGCAAGTATCTTTGATAAATGGATTTCCTGAAAAAGCCTGAAGGCTGACTGTTGTAGTCTGTAGATTTTGCTGAGGCAATGAAATAAATCAATTCATGAGACTCCACTTTGATCACTAAGGGCTGATCAACAGGACTATTTTTGCAAGAAACAAGAACTCAGTTCTTGCATTTTCAAGGTAAAGAAGATTCTGACTGCTAATCCCTTACTGTGTCTATCCTGAAACAGGGAAGAGCCAGTCAGGATGGCTTGTGTGTGTTGTGGGGCTGGAGAGGCTGAACACAGGAATGAACATTGGATGGGGCACCTAGGGGACAGATAACCCTTACAGATCTACACAGGAGACTGGACCATCAATGGGTCAAGGAGGCAGTGCAATAAGAGAAAGATAAATCTGGGAGAGTACTAAAAAATTAGGAAGGAGCAGAAAACATGCATGGAAGTGCCATTTGGAAACAAGATTAAACACTGTTCTGCAAGTCATGCTTACGCCTAGTGCTTGGGTCCCTTTTGCAACTTCCCACACCAGTTGTTAACAAGTTGGACCCTCATGTTCCTTTCTGCCTTTAGAGTCTGTGAGTCAGACCATAGACTTCAGAAGGGTCTGGAGATGGTAGGAAACCATTTATACATCCCAATATCATCATTAGGATGAGGGGGCTGACCATATACTGTGGGGAAAGAACTCCAGATAATATCCTCTGAGTCTATTGCACATACTGTCTCCTTAGCTTTCTTTCCAAGAGAGGATGTAATGTGAGAAATGACATAAAAATCATGCTTCCCGTGTGACTTTAAAAAAGGGCACCACACCATTATTCATGCCAAGACAATTTTAGTAGCTTTAATGGTGCTGCTCTGCCACTAATAACTGCCTGGTTTCTATATTGGTTCATACATGACAAATCTAGCTATGGAATTAGCTGGAGTGCCTGATATGTATATTTTTGGAATTACTTTTATGGTAAGATCATTAAGGCCACCCACCAACCAACATATGATCTCCCTATTGGGTTGGCTTCGATTAGAGGCATTACCAATAAGAAGCTGAACTTTTTCCTGAAAATAGCTATTGTTCAGTTGCCTTCAAGAGCAGATGGCCACAGCAGCAAGCACTTATTTACGGCTGCTGGGCAGTAGCTCTGCTTAGTTAGCTTGCTGCTGAAAACCTATTTTCCGGCCAAACCAGGAGCCCAAATGGCTATAGAAATGGCTAATTAGGTGGCCCCAGTTCTGTTTGCTGGCATATGGCTTTACTGCTGCGTAGCTTGCATAGGTGGCAACTCAGAAAGATCTGACGTGTAAAAAAATAAATTGCTGAACTGTTTTATTATCGACGGATGGATTTCTTCTCACCATTTTGTGGGTGGCTGCATTTTTCGTATGGCCCATATACCCAGGGCAAATTAGAAGAGGGAGGTAACATGACAATTTTCATCAAAGTTTAGACAGATTTCCTTCTGAAATAGAGTCTCTAGGGGATGGCCCTGCACAGTGAAAAACGGCTGCAAGTTCATATAAATAAAAGGGCAGCACGCCAGAACAAATAGAACTGCACAGCTCTGCCTGCAACAAGAAATTCTCTAGCCCTCCGATTCCTGTAGTTCTCCCTGCCCGGAAGCCAAAATCTGGTTTTGTTCTGGCAAATGCTGGAACTGAGTGTAGCTGACACATTCTGCTGCATTCAAAGAGCCATTTGTGCTCCTCAAAAAGAAAGGTGAACTCAGGCTGGATGTCTGTTTTCCCTTCCTTCTTTCTGAAAAATGAATGGCTTAGGAAGGACGCTTCTATATATCATACGTGATACTTTATTTGTTTCTGTACAAAAACTTCTGACAAAGGAGGACAAAGCTTCCCAACTGTAAGTCTGATCCATGCTTTGCTCTTGGGGATTCTT
This sequence comes from Apteryx mantelli, assembly GCF_036417845.1. Lineage (NCBI taxonomy): Eukaryota > Metazoa > Chordata > Aves > Apterygiformes > Apterygidae > Apteryx > Apteryx mantelli. The sequence goes on from NC_089987.1 coordinate 3,941,496, forward strand.
GATGACATATGAAGACAGGAGTTGGAAGTGACACAGTAAGAAATACAGTTAAGTTACAAAATAGGAAGAAAAGGACTGTCTTTTTAATCTATATTCTCATACTACCTGATACAAGGAAGTCCACAGTCATGCCTGAAGTTTTTAGCATGTATTGGGATAATGAAAACATGTAATTAAGAACAACAGGCTAGTTTGCTGACATGAAGCACTAAATCACCCATGTGCATTCTTCTGATCAAGAGCATGTAGAAGAATATTAATTTACAAGACATAAAGTCAGAACTGGTGCTCCTTGGAAAGGTAGTGCAGTCACGACTGCTCAGAAAACCTTTAGCACCTTCCAAAATCCAAAGAAAATAATGTACTCCAGTAGGGCTCAGCCAAAGCAGATGTTGGGCATGAACATGAAACCGAATTTTGAAACCATTATCACTCTCAGATTCAGGGTCAGACCTATCTCTGCTTCCTGCAGTTATAAAATGAAACTACTTTTACGGTTTATATTTGGCTACACAGGTCGCATGGGGCCATTCATCACGGTGGTCATCCTTTGACAGCTTAAGAAGGACACTGGTTATACTCCAAATGTAAGCAAGAGCCCATCCAGCGAGAGTTTCCAAATGAACTGATACACCAACACTAAAACCCTTAAACAGGATAGAAAAACTTCATTGCTGTTTTTCCATATTCACAAATCTGTGAATGAATCCCAGCATGCAGGATTCATCCTTACTTACAGAGCAGCAGAAGCACCATGGGGGATGTCACCCCAGGAGTGATCAGCTGGGACTTGCTCATCCATACGTTATTCTTGCTGGAGTAGGAAAGGGAAAGTGGTAGAGCTGGGACAGTAGGACAAGAGGAGAGCCGTACTGGAAAATTTTCTCCTTCTTCCTTACTCAACACATCTTGGCATATAGCTACATGGATAACAGGAGTAGCTAAGTAAATAACAGGAATAAACGTAGCTCTGATGGCACAAAAGCATAGGCTTTAGGATGTGCTAACAGCCATAGCTTCCCTGGCAAGTTAGTATACGCCATCGACATCTCCACTACTATTTCTCCATCAAGGTTAAACTATTCCAGGTTTATCAGTACACCTGCCAATCCCACCCTCTTTTTGCTGTGTATATCTACCTCACTTCCTTTCTCTTTTTTGCTGCTGTCTCTTGCTCTGATACAATGCAATTGCTCTAGACTCTACAGCAATGCTAGTAAGTCACAATTATAGGCAAATACTGGAGTGAAAACAGGGGTGGCAATGATCCAGCCATCTCCAGGCTGCTAAGGCAATCCTTTGGAACCAGTGAGATGGAGAAAAGCTGAAACACTGCTGGATTTTTCTTTCTTCTTCTTTCCTCTTCTTGTCAATAGGGCAAGATGGATGCAGTCATGACAAGTGGAAGCAGCTGCAGGCTTGCTGCTGTGGTGTGAACAGGAGAGCAGGCTCCACACCAAGTCCTGGGCACCAGGGGAAGGGTGTCCTGCAGCCTCCTTCCCCATCATACCTCAACTGCATCGTCCAGCAGGGCATCTGGTGAGAGGGCCTGAGTGCTGCATATCTCTTCTGCCTCTTATGGGCCTGGCTCCATGGATAATTTTGGCTGTGCTATTTCAAATCAGCTTAGATCTACTGGGAAGTGAGGAAGGGTTTTGAGAAAAAAAATTTAAAAATTTGTGGATTCTGTAGTTGTGGGCAACTGAGCTACCAGGTTTTGACTGTAACTCCATTACATTGTGGCATGTATCATTTCTCAGCCTTCATTTTGCCAGATAGCAATCTGTTGATCTAATTTTATGTTATAACCCTTCGTTATACCTAAATATATCAAGAACACGGACCTCAGCATTCCAGAGTCATAACTCATGTCAAACTAACCAAAGTAAGCATATTTAGCTTCTGGTGGCCCACAATCTCTCTCAAAGGTCATAGAAATCTCCAGGGTCTGAGGAAACCCACAGTTACTGCAATGTCTGTTCACTTTGAAATACAGAAAAATCCTCTTCTCCTGAAAAAGAAATCTTTCTTCTCAGTCCGGGTGATCTGTAATCCCAGCTTTTAGGGGGAAAGTAAGAACAAATGGAAGAATTTTTGCATAAGTATCAGATACGTCAAGCAGCCCAGTCTTCATTAAGCAAACACAACCCGCCAAGTTCTTCCAGTTGCATCTACTTCATGAAGGGGCTGAAATTCAGAACAGCCAACTGGAAATGAAATGCGAGCTGCAAATTTACTTTTAGTGCCAATCAAGGAAATTAATACAACTTGGCTTGTCAGGATTCCGTGTGTCAAAGGCAACATGAAAACAAAAATGCGAGCATAGACCAGAGATTGCTTGTTTTTCTGAAAAAAAATTAAGGAAATAGAAAAGAATAGACTGTCCTCAAAATATGGTGCTGATTAAAGGTTCTCATGTGAGCTCCTCAAGAGGGTGTGCAAGCAGAGGGGTAAAGGGTGTTTGTGCTTCTCAAGGAAAATATTTAGACCTTGTACATAACCACAGCTGAGAAAAATTGTTCAAGGTCTAAATAGTGTGACTACATGAATTAGGCTGATGTCTGTTCTTGATGGGCAAAAGGGATATTTTGTGGAGCAAACTTAAGAGTACAGTAGATGCAGTGCAGCAACAGGGTTGTGTAAAGCATGCTGCTCTGTAAAACAGACCTGCACTGAGGCAAGGCAAATAGAAAACTGCTTTTGTAGTAAGGCCACATGTCACTGGGAATTTTCAGTGGTTTTGCCTATTTTTATATCAGATTTCCAAAATGGTTCTTCTTTCCCTCTCTGAAGAGTCTTCCTCCTCTAACAAGAGGTTAGATATTTCTTCACCATGTGCTTATGCATTTTTTCCCCTCTAGAAGAGTAAATGGATTATTCTATCTATAAAATGAAAATCTGTGGTAGGGGGAGAGATGTAAATTAAATATGTTTTGTAAATGTAAATGGGCAGCTATATATATTTAAAGTAAAAATGCCAATAAAATATATGGCTTAGCTCAATTAGTAAAACCAACCAGATATGCAAATCTTGGCTTTTCTGTCTTAAAAATACATCTGCTGACAGCAATATTGTTTGGTACTGATATTCAGAGACTCTGGACTGGAGTTCCTATTTAAGCCTGCTGCTTCTTACTGGGATGGGGAGAAAGGAGAGGCGGATTCAGGAATATCAATTAAATAGAGGATGAAAACAAACCATCTGGAAGACCAGAGATAGATAAAAGGATAAATTCTGAAAGGAAACCAGCCAATCTCACTCAGGTGGAAGAAAGACTGGATTTAACAGGGATAGTAGGGACTAAGGGTATAGACTTATGGGAATTCAACAGAATAGTGACAAAAAAGGTATCCCTCATTCCATGGAACCCAGAACGAGTCCAATTTATGCTTCATGTCTCTTAATACTCCTAGCTAGCGCTGGCCTCTTTAGGCTGTGTCAAGACTACCGCCAATACAGAAGGATTGTGGTTAGAGGACTAGTCCCCACGCCCAGCTGGAGACGTTTGTTCTTTTTTATTGATAACGCAGATGGATCACTCTCAGCAGGGAACGGGTACTAAAACTTAACCACTAAGATATCTGAGGCCTGATAAGCCACAGAGAAACTGAGGGCAGTTGCATTGCAAGACCGGACAGCAGCAGAAAGTATCTTCCCTAGACACTACCATTGTTCACCTGCTCTTCTGCATGCCTCCCCACTTTTGCTGGAGCAGCAGCAGAAATGGATCAGAGCCTCTCTGGTGCTTAGACAAGAACAGGAAGGTCTCAGAGGGAAACCTGAATCACGAGATCTCTGGTTTGCTGAGCAGGAGAAATGTGGTTGTGATCAAGAGAGGTTTCAATGGAAATGATGTCAGTGAGAATCGAAGGGTTGTCTCCTGGCTTTTGAGGTGCGTACTGCTTTGTCTTCAAGCCTGGTATGTTGCTGACCTATAGAATGAGAACTGAAAATACACTGGGGACCTAGACAGCTTTTAAACGCCAGCACTTCAAGTCAGAGGACCACAGGAAGGGAGTTGAGATTCGTTCCTGAACCCTGCGGCTGCATGATAGCTCATACTTGACCCTCATTACAGCAGGCTGTAGGAGTAGTAATAACCCTTCAAAACTGGATCCTTCTGATGTGTGCATGCCCTCACTGTCGCTTCACATCGAGCACTAATCCAGAGACATTGCCCTTGAAACAACAGCTTTCAATGCAAAGAGGTCTATTAGCCATGTTGTTCGCTTATCTGGGCTGACAGCCCTGCTATCCTGTTTCTAAAACCAAAATTAAATGCTAGTGTGTTTAATGCATATGACAGGGAGTTGTCATTCCTAAGAAGCAAATTCACAGTGGTGACACTTAGCTACTAGTTCACATTGGCTGAAGTCCTAAATAATAGTAACAAGGGCTCTGTCTCGCATGTGTGAAGCAACCAGCTCTAACGGTCCAAGCGCAGTGTTACCACCTCTGAGATGCTCACCAGCCCCTCTGCAAGAGGTCACTGCCCACAGATCAAGGTGCGGGAGTGGATGTGTGTCCTTCACAGCCCTTCATCCTCCAGTATCTTCATATGATATGTTCATATGCAATTTTAAGCCAGTGAATTGACCCCTGAACAAGAACGAGATGTATTACTCCTGCTGCCATTGCTACAGGGGTAGCAATTCTTGGCAGAAAGACAAGGGACACCATAAGGGTCAGTGATATCGCAGACAGCAACAACTCAACTTGCCAGAGCTCCTCTGTCAGAGTTGACATTTTCAAATGGTGGTCACACATGAAGTCTTCAGTAGCCACACGCAGTGGGTCAATCCCTGCCCTAGCTGAATGGCCCAGTGGGGCAACTCTCGTCTTCCTCAGCTGCTGGACTGCTGGGTCACTTGTCTCCACTGCTACACCACAGCAAACTCTTATCTTCCCTGGAGACCATTTTTCTTGTGATTTCTTACCATAAAACAGTCAAATCTTGTTCAGTGTTAGGTTAAGCAAAGCAGCAACAATAAAGACATAAAAATGAGTGGCATGTTATATATATGAAATACACGCTATAAAAAGTCTCAAATGGACCAAGACTTTCATTGAATAAGAAAGTTACAAAATTTAACAGTCTGGCAGCCTCCACCTGTTGCCTTACTCTGGAAGTTGTCCCTCTGAGGTTTACTCACGGACAAAAGAATTACCAAGCAGAAGTGAGGAAGAGAGAATCCAGCCCCTAGTATCTTCAGGTAAAAGATTATGTCCAGTGAAATCACCAAGTAGGAATGTTATCATTCAAAAAGTTTCAGTCACCCACTGCTCTTTCCCACTTGCATTGTGCAGGATACCCTGTTGGAAGAGGTCTCTTTCTCTAAGCAATAACGTCAGGCTATAATCTTTTCAAGTCATGGCTGAAATGAAAAAGAACAACAAAAAAAAGGATTGCAAGTATCAAGATTAGGACTAAGAGAGGAAGAGAAACATCTGCCAAGATGTGATGAAAAAATTCTGTTTCTTCTGCCTGCTGCTTGTACTGAGATTCATGTTTCTGTAAGAGTGGAACTGAAGCTAATTATAAGAGGTTTCAAACATCGACTTCATAGCTAAGGCTTGCATGGCAAGACAAACAGCATGAGGCAGAGTCTATATGCTAAGCATTAGACTCAATGCTTGAGCCAACTTCCAACAAAGTCATTGGGAGTCTTTGTATTGACAGCTGAGGAGCTGGATTCAACCCTATCTCCTCCCACAAAACTCAATGCATATGCCCCACTCAGCATGAGTGAGCGCTCCGTCAGGTTCTTTCACATCGCAGCGGATAGAGAGACAGCTTCAAAAAGGATCTTTCTGAGGCAGTCATTCAGGCATTTACACAAAGGTCTGACTGATCTGGATCCACTTCAGTGAAAGAACTCTGAAGGAGCCCTTCAGGGTCCACTTTCCATGTTGCTCAAATCTTGTCAGGTTGGAATCTTTATTAGAAAAACATTTCTCATCATCCCAAAGCCGCTCGAGTGAAGAGGCTAACAGGAATCAAGGATTACAGAGACATCTGGCTTTAAAACCCCCCAAACCCTTCAAATTCAGCCTTGGCAGAAAGTTGGGGTCTGTGGGGTAGGATAGTTTGTAGACTGATTGCAGAGCCATCAGTCACAAAGCCAGGACGCAATGCTATGACGGGGATATGTAAAGAGCATCATACAATTTTTTGAGTAAGCAGGGGTCAGTGTCTTTGTGCCCTGAACAAACTTCTCCTTGATGAGATTGTCAGGAAGCTTCTATTTAATTACACACTTGTGAAATAAAATGGAGTTTCCCAAAATGTTTTCAAACCTCCAAAGTTCTCTAAAGAAGGAGTGACATTTGGGAGGCTTCTTTTACCTGTGCTGTGTACCTGTCCTTCTGCCTCTGTGATTGGAAACAGATACAGTCTAAGTGCTGAGGATAAAAGGGAAAGAGCAATCACATTTAAATTCCTTTCAATGGGTTTGTGTTGTTTTTATAATTTTCTGTGGTAGCTTAAATCTTCCACATAACAGCTATGCAAATGTAGTGGCTAATTTGACAAACCTGAATGAAATTGTCTTTCAAAACTGTTATTGTACAAAATGTAACACGGTTTGGAACTGTCTCCTGTATTTGTAAATTGATATTACTTCCTTCTGACCTTTTCTTGAATCAAAGGCAGATGCTAAAATTGATGTTTCTCTGCCTGCACAGATGCACGCACTCAAGAACACCTCCTCTTTACACGCTGGGATTTGCAATTGGAGTACAGACTCTTTGCAGAGAGTGATTCATAGGTAAAGACCCACTCAGGGTTCTCTTCCAAGGCCATCTTTTCAAGGAAATAACTGAACATGAAAAGCACACAATTTATTTTTCAGTGTATTTTCCCGTTAGTACAAAAATAAATTGTGGTATATAAGTAGACTGGGTTGGAGAACAGGTGGTGTTAAAGCAGCCAGTTAAACGTACTGAATACTAAGAGGCATTTCATTGCTGCCAACCTACGACGAGTCCAATGCTACATTAGTGTTGTGTAGCTTTTGGATCTCCAAAAGGAAGTGTGTAGCAAATTCCTTGCAAGTTGAACAGAATAAGAGGGAAGAGGAGGAAGTGCTGAGTGTTTGGTAGAGGAATACCACTTGTCCCAGGCATAAAAGAGAAGTCAACATGGGAAAGGAAAGTGGACTTGCGCCCTTGCGTTTCAAAGGAAAAAGTCATAAGGCTGTGAGGGGGTGGACTTTTGAATATTCCAATGTAAAATAAAGGTCTGGTTTGTACATTGCCCTTGCCAGATGTCAGTCCAGAGAGTCTAAGTAGGTAAAGCAGGAAGTGTGAAATCAGAGAGCTGCTTAAAAGTCAAGTTTTAAGTTATATGTGCTGACAGAGGGGCTGTGAAGATGGAGGTAAAAATGGGGCCTGAGGGGGAGGAGTTAGATGAGCTTTATTGTGTGGCAGATGACCAAGACCTCAGAAGCACTGGTTGGAAAAGAACAAGCTGGATTTGATGAGTAACTGCTGAAGGAAGGAAGGAATGAACAAAGAAAATGAGGATGAGAACAGGTTGGGACATTTGTCCAGAATGTTAACGGACAAGAGGAGACTGTGTGACTGGGCAGAACTTAGTAGGCAGAAAGCATATGGAGAAAGACACAAGGTACAAGGCCTTAGTCAGCATCGTGATAAAGGATGCTAACAGCTGATCTTAAAATTCCTGGGAGAAACAGAAGAAACTGAAAAGTTGGACAAGCAATTCCAAGAGAAACAAGCAAAGGAGAAGACAGAAAATATGAAGGAAAGTAACTGCCAACGGCAGATAGGGCACAACAAGAAACGTCTCCATGTCCAGGGTTATTTTTGAGAAACCAAGAGTGAGAGCAGAGCCAAGGCTGCATAATAATTGCTTACAAAATACTGTGGACAGTTAACCACAAGCTTAGCAACTAGTGTATCTGAAATTCCAAAAATGTGCTCACTTGTCTTACCTCACCATGCCCTGCTGCCTGGGAAAAGTCAGTTTTCCACTACAAAATGCCTGTCAGACCTGGTTGTTAGTTTTGAACATGTGGAAATCCCAATGAGTAGCACTCAAGGGGTTAATCTGTCCTTATGTTTTGCAACTAGATTAGTCAGCTCAGTTTATTCGTGTCCCCATACCTCCCTAGTGATACTATAGTGTGTTTATAAAAATAGCAAACAAATCATTTGACAGCAAGGGTTGGAAGTAAAAATTAAGAAATGCCATACTTTCCCTATTAAATTTTGATAGTCTCCCAAAGGCTTTCACTATATTGCACACATCCAAGCTCTACCGCAGAATAATTGAATCATAAAGACTAACACCATGTGTCTTTTGAGAGCGTACGCGAGCCGGGGAATGCTGCGGGCAGGCGCGGGAGTACAGGAGGACATGGCATGGTTATCTCCGTATCTCCCCAGGCGAATCAGAAAGGAATGCATGCCTCTTGCAGAGCACTCCAAAGTGGTCCAAGGGGCATCTCCTCTCTGAAAAGAGAGCTAAACTAGCTTTAAGCTAGCTAATTTGTGTGGCTGTGTAAGCGTTCAGGGCAGGCTGCATACCCCGCTTGGGAATGTGGCTCAGGCTAAGCCCAGCAGTGTGCCTGTTGACCAGTTATATGTACGTGGGTGAGCTGGGGCTCTGAGCTGCTCTCATACCACTCACATCTCCAGAAACTTGCTACCTCAAAACTGTTCTTTAAACATAAGCGTTCACTTTGCATGGCTCAAACATTTCAGCCCTTCCTAACAGCCAGCAAAACAATTTTATCGCCTTATGACGTACTGTTTTAGGAAGAGCTCTCAGGTGAGCTGAGCTGCTGTGGGGTATCTGACTATACCCATGGAGGTGTGTGCCGGATCTGTAAACTGCCTAGGGCTGTCCTTCAATATTTCACTTTTGTGAGACATAGGCCTGAGCCAAGGTTCAGCCTCTGGAAATTGGTATCTGGCTGAGCTCAGTCAATGGACTCAAGTTCCCAGACCTGTAGGGGAAAATTGGCTGGATTAAAGTATTTTTAAGCCTGGGCTCCCATATGGATCCTGTATGGAAGCAAAAAAAGTGAAAATAACAATGGCAAATTTATAAAAAGCGTCTATAATTGGGCACGTCAATACTGATGCCGGTGTAGTTACACCAGTATGAAACCTGTGAGAGATTAGAGTTTGCCACAGAGGTCTTCCACTGACTAACAGAAAAGCTCACTTGCCTCTTAGATGAACTTATTGGCTCTGCAGAGAACGCTAAATAAGAGAAAATAAAAGTAAGAAAACATTAGCATTTATGTTACAGTCAAGAAGATCATGTTCCTTAAGCCCAAGCTTTGTATGCTCAAAGCAAATATGAGGAGCAGAACTTCCCTTCACTTAGGACCCTAATAAAACAAAATTCTGCAAACATTTCCAGCTGATCCTGCTTTGGAGTTGCTTTGAACTCTTCCTAAAGAAGGGGGTGGCGTCATTTTTGCAGGCAATGTAAAAGCTCTTCGCATTAGAGAGTCTGAGGGAAGCCTTGGCTTCAGTCTAAAAGCTTTGGCGCATTGTTCCAGAGATGACAACACCCAAAAACAATGTGTTTGCAATGGCAACACTGTTGGTTAACAGGACAACCAAACTCTCTCTCTGGAGCTGACCTTTTTTCATTGATTTCACTAAGCTACGAACATTGACCAATAAACAAATCTTCCTGAATATCTCTTTTTTGTATTTCTAAAGAGGAGAATCCTGGACTCGATCCAAAACCTAGTTGAATTTTTTCACATGCCTTATTGGACTTTATGATCATTTCAAATGAATTTCACCTGTAATCACACATTGCCTAAGGCTGTAAATGTTGGATGCTCCATTGTGTACAGGGGTTATGCTTTTTCTACTCCTGTTCTAAAGCATTTAACCCTATTGAATCCTGAATTGTAACCTAAACACCACAAATTTTCACAAAAGCATGGGTGCATTTAACTGGTTTAATTTCTGCATTTGCTGTCATGAATTATACGTAATTATAGCTTTGACCTTTTGGGTAGGGGCCAAACTATAAATACAAGGGGTAAACACAATAAATAAATACATATAAAATACAATCCCCCTGCTCTGAAAATAGTAAGTATTTTTTGCATTTCCAAACTAGTTGTGAGAGAGTTAGCTGAACACTCATGCACTTCACAGAGTCACTGGTTTTAGTTACTAGAATAATAATGCAGGGACTGTAAATAGGGTTTATGACTTTTTATGAGAAAGCCATGTGATGCTTTTACAACTCTCACAAGTAATAAATGTCTACATCGATTTGATTGTTTTATGTGGGTTTTCTTCTTGCTTTATGCCATGGAATGGGTTGAACCTCATTGGAAGTTGATTAGAAATTCTGACATTTCAAAATTAGGTTTAGTGCCAAATCAAAAAAAAAAAAAACTTTTGAAAAACACATTTTCTCTTCAACCACATTAAAAAATAATTTGGGATCAATTGAAATAGTCTGTTCTGATAAAACTAAATCAGAACAAAATATCCTCCTTTTTAACATAAATTGTTCAAAACATAAAATTAAATTGCTTTTGTTATGAAAAGGCTCTCAGTACAAAAAAATCAAGCCATTTCATTCCAGCAAGGTCCAAACATGATACTTCAACCTAATGAAAACATTTTATTAAAAAAAAAAATGAAACAAAATTTCATTGACAACAACACATTCTGATTGGAAGCCTTGATTTCAACTGGATGGCATTTTCCATTGAAAAATTGCCAGGGAAAGGTTTTTTTCCTGCTAGCTCTAATCTGATATTATCATGTAGAGCAGCACTTACAGTTGAAAATTAAAGCACAATTTGAGGTCTCCCATAAGATATTTTCTCTGTCTCCAGCAGAAGTGTTTGGCCTTGCCAGCTGGGAGGAATAGCACTAAGCAATGGAAACTATCTGTCAGCAGGCCAAGGTGCTCCTACAGATGGTTAATTGATTTGGTAAGAATCACTTTACAGCGCGCTGGCCCGAGGTTAGTCCTTGCCATGGAAGAAAGTTTTCAAAGAGGGTCCATGCTTTGTTCCACAGGAGCAGATAATCTGTGTACGCCCTCTTCAAACATCCCCACACGCAACTTGCGGTCCCCGATCGCTCGCCCCATGCTGTGCCCCACAAACTCACTGTCAGGGAGCACAGGGAGAGAGCTGGGCATTATGTGGATGGATGATGACTGATCCTAGCACAGTTTTATTATTTGTTTCTAGGAACGCATGCAACTGAATCGCATCAGTGCTCTGCATCTCTGAATGGGCTGACAATAAAGGGACTTAACCTTTAAATTGCGACTCATGAAAAACGGTGGGAGCCTTCAGTCATGCTGGCGGAGACAAGCACGGAAAAGTCATCAGGGTCTATACAAAGAGGCAGTGTTACAGGTTTATGTCAGGGAAAGCTGGACCAAAGTAGGGCTTATGTTTTGGACCGAGGCCGGTAGGGTGCTTGGTGGTCCTTGGCTCCTGTAGAGTTACAACATCATACCACTCATCACTAGATGCAGCTATCTGGAAAGGAGACAGCAATTTCTGGAGTCAATTTCTGTTGCATTGCTGAAGAAAAGCCCAGGAATATGTAAATCACTACATACCCTCTAAGTGCTCACAGCAGGCACTCTCTTCAGCACTGCTCCTGAGGCAGGTCCTATTTCAGCTCCTAATCTGAGTCCATATGGTGCCAGGTTGGAGGTAACAGTTTTCTACAACATGAAGCTTCTGGCAACAGAAATACCACCTGAACTCATTGATGCACACAAGGAGCTGGAAATATTTCTCATTTTAGATTACAGACTTGTCTGTGATGGGAGCTAGAAGAGCCAACCCTTTGGTGCTGGCAGAGATCCCTTGTCCTCATGGTGACCAGCTGCTCTGTGACAACAACGTTCACTCTCCTCAGATGGAGAGTAATTTCTGGTGACGCTGCAGTTGTCCTGGGTCCCTTGAGAAAGCAGTTGTTCAGAAAATATCCTTGGGGCAGTGCAGTAGTCCCAGGCGACCCATAGGATCCTGGAGTTGCACTGAAACTCTGGGCTATTGCTCAAGCCAGAGCTCTTCAGATGCCATGCAAGGCAGTGAAGGATCATGGGGAGAGATGAGCATTTTGGGTGGGAGAGAAAAAGCCCAAAACAAATGGAAAAACTGTCAAAATATTTACAGGCTCCCTGCTAATTTAGTGAGGGTGGGGAGGATCAATTCACAGATAGTGTCTCTTTCTCTCCTCACTTTTCCCTCCAAGAAAATAAATGATGAATTAAAAAGCAAGAGAGTGACAGAGAGAAAGTTTTGGAGAGAGTAGCCAAGAGTTTTATTACAAGCCTGTTCCTCATTAAGGCCTTAGCAGCCTCACACACAAAAGCTAATTACTGTTTTTATGTCATGTTATTTTGATTCATATTTCCTGTCTGGAAAACAGACGGGAGTTTTGGGCACCAGGCCAAGGCAAGGGCCATGGTATAGTACAAGCGGGAACCTGCCCCAGCCATGGAGCAGAGGAGACAAGAGCCTTATTTTTTTTTGTTGTTTTGAGGAGGAAATGGGAACTTTCCATGTAGGCGTAGTTTGCTCCCAAAAAATTGTTGTTCTCCAGGGGTAGTGGAAAGAAAGAGATGTCCCACTGCTCATTTCTGGTCAGGAAGTGCCCCTGCAGACAAGGACTTATGGCTTTTCAGTAATAATCATGTTTGGTAATACCTATACTTGCAATAAAAGGGAAAGTGATAGCTTCACAACCTGTTCAGTTTTCAGGAAATAAATGAATTCTCCGAGGACCAAATTGCTATTCTTGTCCCTCTTATCAACACACAGATGCCATGTGTCCTTTCAGCAGGGCCTGGGTGTAAGTGATGAGGGGGAAAAACAAGAAGAGCTTGCCACTGCTACTGCCCTGTGTTGCCATGAGGTGGCAGCAAGAAAAAAAAGGAAGGTCCTGTGAATTACTTTTCGCCTCCCCAAGAAATCTCTCCCAGAGTATTTTCTGTCTACCTAGCATATATATTTTTATACCCTCATTTAAACAGCATCCAGGTGCCTCACAGCTATAGCTGAATCCAACCTCTTGGCCTGTCCTCAGGAAACAGGGCAGAGTTAATTTACAGCTTGGGAGAGAAGGAACAGACTAAATGAGTTGTCCAAGGCCACATCATTTTGCTTTCTGTCATATCAATTAAAAAAAAAATCTCAGCCTCAGCAGTAGTGAAGCTCTTTTCCTGCAATAAAGGATTTCAGACTCACTGTAAATACAAGGATAATGTGTATATTTTTAGAGGTCCAAATTTTAGCTGAGAAAGGGTGATAGCAAGGAAATTACCGGTCAGAATTATTACAGAAATCTACCATAAACAGGCAATGATAAAGATCTTATACAATATTTAAAAGATCATCTATAACTAATAAATAATCATTCCATTGCCAAAGTCACTTCCTTTTCTCTTTGCATATTTTCTGCACACCTTTTACCTGAGGTAAATAATTCATCGCTTCTACTGTGTTTAAAAAAAAAAACAGTTTAAATATATTATTCAAAATTCGTGGTGTTTTAACTGGGCATATAGATTGCATGAAAGCTTTACTTTTTCTGACCTGAGAAGCAGAACTCTAACTCAATAATTTATAGATTAAACTTCCCATATAAATATTCATTAATATCTGTTGCCTTGCAGGATATCCTGTCTTAGAAACTCATCCTTTAGATTGATGATGACAAGCAGGCACAGGAACAATTTCTAAGAGGATTTTCTTTAAAAGACTTACCCATTATGGGAGTTCTTTGCATTTTTTCGGCCAATGATGCTAACAATGCTATATGCAATAAACCCATTCAGACTTCAGAAAGGCCATTACAGCCCTTGAGATAAAAAACTTGCTTTAATTCTTGAAAGCCGAAGAGCTTTGCTGAAAAGATTGACAGCAAATCACTGCTATCTAGCCTATTCCAGCATTGGTGGTTAATAGCGTCCTGGACTTCTTGAACAGTCATTTGGGTTGCTGTCTTTTTCCCATTGCATGGCTCAGAGGTGCTGCCAAATTTCTAGCTTATTCTGATCGACACATGCCAAGAGGAAAATGATGGCATCCTGGGGGACTTTTTTCTGTAATATGCCTGCTCACCGGCCAGAATTCACCTCTAGAGGAATTTCAGATTTTTTCCATCCCCCACTGAAATGTTTCAGCTCTAGGGAGGAGCATGTCAGCTCTTTGAACAAGTCCTAGGATGAGCGTACAGCACAGGAAGGCAACACTAAGAGGATAAGAACACCTGCACTGGGAAAATATTTGATAGGTAGAATATCAAGTTACCCATATTGGTACCTGGCCAAACCTCAGGTGTCAAATCTTCCCCCTTGCCCTAAAACACCATGGGCTATTTAATGATTTGTGAGGAGCCAGGATACAGGCTTTAATTCTTATTTGAGATACTGGACCCAATCAGCGTACCACCTGCAAACATGTCGTGAAGCCAGTTTGCTTTTGGAGACTGCTGGCTACCCTAGGACCATGCTCACTTCTTGGGGGATGCAATGTTATGGCTTTTCTAGGCCAGACTCATCCTTCCTCTTGGCTCCTTGACCTTGGCCTCCTGCCTGCTGGGCTCCAGCAGCGCGTGGTAATTGCCATGTGTGGTGGAGGCATCCAGAAGGAGCAACACAGGACGTGTTTGGGATAAAGAGGTAGAAAGAGTCAGAAGCTACAAAATATTACGGCAAAGTAATATCTGAGTCCCTGTCGGAATGCCATGAAACTCAACATGAGAATTGGGCTGTCCTACCCAAGAGAAAGAAAACAGTCATTTTATTTTCTCTCCCAGCTCTTTCTGTTGCTCCTTCTTCCTTTCTTTTCTTGCCTTCTCCTGCCTGTTGCCCTGGCAGTCCTGGCTGAATTGCATCACCCTTTCCAGCCTCAGTGCTGCCACCGCACTGAGTAAGCAAGTGCTTTACAAGCTAACTCCAACACAGCAAAACACAGATCTGGAGAAAGAGTAAACTCTGGTTAACTTTAATTAAGTTTGCATTACTTTTCCCAGTAGGACCTCAAATTTAATAGTATTACGTTGTAAGCTGTTTGGCAGGTCTTGAGAAAACAGTTTAGTGTATTTCACTAATAAAAACAAAAGCTGTGTAATAAACCAGGCCTCTGTTGAACCAAAATAAGAAGACATTGATCCTTTTGAGCATGCAGAAATTTCTTCTGAAAGATGACACTGCTGACTGTGTGCTGGGACTGAGCATTCAGGGAAAGGGCTTGTTTCCCAGTTTGTCCCTATTTTGTCCTGACTCAAGCAAAATTGTCAGCCGCTTCACTGCAAACCTAGCTTGAGGAGAAAGTGGGCAGGAATTTCATCAGAAACTTATAGCTCCAGGGTTTTTTGTTTGTTTGTTTTGTTTTTTGATTAGCAGCCCCATAAACATTATCAGCTGATAGGTACAATGATGAGAAGCGAAGTGGTGGAGTAAGGAAAGCTGCAGTTCCCCGCAGCCTGCTTCCCCTCCATTGCGCACACAGGGCCACCAAGCGCAGAGCCCTGGCTGCACACTGCAGTGGGCCGGAGCAGCACCGCAGACAACCCAGAAGCTGCCAAGCGTAATCACACCACGGCACCCGCCTTCTCCTGCTTCGTCCTATCCTGGGAACAGGAAATGGCTGGAGGCCTCAGATATCACTCCTGGTGAACACTGACTTGTTAACAGCGATGAAGAACGCTATCCAAAGCCCACTGAGGTAAATCAAAAGGTGCCCCCTGACTTGGATGACCTCTGGATGAATCTCTAACGTGCTGGAGCCATAATTCCTACAACTCTCTTGTTGGAAAGAAAAGGGAGACGAAGGCTCATTGGCAGGAACATACTGCTTCTTTGGCAGCAGCTGGGTGCATAGATTTATTGACCTCATTGGCACATCGAAATGGGCTCAGTTGTTAGAAAAGACAGAAAAAAAGACCTCAGAGCCTCATGTAATTGCCTGAATCTAGTGTCAGGGTAATGGGAAGCCAAGATGGATGAAAATGGCTTAACTTTCACTCCTCCCTGGCTTGTCCATGCTCTGCAACCACTTTCAGGGTCCCTGGGATATACGACCTCACATAAGGTAAGGCTACGAGAGGATATTTTCTCCTTCAGTGACCTTGGGTCCATCCTGTGAAATCAGATATTCAAAGCCATGAGGGGCCTGATCCAAAGCTCACTGAAATGAACAGGAATGTTTCCATTGGCTTCCTTGGGCACTGGATCTCTAAATATTTGGAAACTCAAATCTAAAATGAAAGCTTTTCTTGAAGCCTTAATTAAATTCCTGTGCAAATTCAGAAAAAGGATCATTCTGAGGTCAAGGACACTGCAATTATTTCTTTAAAATTTTGTTATGACTGACTGTTTATGGGGTTGACTCTTCTTCTTTTCTTTTTTTCTTCCTTTTTCTAAAATTACTGCAAAGATCCTTATTTAAACTATAAATTGAATTAAAAACTCACATTTAATATTTAGTTATGATGTGGTTAACAATTTTATGTGCCAGGCAGTTGCTCTTTTATTTGCTTACAATGTTGTCTTTAATGAATGCCAAAACCATGCAGCTCAAATGAGCAAGCAGATGCCAAGTTATTAACAATTATTACCTTTTACAGTAATTTTTGGCAGCCTTTCACTTTTTTGGTGGTCTAATAATTTCAAAACAGGGAACTTTGAAATATTACACCAAGACCAAACAGCATCGTGGATTGGTTGACTTCCTCTTTTCTGACTTATTCCAACTTGTTTCCTATTGTGAAATATTTTTCCACCCAACATTTGCCCAGCATGGAGTGAGGTTTACCCCTGCAGCTAAAAGCCATCTTCCTGATGAAAAATAACAACTACAGAGGTCTACAGACCATGTCCAACTACTGTGTACATCGTACAGAAAGAAGGACAGTCAAAAGCACAGACCAGGACTCAAAGGGAGTTCTGAACTTTCTCTAAAAATAAACAAAGGTATATAAAATTAATGAGTCTGACTCTCCTCTCAAAATCAGGATTAACTCTGCTATATCAAAAGCCAGATTCAGAGCCCCAGGTGAGGCCTCTTTATTCTGTAGAGCAAAGCAAGAAGTCCTAAGGCCAATACCAAGAGTTTTGCTAAAAGCCCACATGCCTTCCAGAAGAGAGAACTGGTTTAAAGCTGGTCTGAAGCTAATCGCTGCTCACAGGTGGGGTGTATAAGCGGGGCCAGAGCCCATCTTGGAGGGCCAGGTAATGCTATGTCACCTGAAGAGGCTTTGAGGACCCCCTTTCCATCTCAGGTCTTCTTCTGTTCCCAGGATCTTGCCTGAGAGACTATAAAAACAGGACTAGAGATTGAAGGACCAGCCTCCAGCACTGCCTGAAATTGTCATTTGGAACATGGAAGATGCCTGAGATGCACAGTCTATCATCCCATCTCATTAATATGGTCCTCAGAGTCATTTTTTGATGGTCCTTCAGTGTGCTGGCTGGAAGCAGCCAAGATTTAAGTCAGGGTGTATTCATGCACCCATGTACAGTAAATACCTCATTTTCTGCTATGAAATTGCATTGCTGTTAGTCCCCTGCACACTTCTCAATTCCTCACTAAAATGAATTTCTCTGCTACAGTTTTCTCATCTTTTCAAGGGTTCTGCTTGATTTGTTTGTGGTTCTTCTCAGATTTTTTTTATGTAAACAACCATGAGCAACCTTAACAGCTCTTCTGCTTCCTCTTGGGTGTTGCATCTTCCAGATGTAAACCTTTCACTCTTCATTTCCTCTTGGACAGAAGAAAAAAGCTTAACTGTATTTATTAAATTACAGGCAAACCCATTGGCAATTATACAATTTTATAAATAATATTGTTGATAGTGGGCAAAACCTATGAAAAAAATGGAAAAACACTGCAAGGTTGGGGTGGTGCCCTGTGCACTGCAGGGGGGTGCTCACACACGTGTGTTTGTGTGGGCAGTGGTATTTAACAACCGGCCTTTCCTTCCTCTCTCTCCCCAGTCCTAAACAGCAATTAGCATCCCCTTGTCTTGGGACCCATGCCCAGAAGCCCTGCATGTGAAACCGCAGCAGAATGGGAAGCAGGATTGACTGCAACGTTGAAAGACACAAAAATAGTGGCATTCACTTGGGAATGGCTGAAGGGCTTGTACCTCCTTGGGAGAGTTCAAGAATCGGGGCCAAATTAAATTCAGGCTTGGTCTAAATGGGGGCATATGCTCTTCTTTGTTTTGAATTTGAGCTGTACTATGTATGGGCCCTGCTACCAGAGCTACTTTGGATCTGCCTATCTTTTTTTAATGTGACACTCACTCCTTTCAATGCTATGTCTTGTTTTCCATGGGTTTCCATAAGTTTATTAGTTTTCCATCTGCCTCTGGAGTCCACACAAGGCCTGTTTCTCCATGGTGGAGGCCAAGGCTTTCAGGTACCACAGCCATCGCCGTGAACGCTTGTGGCAGCAGTCATGCAAGACAGAATGGGCTGGTCCATGGCCATAAAATTTATCTCCATATTGGCAGAAGTAGGAGCTAAATTTCTAGTCCATAGTCACATACTGTGGGACAAAAAGAAGGGCACATCTGTAGTGGTCATCTGGCTTTGAAGTTTTCTCTTTCTACCCATCCTTGACATTGACATTTACTGACAGTCTCATTCTGGGTGGGAGTGTTGTATCACTGTTTAAATAATTAGATTCTTTTTTCTTAATTCTCAGACTAGAAAATTTCAGGCCAAAGCAATATCTCCAGTGCTTTTTTTTTTTTTTTTTTTAGTTAATTTATCAATCGCTGCAGACACTAGATCTTTGGGACAGAAAACAGCTGCTGTATGAAATGAAAATGAAATACTGGCCCTTTTTATCAGTTATCAAAACTGCTTGTCTCCCTTGTGTGTGTGTCATATTTCATTCTGAAGAGAGGGTACATTTTATTTATTTATTACACTTTAAAATAACTTCAGTGGATTAAATCCTGTTCCTCTAACCTAAACATTTGAAGGATATTTCCTATTGCAAGATGATGTTGCATAACCAAAGCAAGATTTTAGAAGTCACTGGGGTAAAGTCTGTAAAATTTATGGTGTAATTTATTAAAGGGGCACAGTCTGCTACTTTTTAGCGATGTGAGTATAGGTAGTGTGCAAAGGCAGCAGTACCCCAGTGAACAACGCTGGGTGGGTATTGAGTCAGTGAAGAGTTAGCATTTACACATGGTAGCAGTTTATTAGGAAAGCAGTTTATTGGGAAGGAGATTCAAATATATAAAGTTCCACTGGGGGAAGCCCTGAATCCCCTCTCTCAGACAGAGAAATGAATTAGAGAGGCCTGCTTGGTCCCTGTGCTACTCCATGCTGTTGGATCTGACAGTTTTCATGCAATTTACCCTTCCAACAGAAATCTCCCAGATGTCAAGACAAGCGGCCGTTACAGATCCATTTCCTCCAGAAAAGATGCAATCAATACAAAGCCTTTAAGTCAAATCCAAAGAGAAAAGCAGAAATGGCAGCCCCTGGGCTCATGACACGGCACTGGGCATTTGCTCTCCAGATATCCCTTTTGGGAAGCTGCAGCTGCTTAGACACCATGTGACCCAATTTCCTAAGAAGCTGCTTCCATGGTGAAGGCATTCTATTTCCCTTAATAATCCCTTATTAATACTGCTATTATTGTTATCATTATGCTCATCAATAAAAATGCTCCCATACACGAGGTACTTAGTTACTGTGTTACAGTAGCACCTACTCAACCCAGGATTAAGGCCTCATTGTGCAAAGTGTAGCGCAGACAAATAACAAAGAGGTCCCTTGTAACGATTCCTTTGAAAACATTTCCTGTTTCTATCCTGAACAGAAATGAGACCACACAAGATTTACAATGAGGGAAGAAACGATTACAGAGCTGAGCAGCCATTTTCATTTTTAGGTTTATTATTATTAATTTTATTATTATTTCTAGGCTAAATAATTTAGGAGGAACATACTTTTCACTTGGACTTTCTAGCTCACAAAGAACTTCTTTTCATAGTACTGATAATTTGCAGAAGTGTAAGAACAAGTAATATGCAGTAAAATACCTATACTTCCTTCACATGTGGTGTTTTTACTCTATCCTGTACCTACTGGAGACTTAGAATGGGTCAAATTCAGTCTTGTGTAAATTCTTTAGCTTTAGTAACCATTTACAACACTGGAAGACATCAAGATTATAGCCTTGACATGTCTAGAAAATATATTTTAGACATTTTTATTGAAATTACTCTTTCTGTAATTCTGAGTCCTGTGTACTTACAGAGTCATGAACTCCACTGCAAGCAACAAAAAATTTACCACTGACTTCAATAAGGGCTGTACTAAATCAAAGGTGATAGGGGATGTTGGCTTTCTTGGCAAGGTTATACGAAAATCAGTTTCAATAGTTTTGTGGCAACCTATAAAAACCTCCTTGAGCAGGGCTGTGTATAGAAGGGAGACATGTTCTGCTGTGTGTCCCCAGGGCACAGGGGACTCAGTGTGCTGAGGAAGAGAACTGCAGTTTGCAGAGCCCTCCATAACCCCCTCCAGGGTTTCAGCTGTCTTAATGTGCGTTGCCATCCTCCTCCTCACAGCATGCCAGGCCCTCACCCTGGCAGAGCTCTATTGATTTGTACCCCTGCTGTAGCATCTCACCCAGGCACTCACAAACACAGCCAATGCCTCTACAGATAGATTTAAGGTGCACGTTATGGGGAAAATAATTAATCTGTGCTGGTATCACAATGCGATTTTTTACTTTAAATTACCAGTAGCCTGAAAAAGTGATTACTTCCCCTCTGATCCTCCGGATCACTGTGGACAGACTGAGCTCATCAAATTTTGTTCAAGAACTGAAATTTGGCACGTGTCTATTTAGAGAGAGACAAATGAAACTTCCCGTGATAGTATAGGATGGGAGCAGGAGTTATCTGCAGGAGGTAAACAGCACAAGAAAATCAATAATAATTGTTTATTATTTTAATAATAATAATTTTTTTTAATGTCTTTATTATTATAGTAATTTATTTCCCTGGAATTTTTCAAAAACCTTCAGAAATGGAGCTGTTTGAGCAAGTCACTAGAAATGGAGGGCTCTTCATAAAGGAGAGATATATTTAGTGGAAATTCACATTCTCTGTCCTGTTCCTGGAAAGGAACTTTCTGTCTGATTTGCATTTGTAGACTTAGCAGCCGCGCTCTGTCTCCTGCTCCCTTTTTCTTGTCCTGTGTCTTTTTTTTTTCTCTCCTCTTGCCTGTTTTTGCCCCCTTTTTTGCAAGGAGGAGAGGGGAGGGAGAGAAGGTTTTTCTGGCCAGCAAAGTATGTCACATCTCTATACTTACTAGCAGGAATGAAGGCAAAAAGACCAAGCTGATACTTTTATATAGCTGCCTGCAGATTCTTCACTCCAGGTACAGCATGATCTGTGAAACGCAGTTCTCTCCGATGCTGGCTGAACATGTTGGGTGACGCTTGCCCAAAGGGCTGTCTCTGCCAGACGCATGCTGCCAGAGCAGAGAGGCAAACAGGCAGGAATTGGGGAGCCCATTATAACAGATTTCTCTGGGGTTGGATGGTAAGTATCTTATAATGCTATATGATGGTGGAAAATTGTTTGGGGGCCAGATGGAAGCATCCTACTGGCTGGATTCAAAGCACAAGCTGCCAGATGGAAAGGGCTGGCTTTAAATATACCAGTGCAGTTAAAATGGAATAAGCATTCCATATAGGCAGTTATATCTGTACAGATTATCCATGAAAATGGAGAGGACTAAGCTGTTCTGGTATAAAGTACATTGCAAATAGCACAGACACAGCAAGTCTGCACGTGCAGCTCCGGTTTGGCAGAGATTGGGGCGAGGAGGCAATGAAGCTGCAACTGTGTGGTGTGAGCTGGGTGCCTGAGCCATTTCATTGCCCCTAACAGGAGGAATTAAAGTCATTTCTTTTCCCTCATAAACTGGTTATAGCACATTAAAGTCTATATTTATAGCAGTACTGGTAAAAGAGTATGCACATCCATAACAAAAGATACTGGCTTAAAACAATGGGTAGTCCAGAGCTTAAATGTCGCTTTAATCCTATCGCTTTGGAGATGCTGTCATTGACTCTTTACTGAGTCTTTATCTAAAGAAAATCTGAGCAGCAAAACTGTAAAAGTAGTGCTTTTTCATGCAGAAAGGAGAACAGAGAACAAATAAACAATGAAATTATTCAGATATCTCAAATTGGTATGCAGTAGTCACATTTTATACTAATGCTTCCCTTTGTAAATGACTTATAAATGGCAAATAAATATTTAAGAGTTTTTATAAGAAAATTGCATACATGACTAGAATGTGTCAAACATGAGTTAAAACACATCAATCTGAGGTTTTATAGCTAGTTATAAACCAGGGTTATAAGCAAGCTTCTGGTCTCTATAAAATGATTTACCATTTATTAAAATGGCTAGTTTGTACAAATAAATAAACTTCCCTTTATTAACTATTTATAAGTGGAACATTAATAGAAAGTGTTATTATATTATAGCAGAAATGTTGAATTTCTGACTTCCTCACTGCCAACACTTGCAACTACAAAGCATATTCCCTTGCTTCAAGTGCAGTTTGACAGCCTTCCTAGTAAGTGTGCAAATGCCTAAGCAGAGGCTAGAGGCTTGAAACTCACTGGCAAACGTCTTTGGCCAGTGCCTTGCCTAGGAATATGAAGCAGATGATCATAAATGTCCCTTCAAATCTATGTATTTACAAGCCCAGGCACACAGTTGAACAAGTTGCTGTTCGTCAGCTAAACCGTAGGAACCAAGCACGGTCTTAACCTGCAGCAGTGTGAGTACTGCGATCTGGTTTAGCTGTTTCTCACTGTGAACCAAACTCACGTTTGGTACGGGCTAAGACTGGATCTCAAGAGTTGCCGCAGCTCAGCTGGTCCATGGTGATCTGCTACGCTGTGGCAGCTTCGCATGCCAGATTTGGAAAACTTTAAATGTGGAGTGCCAGCGAATATGGGTGTAGGGTACTTAAGCGAGGCCAGAATAAAGTTATTTCCAGCCCTCAGGGACTTGCACCCTGCTGCAGTGGCAAAATACCATGAGCTTCTGTGCTTCTTGAGCAGATATTCAGTCTTTTTGCTGAACCTGCTTGTTCTGCTTTAGATAAAGGGCTGTGGATAGGAGCTCACCCATTTATTTCTGGGCATATCTTTTGCTTCCCCCTAACCCCTGTGTGATCTGGAAAGCAGCCCTAAGGGTACATACCATCGTTGTGAAGTCAAGCTTTATTTTTTTAAGAACAGGCTACTTGAGACCTCATTTTCTTTTGAACTAGGGAAAGCCCATCTGTGAAGTGAAAAGATACTATACATCACCCTGCTAATAAGTTTTCCTCAGCAGTTGTTAAAGTCAAGTGTTAGTGTTCAGCTGGATTCTCATAAAAATAAAATAAATAAATAGATACCACTGGCTAAGGGATGAAAAGTACCATTTCAGCCACACCAACCTTACGTCCCACCCCAAATGAATTAATATTTCTAATCATGTAGCCAGATGATTTCAAGGGGTACACTGGCAGAGGAGAGGAGAGAGGGTTTCTGGGGGAATTTAGGCCTTTTTAGTCCCTGAATAAAAATATCCCTTTGTAGGTAAATACATGCAGGAAAGCAATTAACACTGTATTAATAAAACTGCTTTTGTACAAATCTATAGTGTGAAATAACATAGAGAAACATTTTATAATGAGCAGCAGCCTCCAGTTTGGGGTGGGGGGGAATAAGAAAGTCACTGCGACCATTTATTCTTGAAGATGTTGACACATTAATTTTTACAGGTTGGCCACTGCTATGAGGAAAATATTGAAGCCCTTCAGAAGACCTAGCCACCATCTGATTTTTGATGTTACAGCAAACAGAGTTTTGATCTCTTTGATATCTTTTTTTTTTTTCCTCACTCTCCTCCATTTTCTTTGAGGAAAGTCCAAGTTTTTAGTGCCGGGCTGTGAATTAGGGCTTGCTGTTATGCGAACCGCAGGGAAACCTATGGAAAGGCTGAGTGCGTCTCCAGGGTCATAAATCCCCCTCGCGCCCGCCTTGCGCCGTAACGGCCTTAGCGTCTTGCACCTCGCAGCTCCCCAAAGCGCAGTCCTAACTCTGGGCGAGGAGCCCATTTCGCCACGACTGCTCAGCTGCCTCTGAGGCAAAACGCTGTGGCTGGCCACCCTCCCCAGCTTTCCTTCATCAGTATTTTGCAACTGAGAAATGAGGGTTTTTTCACAATTTGTTCATATGTTTCTGCTGTTCAGTAGGAGAGGACTGAACTCATCACGAAAAGGGGCCTGGAAAATGGGATTCATATCTAATATATTAGTCTTAATATACCTGGAGTCCTCTTGGAAAAAAAGAGCGGGCTATAATTAGGAGCTGAAAGTACTCAGAAGTCCAGTTTTCACCTGTAATCCCACCCAAAAGTTCTGTGTCCTGCAGCAGTGTCGGATGCGCTCCAGTGTTACGCGTCCCTGTGCCCGCGGGCTCCTGGCCTGTTCGAATGCGGTCACCTGCTCTGAGGGTTTTGCTCTGAGGACGGGGACTTTCCATGAAATGGCAGAGTGGAGCCTGTGAAAACCCCCTCCCCGGGCCGCGACAGGGCCACTTATTTTACAGTGCAGATAATACTTAGCTCTGAGAAGAAACACAGAATGTACCCCTTCCTGTGGCCTATGCCCTTACTACTGTCAGACTCCCTTCAGGATAAACTGTCTGTGTGTACGTTTAGTCTGGAAGTTTCTCGAGGTTTCAGCAATAGGAGGCAGGAGCCGCCTCTCTGCGGGGGCTGGGGCTGGTGTCCTGTGACTGATGGACCTAAGATGGTGCCGGCGTCCCCGTGACTGAGGTACCTAAGATGGCGCCGCCTGAAAGGTGCGGCGAGGCGCTCCTGGGGTTCGGCCTCGCTCACTTTGGAGATCTGCCGGCACAATGCGTGTGTCCAACGCTGAATCTCCCTGCTGGGGCCTTAATTAGGGTGGTAATTAAAACAATAAAACCTCGTATGTCATACAGTCCCCTAATTTGTGCTTATAGCTCCAGACACATTTGGCCGCAGTTTGTTATGTAACACCTAACGCACGGAAACCCAGACCGTGACAGGAGGCCTTTATAGTAGCTTGTTTGGCTTTTAAAATTGAAGATGTCGGGCAAAACCATCTCTTCCTCCTTGAGTGGAACAAAGCAATAAATAATTGGATGAAAGGAGTGGAAAGCTTGCTGGTGGGAGTGTGCCATCAGCCGGGCGCTTCCCCGGGGCGGATGCGGAGCTTTCCAGGCCGGCACTTGCATGAAAAGGGACTTGTGTGTGTGTGAGCGGCTTTGGGAGCAACCAGTGGCAGCAAGCCAGGGAACAGGCAAAAGTGACTGGACCAAGCCCCTACCGGCCCGAAAAGGATGATACTCACATCCCAAATAGTTCCCCCCACCCTGCTAGCCCTGCTTCTGTCTGACCCCTGAAACGCGGGAGCGCTTGCACCAAATGGCTAACGTTGGGGTGAGGGTCTGCCTCAGACGGAGTGGCCTATGCCCTGGTAAAAATCCATGCTTTTTCTATTTTATTATTCGGGAGAGATTAGTGCGGAGAGGTGCTCTGGCCCTTGAAGCCTGTGGTGTGGCAGAGCGTTCATCCTCAGCCCTTCTCAGCGCTGAAATCACCAAGCCTCGGGAGGGGGGTGGCTAAGGACATTGCTTCCTCCCTGTTGGTCAGCTACAGGCATGGCAAAATTTGTTGGGGCATTAGTATGATTTTTTTTTCCTGGTTAAACATCCAAGTTCTCTTAGAGGTTTACCTCTTACGGAGCTGTCTGGTGGGAGAGGCTCGGCAGCACCGTGCCCCTTACGAAGCACCCCAAATGGCCGCAGGCACCCGCTGTGCATCGGTGGAGGTGCGTACACATCAACAAACTTCTCTTCACACCTTTAAAGGATATTTATTTGAACACGAACAAGGCAAGGTAGGGATGTAAAGGATAACATCAGCTGTGCTGCGCCAACAGCCACCTAGCTCTTTTGGCAGGCTCCTCTCCTGTTGGCTGAACCCTGCAGTTCCTGTTAATAGGACAGCACTGTTTATTATCTTCTCGAGATCATTATAAATAGATGCCATTAAAGATAACGCCACACTGTAAATAAAGGTGCCATACGAAATCACAACATTTGACTAGCTGTCATGGAGATATTTCTTTTCAAGAGAAAATATGCCACAGCCAATGGTTTGCTGAGGTGCAACCATCCAAACCATCTCTGTGACAGACTCTTCACAAAAATACCTTGATTTATATCTGAAATGGTTCCTTGCATGTGTCTTTTTCTATCTACTTAGTTGGTTTAGAACTCCAAAATGATTCAAAAACTGTCGCTTTCAAACCCTACAAAACCTTGTAACAGGAAGGTTGTTCCTCCAACAGGAAAACTGAGACACAGGAGACATAAACAGGTCATGTTGGCACTGTTTTTTTACCAGGCTGCAAATTCACATTCAGATTTATTAGTCTGGAGACAAGTGTCTCTTTGGGAGGAATGGAAACCAAATGTTGCTGGCATTTTAGGTATCACATTCACGACGGAAAATACGAACTTAGCAAAAAGTAGGAAATGTACCCCCCAAAATGGCTGCTCCATTTACCTCAAAAGTGCCAGACTTCATCAGACTCCCAACACACGTTCCCCCCTCCCCCCTCCGTCCCTAAATGAGCGGAAACCAAAAATTACTTGCAAATTGCCCCTTCCCCAGGATTTGATTGTATCCCCCTTGGTACAGTGGCTGGCCCGGCTCGCGCAGCTATTAAACCTGCAGCGAGTTTCTCAGTCCCAGGCAGCCCTTTGCTTGGCAACCACATGAACGCAGCGTCGAAGAGCTGCCGGGAGGCCTCGGGACGGAGGCGCAGCAAGGATTCGCCCTGAGTCGTGCAATTCCCACCGCACGGTTCACAGAGAGATGACAATCGCTTCCAGGAAGTCTGATAGCACAGCACGCTCAGGGCTGCGGAGCCAGGGGAAGAGGGCAGCAAGGCAGCAGGGAGGAAATGTTAACTCTTTCGTCACTGAACTTGCTCTAGAAACTCCTTTCGGGGTCAGCAGAAGATGCCGCAGCCGAAATCTTGTTCCCATTCAGAGTTTTATTGCTTAATTTCAGCAGAGCCGGGGGTGAAGCCCTTGGCTTGCAATATGGCATGTCCAATGGTACAACTTCTAAGGAAAAGCAGTCACCTGCACTCCTGGCCCAAGCTGTTTGCAGCTCTGGCACGCATTACCTGCAGAAGTCATTTTTCAGTACCTGTATTCTTTACTAAGAAAATTTCTTTGACAAAAAAACTGAGCAAAGCCAAAGCCACAGTGGCAAACTGCTCTGTCTCTCGGTGAATAACTGTATGCTGGTAGGACATACTTTTAACATTTATCCTCACCATCTCATGTTTTGGGTATTTGGCACTGCCAGGCTTAGGAGGTTGAGCCTGTCTCTTCTCCTGACCCAGTCTGAGGTGCTGGTCAAGTCCCTTTGCCTCACTGCAACTTTTTGCTCATGTCTAATATGAGATGCTGCAGTGCAAGCATGCAGGAATGAAGGGCCAAAGTCAGCACTGGTTCAAGAGAGGGCGATGCCACTGAATCACCATTTTAGCTACTTGTTCCTGACTGGCTTCTTTAGATAGTTTGACATATTCAATGTTTGGCTACCAAATTCAGATACAATACATTAATAGAAGCATCATCATGCCGTCCACATTCTCCCCTGTAATCATATCAGTCCAGGCTCCTGCACCCATGCCTCCCTGAATAGCACTTTTCACCAGGAGTTGCTCTGCTGAAAGCAGTGGCTTGTGATTGAAGGCTTCGTTGAAGAAATTCCAGTGCTCTGAAGAACATTGCATTTGCTAGGGTCTTCCTCTTCTAAGCTTAAACTCACCTGCCCCTGCTTGGAGACATGCCACTGCTGGATCATTGTTTTTCTCTGTTTTCAGGGTAGATCTGAAGATCTTGAGTGTAGGGAAGAGAATACAGAAAGGCAGGACATTTGCTAACTAGACTGCAGAGGATGTCAGCTTAAACTGATTCCCATATCAACTTCTGCAGAGATCAAAATCACCAGCTCACATTCTTCGAACTGTCAAGCCAGCACTTAGCATCAGGATGAAGTTATAATTATACAGGATGAAGGATTTCTCTTAGCAGACCCTAGAGGAAGCCCAACTCAGGCAGAAGCAGCAGCATGATAAGTCAACCAGGGCAAAAGGTCTGATTGCTATTTCCCTTCCGGAGAATGTGAATAGTCATCTGAGCAATGAGAGCCACTGAGACAGCCTGTGGCCTTTCACTACAGAACACCTACCCCACCAAGAAGCGGCAGATGTTTCATGTAAATCTGCCATAGGACATAAACGTCCAGAAGGTCAGATGACCAGATGTACAGATAGAGATGGGGAGACGGAGGAAACTGCCTTCCCCTGGAGGAGTACCAGGAAGGGGTTTTCATTAGCACTTTGGATGCAGGAAATGCAAAGCCTGAGAGCTATTAATAGAAATGGCCTCTTACATGGATGCTTGAGAAGGGTAGGCCTCCAGGAATGAGGAAATGACATATCATTTTAGATCTGCAGAGGCTGTTTCACCCATGAATGAAGCTGTAACAAATTCCTACTTGTGTTCTTCCACTGAAAGCAATACCCTAGTCTGCTGGCATTTGGTTAACTTCTGCAAACTCACCCACTGGCAGGTGTTGAGGGAAGAACGGGAAGATGGAATCTGGGCCAGGTGAGATGCACAGTGCTGTTCATTAAAGCATTTCTCCACAGTTGGACGCCAGTGAGAACAGTTAGGGATAATGCAGATAGGCATTTGGGGAAAGACTGTTGTCTTTGGTGAGTGAAGAAAGTGGCCCTGAAGATGGGATGTGAATTTGATCGGAGTAAAGGAGGGCTCTTCAGAATTTTCTCCATGGGTGCCATGGTCTTGCTGACCAATGTGCTTTCTACAGTGCTGGAAGAAACTGGTCACTGACCACAAAAGGATTTTAATCTAGGTTCGTGAAAACAAAAAAAGATCCTCTGTGCTGTCACAAACACCCTTGTATCCAAGAGGAGACTTACTGGGGCTGTGGTGGAAAGAGACATGATCAAGTTTTGCTGCAGCTAGGTAGTCCCTATATCCAGTTATAGCTGGGACGTGTGTAAACCATATAGAGCTTCTTTTCCTAGGTTTCCCTGCATACAGAGGTGTTGTGCGGATAAATGAATTACACATAACAAGGTTATCAATTGCTCAGTTTTGGAGAGGGTAGAGGATCCACCCACATACCGTACATGGTTTGTGTTATCCCTGTGAAGATGTTGAAGCAGGTCCATATGTCTATGTCAAGGCAATTTCTGAATATCAAGTACTAGAGGATAGCAGGTCATTATTATTTACTTTAGCCAACGTTTTAGCTACAAGTTACATTAATGAGTAAACAAAAAAAAAGTCATAGCTACAGTGATCACCAGGAAATATTCTTATTCCCTGGCCAAACTGCCTGTATAACGAACAGAAAAGCTAGTTCAGGGATCCCCGTGGAGTGGAAGGTGTTGGTGGGGGCAAGACATCCTCTAGCACAACAGCTTAGGAAAAACGGGACTCTGAGAAAGACATTATCCCCACACATGACACCTCTGGTTGGGAGCAGATATCTGCACATCATCCAGAGGCAGGACAGACCCAGGAACTGCCAGCAGCCTGTTTCTGAAAACCATCCCCAGGAAAGGCATGAGAAAGAGGCATATATAAAATGATCTTACCATCCCTCAAACCCGTCCTCTCCAGTCATCAGATATCCAGGATGTCATATGCTGTTTGCTGCTTTCCAGCATACCCATTTTCAAGGCAAAAAAAAAAAAAAAAGAAAAAAAAAAGAAAAGGAGTCTTACCTCAAAAATTGCATAAGGCAGTACAGCATCCCTATGGCTTGTCTGGTAGACATAGAGCACTCTGTGCTTCCTCCTAGCTGCACTGTAGTGCTAATGTTCTTTTGAGACTCTTTACAAGCCCTGAGATTTGCTCTTTTCCTTACTTTCCTAATCTGTAAAATGAAGATAATATTTAACTACTGCATGGATTAATGTCACACTACTGCAGAGATGTAAAACACCCTGTTACTACTACATAATTACATTATTATGGCCTTATAATAACACAGGCAAACCTATTTCATTTAAGTGTTGGCAAAGGTAACATCTCAGTGTATGCTAAAGTTTGTTCAACTTCTTTCCAGTCTGCTAAAAATGGCAAAATAATTCTAACTATTCCCTGTGGCAGTAGCATTTACAGTAGTTAAAAATAGCAAAAGAAAATTAGTTCAAAATAGTGAAAACAGTGTTACATTTTCATTCTACCTACTTTGCTGTTGCTGAATAGCTGGCATTGAGGAAGACGGGGAAAAAAAGAAATTGTTTAACAATGCCAATGGAATGTAGATATTAATGACCTTTTTTGGGCAAAGTTTCAGGTTTCCATTATTCTGTATACACAGTTGTTTCAGAAACCTTAGCTCTTCTCATCAGAAAAAATGACAATTCTTTGTCATTCCCAGAAACGTCACATTTTCTTCTCCATTTGTCACCTGCCCATTGCTTCACTGACCTGAGTCCACATATGCTAAAACCTCTTGGATCCTTGAAAAATAAGGCAAAAAAGAGACACCAAATGGGGATAAAGATGCCTGACCATTTCCAAGGGTGAGTGGGGGTCCTGAGTGCAAGGCAGGAGTGTCTGGGCACGAGTATGCCCCACCAGTCTTCTGCCAACTCATCTTTGATTCATCCCAATGGAAAAACTGTGTAGAAGGGAAAGATCTGGAGGACAGCTTTGCTAAAGCTGATTAATAGCAAACATCATCTGACCAGCTCATGTGGTTACCTACATAAATGCTGCTCTATGCCCCAAGTAGAAAACTAGCTAGAACCAGGGATGACTCATACAGAATAAAATAGATTGCTTCAACTCACAGGAAAACATGAGAGCAATTTTGAGCTAATTCTCTCTTTTTGTGAAATTGATCTTTCCACTTGTCTAAAGAGGGTGTTGGCATAGGAAAATTTGAAAGACATTGCTTTGGGGAGCAGGCAACATGGCTCACTTGACAAGCATTGACATAAAGGCACAAGCACTTGACATTAAGGAGGCTCATGGGGCCGAGGGTTTAGGCCCTTGCGGGGCCTAAACTTGTACTTCTCCATTACTGTCAGTGGTGACACCAATTTAAACCTCTCTTTATGGTAAGAGAATAATTCCTAGTAAATCTGGAGACTCGCTGGGGTTCATAACTGCGGTTAATACTGACATTATAGTCTGCAGGATCTCCAGGAAGAACTGACCCAGTTGACATCAGGGGGAAGTTTTTGCCTTGTTGCAATTTTTGCCAAGTTAACCCGAGTGTAGAGTTTGGTGTTTATGTCAGCCCTGACTTTCAGGCCAGCTGTGAGATGACAAATGATGCCCGACCTGACAATAGCGTGCCATGGTGGTTACTCTTCCACTTTTGTTTGAGCAAAGTTGAATAGACAAAATGAATATGCATTGGTTCATGCGGTCACAACATTTTAGTTCCAATACCAGGATCTCTAATGCTGAACTTACCATCATCCCATGACTTCAAGCAAGCCAAACTGATAGCCCAGGGAGAAGTGTGTAATATTCCCAGGACAATTCACAATAAAAGTACATAATGTTAGTAGCATTATGTTGCAGTAGATCTCATTTTTTGACACCTCTGCATAGAGCAAATGAAAAAATGTGTACTGAGTGATAAAATACAATGTCATGAAGAGATATCAAGTGCCAATCTGACAGGTCCCTGCTTTCCTTTGCTCTGAACAATTTGCACTGGTCATTAATTAGCTCTATTGGATGTTGAATCACCAGGTTTCTTCTGGTATTAGCCAATAAATTTATATCTTTGTGATTATTTTCCTGGTCATGAAGATGTTAAATAACATTATCCATTTTGGATAACTGGGGGGAGCCAATTTGTCTGTTGGTGCATATGTAATACACACAGGTATGAAATATAACTCATTTTATTTCCCCCCCAATATGCCACTTCAAGAAACACGGGGAAATAGGTGTCCTTTGCCTTCCTGTGGCCCTTTCCTTTTATTGATAGTATCTTCATGAAAAAATCTCACCTCTTGACTATTTTAAAGAAATTGTTTCTGGAAGAACTTACCGTTTTCTTGTGTGTTGCATTTTCCAAATGAGATTAGGGTGCCAGGACACTAGTCGCTGCACAGAGAAGGATTTGCAGCTCAGTAGATGAGGAGTAAAAGGTAGACATGGAGACAAAACCAGAACTAGAACTGGGACTTCTCTAGCCTTTTTCTTGTTCAGATATGTCACACAATATACCCTTAACCCATTAGCTCTCCTGGGGGAGGTTATTGTTTGAGTTTCTTACTGAATTGCCAATGTACAAATAACCCCTTGACACATTAGATAAAAATCTTTTCTTTTTCTTTTAAAACTTTTCCTCCTTATTCAAGGCACTGAATTATACTTATATGAACAAATATTTTTTCCAGCTTCTCTACCCATTTGTCTTATCAATATGGTGCATCTTGTCATGCACCAAAATCTGAGTCTTTCCATGTGTTCTGTGGACATTTGATCAATTCTTTGAATTAGCTACTGAACTTTATCAGCTTCAGTAGTCGCTTACATGCAAGGTGTGATTGAAAGCCTGCTGGAATCAAGGAGCATTCAAGTAGAAAGTAACTTCGTGGGCCCACGGCCTTCAGCAACTTCAACAACTTCAGCAGGAAGGCTGTGCTATCAGACTGTCCACAGGAGCTATCTGTGGAAATCCTTCACAAGCCACTGCGGGGTGGTGGATCCTTTTTCTGGAGGTGTCTGTCTTTTAACAGATGATGTTACTTATGCCAAAATCAGAACTGTTGGCCCTTACTTCATAAAAGTGGGCCACCTGGAGGTGGCTGTGGTTCCACTTCAATCATTTTCTAGTTGTACACTGTTGAAAAAAAAATTGCAAAATCTGAGCATCTGACATACACTTTCACACTGGGAAAAAAGGCGAGAGAAGAACTATGGTAGATTTTAGGAAAAATATACTGAGTATTTTTCCATCTTGGCCTGGCCCTGTTCAGAATGTGTGATTTTACTGGCCTGTGCCAGTGCTCATTTTTTGGGGGCTATTTTTGTTTATATAAAGGAATATATTTCACTGTCAATATTATAGCAGAGGAGAAAATCTTTTGGAAGAGACATGTTTGGTCGCTGTGCATTTTATCCTCTTCTTCTTTTTCTTTCTTTCTGTTTCTTAGCAGCCTCTGTGCTCACTCACTATAGGAAGACACAGTGGCTTTCACGCCAACTACCATCTTTCTTTTTTGCCTTCCTGAGGTGCTTTCAACTTTTCTTGCACTCTTCAACTGCTCAGTGTCATCTGAGATGAAAAAGGTCTTTAACTGCTTCCTCTGCCATGCTGACATGATTGAAGGACGCTCCATTTGAAGAGGAATCGCCAATCACACCTCTTGGGTAGCTGATTGACAAAGGCATTGTCAGCTCCCATCTGGCCCTGCACTGACAAGCACCTGAATTCACCTGCAACTGAGGAACATGCATCACTGCTTGACAGCCAGAGCCCCATTAGCAGAGGAAGGGTCATTAAAGAAGCAAACTGCTGGCTTGTTCTTGCCATGACCGTGTTTCACATGGTCCAACTAAAACAAATGTCCGAATTGACATTCCAAGCATAATAAAGAGGTTTCCATATCCGTTGCACTTTCATTGCACAACACCCTTCAATAGAAGTGTTCAGCTAATGGAAAACTGAAATCGCTCAGCACAAAAAAAAGGAAAGAAAAAAGAAAAAAGGAAAAAAAATTGTCCATTTTTTCAACATCCTCTTTGCTTTCAGATGAGAAAGGAAAGGGGGATGTTGAGAAGAATGCAAAGAGCAAACATCTTAAAATGCCAACAAGAGCCTTTTGGAAGCTGATTAGAACCATTTGTGTGTGGTCAACAAAAAAATTGGAGTTTGCAGAAAATGGAATGGAGACAACCTCTGCTCTGTTCTGAGTCACAGAACAGATGCCAGCGTTTCTTCTGACTTTACAACTTTTTCTTGGCCTATCCGGGCGAAAGACTGATTAAAAATGGGGGCTGAGAATGCTTGTTGAAAAACCTCCCAGATTGTAATCCTAGCACAAGGGCAAACTCAGACTTGCAGTAAATCATTCCTGGCTGTCTGGATCACTTATCGAATACAACAAGCAAAGACACCCAGTCACAGTCATAGGAAATCACACGTACAATGGCTTGCTCCTTGGAAGGGGCCTTTTGCCTTATATTCTGTGGGAAGCAGAGGGCAGAAAACAGACTATCTGAATTACAGCTGAAGGCAAAAAAAAAAAAAAAACAAGATTTTCTGTAAAAAAGCCATAGACATGGATGGAAAGAGATTTATCTTCTCCAAAACCATTTTTCCTTCAGTGGTGTCTTAGGTAAAACAAAATAAACCAAGAGGATTGAATTTCACTGGGAGAATGACTGTGAGGTCTGCTGTGCAAGCCAGAT
The DNA here is from genome assembly GCF_036417845.1 of Apteryx mantelli. Classification (NCBI taxonomy): domain Eukaryota; kingdom Metazoa; phylum Chordata; class Aves; order Apterygiformes; family Apterygidae; genus Apteryx; species Apteryx mantelli. The sequence goes on from NC_089987.1 coordinate 3,976,092, forward strand.
TTTCCAACCATACATTTAAAAGCGGTTACTCAAGTTTGGGTAAAAAAACACTTACCCAATTTCCGAGCAGTCTGTGAATCGTGAGGTTCTGTCAGAGATGCAGAGAAACAGAACGCTTATTTACAACTCACACGGAGATCTTTCCGAAGGACGACAATGTCAGGACTTTTTTGCTGCCCTCTTGACCTCTCCAGGGGGGTTGTGTTGCACTATGTTTTATTTTTCATCATCAGGGGCTTCAGTGAACATAAAATTCCTTTCCCCATGAATGCTCCCAAGAAAAATGGGCAGCCAAAACAAGCTGCCAAAGGTCTGCTAGGTGCAACAGCCATGAGCATTTTGAATTACTGGAGTGCCAGTTAATCAAAGGCAGCTCAAACTGGAAATATCGTGCTCATGGTAAATTTAGCATCCATTATATCCACTAGTAAAAGTAGCAGCAGCTGAAAACACTGAAGAGGGAAACAAACTCCAGAAATCAAGGAATCTCATTCAAGCGGTGTCCTCTATGAATGCCATAGGGTTAAAAAACTGGAAAGGATAGAACTGAGAGCTCAAGCCACAGGCAATACTGATTTACAGGCTGAGTGAGAGATCTGCTGCACACTGGGGAAGGGAGAGCTTTTTTTTCCGTTTGCTAGATTTTTTACAGGATTACAAAAGATAATCAGATTGCTACCACCTCAAGTAAAAGAAAAGATAAGAAGTTTAGCACCTAGAGAGCCTCCAAAACTGGTGGTAACAGTGCGGCCAGGACTTAATATTGATCCAAGATTCAGATCTTTCAAATTATCCATCAGGCTTGCTTAGTTTTTCATTAGCAGTTGTTAATAATTCAATCATGCTTGTTCAAAACTGAACCAAAATGCTATGTCTAAGCCCCTGACAGTCATTTCCATCCATGATACCTTATTAACCCCCCCAAAACAGCTTGTGTTTTTATCTGGCACAACAGTTTTCCTCCTATCACCTGCATCTCTATATGCGAGTCATATGCTCGCATTTATTTTTCTGATGGAATTCTTTTTCCTAACAAACCTGGTTTCTGTATTTAATCTGACTTTCAACAGCATCACCATAGATATTGTTTTTGTACTGAATGTTTGTAACTTTTTGGCATATCGTAATCTCTTGGCATGCCTCAATGCTTCTAAATGGTGCTAATATAAATCATTCTTTAGCCTTTTTCATCCAAAGTGCTTTATGACTTGATCTGAAACAACGCAGTTGCTCAAACTGTCTAGTGGTGTTGTAATGCTGCAAAGAAGGGAAAGAAACTCAAAACCTGAGAAGGGGACAGCATTCGCCCTCATCTTTTTTCCTTAGCTTTGCCACTAATATTTATGAATTAGCAACAGGGAAAAGCTAAAACTGTATTTATCATCCAAAACTAGGACAGTACTGTAACAGAAGAGCAAGATGGACATGGTTCACCTTTTCCTGAATGGGAACAATGCTGTGTTCTGGATCACTGAGCCTGTAGGTAACTCTGCTGTAGGACAGGATTTCCCAAAATATGGGATAAATGACATGAGAGACCTATTTACCCTGTGAGATCCATTATATGACCAAACTTCTCTAGGAGTTTGCACTTGATTCTTGAACTGCCTTAGAAATAATCATGAAGTTTTAAATTCCTCTGCTACAGACAGGAATCCAGCAAGGAGAAGTTACCAGATTAGTAAAACCTATTGCTAATGCCTCCCTAATCCCAATACTCCTTAAACCTTACCCTGCCCAAAGGCTACTGCAGTGCCACAGTGAACGTGCTCCTTGAGCCTCCTTATTTATTTAATTAATATTGTTACACAGGTTTATCTGTCCTTTCTCCTTTCTTTCTTCTTTCCATTTGTTACCACTGCAACCCAGGAATGCACTGATAGCTCTCCAGCACAGCAACTTTTATCAGATACACATCCCTTTTATTTGTGCACAGGCCCCCCTGTGTCAGACTTACCCTGCATTAGGTGGCGAGTAGAGAAGGGGAAGCCAGCCCATCACCACTGTACACAGACAGAGAGCTTCCACACTAACCCAGGACAGAACAGGGAGGGCTAAAAACTTATATCTCCCAGAGATGCCCCACAGGTAAGTCCACCTCTGCTAATTGTAAAGCTGCTTTCATAACACACTGGTGCAAACCACCGGTGACATTAATTTATGTCACTAATTAGCAAGAGTTTGGCATCAATGTGCATTACTGGTAGAGGCATCTACTGCACCTGGGGCCGGTTTGCAAAACAGTTGCTCCTTGCCAATAGGTGTCAAATGCTGATGTTAAGTAACATTAATGGGGCAGGGAAAGAAAGGGGTGGACTTACTCTGTAATTCCCAGCTGCCTAGAATTTAACTAGATCTTTATAAATTTGCTCAATTCACTCTTTGCAGTTTCTGCTAAAAGAGCTGTGGGAAAGTTTTGTTGTTGTAGGGTTTCCTCTGCCAGTGCTGAGTTTGTTTTTTTTGTTGTTGTTTTTTTAAATAACCTGAGACTTCTCTTAAGTTAGTGTTAGATATCTTCTCCAGGCTTTACTTATAATCAGCTCTCAGGAAGAAGGTGAAAGATTTACTTTCTCTTTCTTTCTGACAAAGAAAATCACTTCTGTTCTCTCTGTCACCAAGGAAATAGCTTTATTTTTTGAGCTGCGATGGGAGCAGTAAAATATCTGAAATCTTGTTTTTCAGGTTTTTGTTTTATGGAGAGAACTTTATTTTTCTTCCCAGCTTTAACCAAGCTACAGTAATGTTTTTAACAACCAGATAACCTCTTCAGTGGGGAATTTTTTTGTGTGTGTGTGTTAGAAAAGTGGGGAAAGGATTCAGCTATATCTATTTATCTTCACTGGAAGGAAAGAAATTAGATCTATTACAGTTCTTATCTTATCCTGTGTTGCTCAAACACATGCTACTGAGGGAAATTTCAGTTCAAGTAACATGCTAAAAGTTAAAGGGGGATAGCTGTGCTCTGCGGACTGGGATGAGATGGCCTCTCTGCGCATGTGAGTGTGTTTGCAGAGAGGTTACAAGCACAAGGCTGCAGCAGGAATAACTTCCAGTTACTGCTCTCCTTATGCAAAGAGGAAAGAAGGAGCTGCCGTTTCCAGTTTTTCCTCCTTTCCCAGTGAGAAGTTTGCTGTCTTTCTTCCTAGCTCACCAAGAGTGTGAAGAGCTGCCTCCCAGAAAATAAGACTAGTGAAAGCATCTACTTCCCTGGAAGTATTGCAGATAGGCTCACTGTTTGAAATGAACCCTAACAACCTCCTGCTCTCTTACTTTCTTCTCCTTGGCTATGAAATTTAGCTTATATTAAATAGACCTGTATTTGCAGTGATATAGAAAAGCATAAGTTTTGTCTGCTGTCTTAATTCTGCAATAAAAAAAACCCTCCAGCTTGTATATCCCAGATATGCCCAATATTGAAAAGGGAAATATTGGTGTGCTTTAAGATTGTGGCATTTATGCTACTTGCAGCATCAGAAGCACCCTAATCTATAGCAATACCTTCCCAGCCAGCAGGGTTTATCTGATATAACAACAGTTCGCTCTTCTGAGGACAGATATCTTTGTTGCTGCCTTACTCTGAGAGAAAAAAATATTTTGCTAAGACAGACATATTAAGTCAAGTCTCTGATGTTTTTTTGCTCACTTGCTGAGAATCCAAGAAACCTTGTTACTGCTGAGGGGGGCGTCACAGATACAAACTGTAGACTTATGCAAGTGGTTGAATAATTACAGATGGATTTCCAAATGTACCTCTTTTCTAATACTCTCTAGAATACTTCCTATTCTTCATATAGAATATTTCAGAGAAATGATTCTGGAGAAGGGTGAAAAGGGGATGAAGAAGTGGAAGTGAGGGCAGGATCCTTTACAGAAATTAAGACAACCTCTTCACAGCTCGAGAATGTTAATGTTTCTATCTATAGGGGAAAATGCATTTCACCAGCATGAGTTCTTCTCCTTTCTGACTAGTTGTTCTGTGGCATAATTTAGAATATGATGGAAAACTCTGAAATTCTGTGACATGAATGGATGATTTTCATAGATGAGCTGAGTTTTGGTTCTCAATAACGGCAAGCCCAAAGCAGAATCATGATCTAAATCTTCTCTGGAGGTCTAGGGGACTAATTTGTTTCCAACCAAAGTGCCCACAGGGGCTGCTGAAGCAAAAAGGACCATCTTCTCTGCCCTGCTGGTATTCCATTCCTCTGGCCCTGTTATCTTGATAAAAGGTGGATCTATAATCAGCCCCCTGTTGTATGTTGACTATGTTGGGTCTCAGCTTTCCCTTTAAGCCAGGAACCAGAACTGATGCCAATTTTAGCATTGACAAAGGTCTGAGCCATCACAAGTGGTGATACTTTCACAACAAATTTGACACCAGACACCAGAAAAGTTTGCCATGAGACGAGACCACCCCCTGCTCTGTGGACACAGATCTCTTTTAGGACTGTGGCAACCTCCATCTCACTGCAACTTCTTTTGCAGTAATAATGCTTTCCTACAAGGGGAAACTCAGCAAATGAGATCTGACTGTGGCGCACTGTAATGGAACTCAGGAGAGTGTGTCAGCATTTCCATGTTTATAAGACACCTGATGTAATGGTAATAAGATGCTAACATGAGAGTCCACCTCCATAATCTGCCAGCTGCTGGCTGCTCTATTCCTTTTTGGTTCGGAAGTTTTAACAAGATGTTTCTGGTCTGTAATCAATGTAAACTTCCCATACAAAATCTAATGGAATGTCCTGATTCCCCAATAAAACACTCAGTGCTTCATTTTCTGCCTAACATTGCCCTGCTTTAGTTAAGGCTCTGGAAATGAAAGCAGTTTCTAATCTTTCTTTCTCACGTAACATTTTGTAAAACAGGATGGAGCTGGCAGGTGAGATATCACCTATACACCAGCCACTGTGGTGGGAGTATGTTGGAATCAAAACGCATCTCACAGTCTTACCGACACCAGCAACATCTCAGGACTGTTCCCCATTGACACACACCTGCAAGTCAGGCTGCTCTAGTGCCAGAATCTGCCAAGGCCAGAGGGACTGAGACACCTGTGAAAAGTTATACACATGCATAAATCATTACAAATGAGGCTCTCAGTGTGTTCACAGATAACGTTTTTCAGGATTGTCCTTGTCACTGAAAGAACTAGTAATTAAACATCATTAAAAGTATTTAGGCAGAATTTATTATGGCATTCTTGCTTCCCTTTTTCTCTGGGAGGCATGCTAGCTTTTCCATAGAGCAATATGTTTAATGGCGTAGCCCAGCCTGACCTGCTGGTGTTTGCCCATATGCAAAGATGCATACCCCTATCTTTCGGAGGTGTGACCAAGAAAATCCTGAAAATAAAAGGTACAAATTCAGGAGTGATTTGGAAGGGAAATCAGTGGCATGTCAGGAATACCTGGTTGACCTAAACCACAAAGCTATATTTGCATTTGACTATTGCATGCTTTCATGATGAGGCTGTATACTGAGAAGTGTGTGCCCGAAGGCCTCAGCTGCCCATGGTATGATATCATACAGCTTCCCTGGGGAATAAGGCTTGCTCCTGGTGGTGGTTACAAATCCTATGAAATTTCCAGAAATGAGCAAGTTGATGCTGTGTTCCATGTCCCTGTTAAACTTATATTGTACTTGACAAAGTCATGTCCTTTTTAGACAGGTTTCCCGAAACAAGTTAGCTTTTATCCCTTCTCTGAGGGCTGCTCTCTCCATTCATCGGATACAGGCATGGAAATCCCGTGAACGCCACGAGGGTGCCTAGCAGTGATGCTCTCCCAGTGTGAGGTGTCTTAACACAAAATTGCCTTCTTTCTCCCGGGACTCAAACAAAGCAATTTGCCTTCGCAGTTTTGTCCCTTCTCTTGACTTGAACCCAGGCCTGCCAGCTGTGAATTCAATAGAAAGTGCTTACTTTCTACTGAAAGCTGCTTAATTGGCTGCTTTTCCTGCCTCTCCAGCCGAATTTGCATTAAAGAAAGACCTGCGATCTTTGGCATTCCCTATTTAAAACCCCATATATAGCATATAGAGCTGGCAGTTCTCTTAACGCCCACATCTGTCTCTGCTCGCCACAGCTGATTTATGTTTAATATCTCGAAGGCATGTGGTGCCAGTCCCACGTTGAGCTCTGGATTGTGGTGGTCTGTCTGTATTTGTTGAAATTGGGCCCAAAGAAGCTGGCTTGGAGCAGAGACTGCGAGGAATGTGAGCCAGTGGCCGTCCAGACAGCTCTGTCAGCAAGCTCAGGAAACTGGCTGAAAAATACTGGGAAGAGGCCCAGCTTTCAAACAACCTGTGGAGCTCTCATGAGAATGCACTGTTTTAAAACAGAAAGCTGAGTGATATTCTTAATTAACGATTTAAAAAAAATGAATGTTAATGATGCCCCTGCCCTTGCAGAATGCAAGGCATGTTCCCCAAATTACGGTCATCCCATAAGCAAACTTTGTACTCTAGCATGGAGACCACCTTTTCTTGCGGTGCACTGTTTTTCTTCCCAGGCAGAGATAAGGATGAGGACAGTGTTGGGCTTCCACAGCTCTGAACTGATGTGTGACTCTTTGCAACAACACTGGCCATATAGAGAAATCTTTTGCGAAAAGGTTGGCATTTGTGTGCATGTGCAGCCTGTCCGCTGCTATTTCCCATCAGTTACATCAAAGTTCATGGTGGGTTTCGCATGTTGATGTTGTCATCCATTAAAAAAAAAAAAAAAAAGGAAAGAAAAAGCCATCAGCACAAGCTCTTAGAGTCGAAAGGACAGCTTTATCTCCAGAATTAATGAGCTCCCACTTCTGGTGTTCTTATATCAGGGACTGGATACCTCCATGGCAGATTTGTTTTAACTAAGCACACACTGTATGGCTCGATATTGGAGTAACAGTGTGAAATACAAGAGTCTGTGTTGTTTCCTCGATGATCTAATGGTCCCTTTTGGTCTTAAATTTTATGAATTTAGTCCATGGATGGAATTTGGCATATTGTGTCAGTCACAGTCTAGCCTGAGAGAATGAATTACAACTTTTAATCATGAACAGGCACCTTGTACCCTATCTCTCTACACAGTTAAAATAGCAGTTAGATGCTTTCTCCTGAGAAATCTTTGTTGGGTTTTTCTTTTTTATTTATTGGGCATGTGATTGTGTCAGCATATCTAGAGCCTGAGAAATTGCACAGATTTAATATTGGGCTGTAATTCATTATATTTGAACATGTAAATCTATATATGTTGGGACAGTCTTGCATTTCTTTTTCAAATCATAAAGCAACTATCTGGTATGCTGACTTGGACAGAGATTACAAACAAAGATCATTTAAACCTGTGTTGCTGGGCTTTTTTTTTTTTTTTTACTGTCCATTTCATTTTAAAGGTTTTTATCTCACTCAAAAAGAAGTACTCAGAAGATCATTTTGAAAACACTGAAAGGGGCTTATAAAATATAAATTGTGAAATCCAAAAGCAAACTTGGTATGAGTAAACTGTTTTATTTAATTTGAAAATATTTCAAATGAATGGAAAGGGGTTTGTTTCTATGTTTAAAAGCTGATCTTATTTCATGTATCGGTTCTTTACAAACCTTTCTGAATGTCAGTGATGACATTAAGAAGGGGAGTAAACAGAAAAACGCACATTAAAATAAACTCTTGATAGTGACTCACAAAGGTTAAACAGGGTAAAGCTTTGCTCGTAATACTAGTTAGAGGCTAAAATTATGTGGCTCTCTAAAACTGTAACTATCGCTGCATTTCACAAAGATTATCTGTTAAATACATGCTTCTTTTGGTCAGCGGCTTGGTGACAATGACTTATGCCAACTGGCCTAGAAACCATGAAAATTAATGTAGACTTAGTCTTGATTTTCTGTTAAAAGTGTCTGTTTGAAAAGTGTGTGGGAGGGGGAAAGGAGAGGACTTCAGACATTTCAAGTGGAATGGAAATCCAATGTAACAGAGCGCAAGAATATTTAGTATCTATATTTAGTACCTGCTGATCCCCAAAGGCTGTTATATGGACAGGTATTGAATGCTGGCCTTGATGGGGAGCAGTGGAAGAAATTTCGTACAATTTAATAAGCTCTGGACAAGGCCTCAAATTACTACTCCAGAAACAAGGAATTGCAAAGAACTTCTGGGGTCCAGTTCCTGTTTTTAATTACTTTGCTCCTTACTCAGCTACTTCTGCAGGAAGTTTGTTCCAGAACGTCTTGCTGCCAATGGAAATGACTTAGTCTGAAGAGACAGTCAAATTCAGCGAGCTAATCATTCTCAGATCATTTCTTTTCCTCCTGAACTCTTAAATGCATTCCTGGCCAGCGTGTGCCATGTATGGCAATGTTGTTCTTTATCCGAAGATTTCTCCTTCCTCTCTGGCATTTTACCCTGGATGCAATCTCGGGGAACAGTCGTGTTCCTGCTCCATCTCTGCTTTGCTAAGCTAAAGAAGTCTCTTGTGAAAGCAGGACTTCCTTTTCCACTGAACATCCTTGTAGCTTCCCACTGCATTCATTCTAGCTGGCAAGCAGTATGCGAGGTGAGGACAAGCACCTTCCACCGTGGCATCCATACTTTCCTCTCCTCATTGCATTTATTAGAATTTCACCTGCTTCTTTCACGGACAAGTCACACTGGCAGCTGATAATCTTAATGAGAATGAGTATATATGTTAGGTTTCTCCTTTCCTCTGTCATTTCCTACCACAAATCCTGACTTGCAGAAATTCTCACTGTTACTCCCTCAGTGTATAACCTTATATCTTGCAGTTTTAAATTTAATCTCTTTTGTATTACTCCAACCTTCAGGATCCTCTAGTTCTTTCTGGGTGATATTCTGAGCCTCCTCTGTAATGATTAGGTCTCCAGACTTAATTTTGCCTCTTTGTCTAATTTTGTCTGCACTTTACTACTATAGTTGTTAATGAGAACACCAAATAAAACTGGTCTCAGGATGGATCTTTGGGAACTGCCTGTAGCCTCCCATCATCCAAAAAATCCAGGCAGTACAATCAGCTCCTGTTTAGCCAGTTTCTCACCAGATTGCAGTTTGGTGCAGGCTTCCATCTTCTTCACTTTAACCAGTTTAACCAAGGGCTTCCTATGAAGCACTACATTTTTTCTCACCTCTGTCTAGAGAATGCTTAAATATCAGGGAAAAACATCATGTCAGAATTACCTTGGGTAGACTTGCACCACGTTTTGATTCTTCTCTTTTTAATTGGTATTTATAATCATTCTCATTCTCATCCTTTTTTTTTTTTCTCTAAAGCTCTTCAGATTACTGAGGACAGCCACAGGGGATCTGTAATTGCTAAGGTCACCCCAGTTGGATAGATTTATTTATATCCTGGGTAATGGACTGTGCCAGTTCTACTACTTCTCTGGGTGATTTTTTTCCCTCTGTACACTGATTTCAGCATATTGAATCCTCTGAGTTTTCCTCCCACCTCAGATGTGGTAACCTCCATTCCTAGCCACTCTTTCCTATTAGCCGTCCAGCCTTTACCCCATATTCTATATACTCTTACTTACTGAAAACACATGCAATGTATTTATTTAATTTTGGGAGTTATACTTAGTTTCTTTTAATCTCAATGCCATCCTTACTTCATAGCATCCCCACGTCTTCTTTTCTTGTTCTCTTTTTATTCTTCTGGTTAAAGAACTTTTGTTTATTTTAATATCCTTTGCAAGGTCTAACTCAGCTTGACTTTTGGCAATTCTCACTTTACCTCTATGCTTGCTGACCTCTAAAATGCAGCTTCCTTTGCAGATTCATCTCTTTTTCCATTCTTTCCAGGCTCTCTACTTATCCCTGATATCCTCTATGAGGGGAGTCAGTTAGCTCTGGACCCTTCAAGTTTTTCCTCTCTTATTTGCAGTGCGAGTTCCCCATCAGTTTCCCACTTCTGGTGAACAGAATTTTCAAACATCCAGCAAATACACGTCACCAAAAGCTTTGCTTGAGCTGATTTGAAATAAAAGCAAGCAAGCAGACATGATGGCTGAAACTTTGGGGCAGTTATTTTCTTTCATTCATAGGGTCAGCTCACTGACTGAAAGTCAGTTCTAACTCTCAGTCTCCTCTTTTAGAAGGTCCTTTCTAAGTACAAGAGCAAAGATTAAAATAGATTTTCCTTTTGTGACTATCTCGTGAGGGAATCTATTGGTGATTGCATCTAGGAGTAATCAGGCCTTGCAAATACTAGCAGTGTTTGTCCTCTAATGTGTTTGTGGCAGTTACAGTCTCACATACTGACATAATTCCCTGTAGTGTTACCCTTTCTAATAATATTTCAGATCTTTACCCATACCATACTCTTAAATGGGAGTGATTTTCTGTGAATTAAAATATGTGGCACTACTTTGAGCTTAGTACTACTGTCATGATGATACGTAACGTGGTGGACCTTAAATAATGGATCAAGGTATTATGAGGGAATGAACTAGGATGTTATAAAAGAAATATAATAAAACTATCTCTGATTCAGGAACTAATCAACAAATCCTCCCAATTTCAGCATTAAAGTTGAGAAGAAACTTCATATGATCTGGCTGTTTACATCCACTGTAACTTGAGTTCCTGTGCTTAGAGAACGAACATGGTTACTCTCTAAATCTCACATGCACACATTTCTATAGTAAGGCCAGGCTGTATAATTAGTGGTTTCAGAGGTGCTTTCTCACTTCAGCAAAGAGCTGTCCCACTGCCTGAAAGCAGTAACAGCTTCCTTGCTGGAAAGAAAATTCTAAAAGATAGTCTAATGGCTTGATCCCTGTAAGGAAATAAAGAAATGAAGTTACTTGTTGCTTGCTTGAAAATACTCCTTCAAACCATTATTTAACCAAAAATTAAAGGTTTTAAATCAGTGAGTTTTTGTGAAAGGTGTCTGCTTTGGTGGGTGCCTTCATTTTTAATTAAAAGCTTGCAAACTTTCTGCAATATTGCCAACAAAAGCTGAGATGCCTTTTTAAAGTTATTTTTCACTTTTTGCATTATCCTTTTGCTTTTGTCGCAAAAGTTTGTAAATGCATGAGTAATTTTTAGGAAAATCAAAACTTTTCTTTTTTGCCCTTGAGAAGAGAATGTGCTCTTCCCCAATTTCTGCACTGGACTGTGCTCCATTTTTCTTTTCCAGTGATGCCAGTGCACACAGTGGTGAACAAAACAGGAACACACAGCCCCTGTCCTACAGAAACGCCAAATTGCAAATGAAGCGGAGCAGCTGAAACTCCCATTGAGATACATGAGAGCTGAGGTTGCACAATCATGACTTAATCCTATGTTACTATTTGTTTTATGCTTGCAAAATCTGAATAAATATTCAGAGATCATATTTATTCAGCATCTCTGCCACAGAATGTCGTGGGGGCCAAAAGAATGCATTCAGGAAGGGATTAAACAAATTAATGGTGGATAAGTTCACTGGTGGCTACTAAACATGAGATTCTGGATGCAATGTCTGGTTTGCTTAGTTCCTAAGCTGCTGGAAGCTGGAAGAACAAACCAGGGAAAGGATCATTCTGTTCTTGCCCTTGTTTTTAACTTTTTTTCCTTAAACAGTAACTGTTGGCTGCTACTAGAGCCAAGATATTGAGATAAGGCCATTGCGCTTTCCCAATATTCAAATTTAAATAGTCACATAATGCCGTGATAAGTCCAGAGGCACCTTTCATGCAAGCTAGTCATCTCCCTTAGTTCTTACTGCCCAGTTGCCTGGACCATAACATGGACTCAAGACTGAATAGCTGCATAATATTTTTTTATGATATAAATGTTTTCATTTGCTTTACCATGAAGCTCACTTGTATCCTCCTGTTAGCTCCAGTCTTGTAAGGTGACCTCTGAGTATACCAATGGGTTCCTTGCAAAGCCATGAAGTTCCACTTGAAGAATATGGGCATCACATCTCTTATATTTGAATCTTGCTTCTTTTTTTTTTTTAATCCTGGAAAAGATTGGTCTTTATTATTATTATTGTTCCAAATGACACATGTAATTTCAAAGTAAAAGTAACGCTGTCCTGCTGTATCTTCAGGCATGTTTGTATTTTCTCACGTCTCCTGAAACTCTGAAGTCTTCATATCAAGACAGGGTTCTTCAATCACACATAATTTTATCAGAAAAAAAATGATTCACAATAGCACAGTGGATGTCCTCCAAATCCCTTCTGACTTTGAAAATCTGTTACTGTAACCTTATTAGAAATAAATCACTTTTATCATTGCTCAGCCATGGAAGCGTTTATATGGAGGCACTTCCTGATTTTGACATCATCCAAATATTCTTGGAAGCTATCAATAAAGGGCTTGATCATCCAGCTGTTATTTGCCCCATTTCTTCTGTCTTACAACTACTTTACTAATTTTACTCTAACAGCTATCCTGGGATAGATTTCCCATTGTCCAACCAAGACAGCCCCATGACCATCAAACGTCACTTTTCAGCCTAAAATGATTTGATCTAAACATTAGTACGACAATAGGTTGTGGTGGAGTTCATTATGATTAGGTATAGTCTTGTCTTTTTCAAATAGTGCTCTTTAAGTTGCCTTTGAGAAAGCGTTAAAGGAGGTGAGTTTGGCATTGATGTCTCTTCTTTTCTCTATAAATCAGAAGTGGTGTTGCCACTGAGCCCCATTCAAGAAGCATCAAATTGAGCAAGGTGTAACTAGAAAGTTGTTTTGGAGAAAAAAGGCCAATTTGTCATTGGTGGAGAAAAATATAAAAATTTCTATGAAGAATTTCCTACAAACATTTTGAGTGATACATTTTTGAAATATGGAACACTGCTTTTGTTTATTTGTGTTTTCAAAATATGCCTATCCATTTTTTTCCAATCATTTTGAAAAGATATCGATCCCAGGACTACATTCTTCACTATTGCAACTTGATCAGCTAAAAGGAAGAGGCAAAATCCAGACCCAGTGGGACTTGAGCAATATTGATAAGAAAACAATGGTAGATACCAACTACCTGATATAGTAGTAGTAGTTCTTAGAAAAGAAAACAAATAAGAAAATGTCATTTGCAGCCAGCCCACATGATCCTGTATCTCTCTGTATATAACGGTTTCATGATTATCCCTGAAATATATAAATGTTTGCAGTATTTTACTTAAATTATTAAAACTGCTTTCAGAATATATAATGAGTAAGTTGGTTTCTGGTTTACCAAACAAAAACAAAGCAGGAAGAAACCCCTTCTTTTTTTAACTGACTAACATCTAGCCAGACAAAACTGGACTGGCAACCACAAAATATCATTATAATCAAATCTGATATTAACAAAGATTTTTTATTTGTTAAATACCACTGGTATTTTTGTGCCCACCAGCAGATAAAAATTAACAATAAATACCTAATAGTTCCTGAAATATGTTCTTCTGTTGGCTCATGGAGTATCTATGAGCAGTTTGCAATGTCCTTGAATGCATTTGTTCTCCTAGTTTATTTGATAGCAATCTACATGGATTTTTTATTCCATCAGCTCATAAATCTGTTCAGAAATGCTGAAATTAGAACTGTGTTGCTCACTTCTGATAAACCATATAGTATTTTTCGCTGAAAAACTGCAAGGATATTTGAACACACAAATTTAAGGTCTGGTTTCTATAATACCTTGCAAATTGCTTTCCACAAATATTTTCCCAGTAAACTTCAATTCTTATAGTCCTTTATTAAGCAAAGTGCTTAAGGATTTATTTAGATGCTGAAATGTTTTGATGAGCAGGAGATGGACTTAAGAACATGCTTAAAGTTAAGTACATAGGTAAATAGTTTGCTGAATAAGCCCAGATGATTGCAAAGTGTGGGTTTTTTCTTAAATTCAAATCCACAGAAATATTTTGCATTAATTTCCCATATGGTATCCGGACAAGGAAGAAGGGAGACAGCACAGTCTACTGTGCCTACAAATAAATACTGTAAAGAAGGTTTCATGCTCCGGATCCATTCTTAGCACTGACAGATGATTTAGGGAATAGGGAGTCTGGCAGGTTTTGGCACCCAGGGGTTCAGCAGGCTCAAGGGACTGCCTAAGCTTTGCTGACCATTAGTAATTACCTGGCAGCCACCAATAAGGAACATTAGCTTGATCCAAAGAAGATGCATGCAGAGATTTATAGATATGTTCAATAAGACTTATTTAAAACAATGGTCATATGCATAAAATTAAGATTACTTAGATAACTTGCTTAACTGGGACCTAATTGTGTGGCTAATTACCGTGCTTCCCAATGCCACTACTATATAGCTTCCATATCACTGCACAGGAGCCATAAAATCGTGCTGTTGCTAAATGAATGTTAGCCAGTAAAGTAGGATTTAGCTTGATGGCCTTGGGCCCACTAATGTCATCCTCATTCAGGCAAGCTTTCTGTTGACTCCAAGAGCGTTTTGCCTTAATAAAAGAATAATTAAGAGCTTCAGGATCAGGCCCCAGGCTGCTTCCAAACAGCACAGTGAACCTTTTCTAATGACTTTGTTGTACTTCCCCTCCGCCAGAAGTTTGTTTTGCAGCCCCTTGGTGGAAAGAGAGCAGGAGAAAAGATTTCTTTCCAGAAAATGAAAGATTCCTCTAATCCTTTTACAGTCTGTCGTGCTTGAAGCATAGCGGCTCAGAGATTCTCGTGCTGCTGCTCCTAGAACTGGGCAATGGTTATTCACTGCTTTCCTTTATTAAATTGGAGACTTTGGTGGGCTGCTCGAAAAAAAAAGATTGGAAAAGGGGTACCAGGGAGGGGGTGCTGAGCGCGTGAGAGAACCACATGTTAAAGTTGCCTGTGTATAAACAGCAAGCTTTCTGGCTTGACATTTATTGAAAAAATAGATCTTACACTGTATCCACCCAACACCTGTTGAGAAACACTGACCCCATTACAGAGGTTGGATTTACACTGGCTCTGTATAACACCCTATAAAGGAGGCCACTGGTGCAAAAGATTAAAGAATGCTGTTAAGTAAGTTGTTTTATTTCTTTTGAGACTGAAAGAAAGCTGCAAAGTGAGAGAAAGCTTTCCTCGGTTATTTACTCTTCATTACTGGGGATCTTGAAGGGCCTTATATAAACTGCTCTAGTCGGGTCATGACAACACTTTATAAGGTGCAAATGTTGAGGTGGAGCCAGTGCTATACTGTAGGGGAAGCAAATGGAACAGTCCCTCCCGACTAAATGGAAAGTTAGTGCTAATAAAAGCTCATGACTTTGGCATGGCTTCCAAGGCACAAGGGGCCTATGAACAAGGGTTTGCACTAGTCCTGTAAAGTCCCGAGCAAGTGCCTGAGTACAGCATATGGTTGAAGACAGTACACAGTACAGTTGGTGCCTCTGGTGAAGTTTCTCCACGTGAACTTCATAAAGTCCTCGTTGGAGCTAAAAATCATATGTTTGAGGGCTGGGGAAAATTCCCTTCTTTTTTACTAGCTGCTTTATAATGAATAGCCCATTTCAAGGAATGTGTGAGTTCCTATTAGGGCTGAGTGAATGTTGCAAAGTATTTTCAGTCAATGTGTGTCCCAGTTTTCAAACAAATGGCTTTCTGTGTATTCGTTCCCCTCTGCTCTCTGCCTTCCCCAGCCATTTGTGAGATCTGGTTCTACCTCTGCAAATGCTCATGGAAATGGCTCTCCTGCTTTGACCAGCTGTGGGCTAAGGCTTCATCTGCTCCTGACTCCCTTTTCACTCTGCGAAATATTGGTCATGATGGGAACCTCAAGTGTTTTGGAGGAGAGCAAATGGTCTGGAAGCTGCAGCAAGGCTTTCAAGGGGTCGCGGACACTGCGTAATTGCATCCAAGTTGGGTGGAGGATTGACTGACCCAGTCATAGACTATTGGGGCTTGAATGTAGTGCCTGGAGACATCCTGAAATATATGAGACACCTACATAGGACTGCCAGATTTGATACAGAATCTATGGGGGCCCATGTCCCTCGGGAATAACTGTTGAGGCCAGGGAGGCCCCTGAAGACATATCAAATGACATTAAATACCCACTTGTGGGTCACTAACTTGAGCCTTTAATTATTCTCTGTCCAAAAGTTGTCTGAAAGTGTTGAGGATCAGAAAATCCCCAGCCGAAGAATATAAACAGAAAAGAAATGTGTCCACTGCTAGAGAGAGGAAAAAAGGAGGCACAGAGGTAGGAGGTGTTTGCTTTCATCAGCAATGCTGAAAGACTTTGGAGTGGGGAGGACTCTGACAGGAGACTGTGTTTCACTCAGTCATCATTTAGCAGAAATCTGCAGCTCTACTTCAGAATAAGCTCCTTGCTTGGAGCAGATATTATGCAAAGCCTAAGTTCCTTTCTCTGTCCCATGTGTCTGAAAAATGGGACCACAGCTAACACAAGGTCTCAAAAAGCGCACAAAGCAGTTCAGATGCCCTGGGAGGTTCTCTACTGGCTTTGGGGTGTCTCACATTTGAGCTGCAATATGTTGCATCAAAAGGGCCACTTTAGGCAATTAGTTCCTGTCCATCCCCCCGGTCACAAATGCTCTATCCTGCTATGGTCCGAGATTGATGGACTTTGGGCAGCAGATGTCAGGGTGTGAGAAATTCTCCCTTTATCCAGAGGCTCTTTGAGACAAACTTTTTCTCACCCCACCCTTTCCATGGCTCTGTTTAGACGCAAACACAATTTTTTTGTAGGAATAATTCCTTCATGGCCAGGAAGCATACAGTCAGTAAGACTTTTTTTAATCAGTTTAGTCCCCCAGGGATGGGAGTAGGCCCTTATTTTCCACATAGAGATGTATGGCCAGCATGTGCTCTGCATTGCAATATAGTCAGAGCAGCTGTGTGAAGCTTACAGAGTTGGGTTCCTTGTGCATTTGGAGAACTAAGCCCTGCAGGTTCAGTTAATAGGTTTTGGAAATGAACCAAGGCCTGACGATCCCCAGGCTTGTTTTAAGCAAAGGAAGGTGGCCACTGGAGAAGAATGAGACCTGCCAGGGTCTTAATGCAGCTGGGGACACACAGTGAGACTCTGAAAAGCCTCAAGTCTGGAACCTGTATTCCAATGGCTTCAAAGCCAAAAAGTCACATTGCTGGGACAATAAACAAACAAGAACGATCTGTGCAGATGAATGCCTTGTTTTTTGATTTGCGTGGAGCTTAAATCCGTATGTCTCCCAAATCACAACCCCCAGCATTTAGTTAAGTTCTTTAATGAGAAAGATGAACAGCAAAAATTTTCACAAAGCAGAAGGGTGGGATTAATAGTAGAGAGAAAAAAAAAACACAATACTTTTCAGACACTTAAGGGCCCATTAAGTTTAAAAGTTTTTCCATTACTAATTTCAGTTAATTCACCTCTTAAACAAATAAAGACCTTGGTTACTAGGATCAAAGGCTGGTGCTTCAAACTAAGGCAAATTCTCTTGAAGTCACAGATTTGGAAAAAGGCCTAAATACACAGTGGGGAGCCGGTGATGCAGAAGGACAGGGAAGGTGAGCATCATGACAGCTGACAGGGAAGACAGACCTGGTACCGCACCCCTCTTCACCTTCCATGTGAAGCATCGACACGCTCCCGTGTTGTTTTGAACACACCGCGATCCAGGACAAATCACAGGGATATTTGCTGGCTGCTGTTTGATTAGGTGTTTCTGTTCCCATCCTTCCCTTTAAGCCTCTGCATTTTGGCTCTAGCAAAACCCAAGTTGAGAGCAAGATGTACTCAGTTGTTGACGACTGATGACTAATTTGGGGTGAAAAGTCCTGCATAAGGAGTTTTCCACCCATGAACCTAAATCCTCCACTCTGGCACTACTTCTCTTAAAAGAAGTCCATTCAAAACTTAGATTTCAGGAAGAACTGACTGAGCAAGAGGAAACAGGGATGCTTGTTGAATGTTTAATTATTGTATCTGTACAAGGAGGAAAAGACGAGCAGGGGGAGGCAAGGAGGACAGAACAGAAATACTCTGGGACCACTGGGAAAAACACAAGTTTTTATTTATCAACTCTATTTACTTAAAATGCATCCAACTGGAATGCTAGGTGCAGACACAAAAATTAAAATAGAAAGCATCCTGGGCCAGGCTCTTAGAGAACGTAAATTGGCACAGAGTTCCCATGGCTTCCAGCAAAGTCCGACGCATTTACACCAGCTGCACTCAGTTGCTCTTCGTTAAATCAAATAAAGTCAGCTCCACCACTGCCGTTGATTTTGCAAGGAGAGAGGGAGAAAGAGATGAAGTCTCTGAGGTACCTGTGAGCTAAACCGTTCGGGGCACGACGGGTCTGAACTGCAACCGGAAATGAATTGGAAGCCAACGTGGGTCAAGGAGCACAGGTGTGCTCCAGATATGAGAAGTGCTACTAAGCAAGTCAGCAGCTGTACTCGGCTTGCCACGGTTCCTGGGTGGTCCAGAGGTGTAGTCCCATGTAGGGCTCGTTGCAGTAAGCCAAACCCATGCCTCCTGGACCTACTATTGACTCCAGGGAAGCAAGTTCAAGTGGGGTCACCAGAAAGAATACGGTCATTGAGTGGTAACAATGCATACAAATTACCAACAGACCATAAAAGTCAGCCTCAGTCTGTTAAAAATGCTGGAAATGCGAGCAAAAAAAAAAAAAAGAAAAAAAAGAAAAAGAGTAGAGTTAAACTTCAAGTGCCCAAAAGGTGATATTGAGGCCATTCTTAAAGTTGGCATGATATTTGTTGCACATTATTTATACAGTATTTAATGGAGGAATCCCAAATTTCATTACGACACGGATTAATCCCATGCTGAGGGGCCAGGCTGTGATGGACCTCCATGGCGCACCAAGAAAGCCTCCAAGACTGCAGCAGGCCTGGCAGATTTGGTTGATCACACATGGCCAGATCTGCAACGGGAAATACATTTTCTCTCATCTCAAACAGGCAGGAGTCTCTGGGGAGACTGGAGGTGGAGAAATGCTGTTTTCCGCAGGAGCCTGGATTATCAATCATGTTTTAGGATCACCTGGGTATTTCCACCAATTTATAAATACTTTGTCTTTCTCCTAGCAAGGCTCTTACTCTTGCAGTGGGTTGCTGGAGAGTTTTTCACAGGGAGCATGTGGACATTTCTGGAGTAATCATCTGTTACAGAGGTGCTAGTGGCTGTGAAGAACTGAGACTGGGAGACCCAAATAGTGCTTTCCAAAATGAAGCCCTCTTGTTTTCAGGCAAAGCAAAGTGGACTATTTGAAACTGAACAAAAGATGTAATAAATAGAATATTTACGTTACAGAAAAAGCTCAAATGAAATTATGGTCAGTGCACATTTGATCAATTTTGCCTGCTTAATGCACCTTTATTAGCTGAAGATAAGAGCCAGCCGACTGCACTTGCAATAACACAGTCACAGAAAAATGCCCCAGTGAACTTTCCCTGCGATAACATCTTCGATAATCTTTCCGGTGTTAAATAAACAGCCAGAAAGGAAAACAAGAATGGATCCAAACACTCATTTCTCCCTGGCAGTTGTGTTTTGGGGAGTGGAATGGTTCTGGATGGAGGATCCTACACATGGCTTAGTTAATGGATCATGATATAAGTGAAAATCTTCCTGAACAGGAATTTTAAAATGACGGCTCAAAGCAGAGACTTTCTTGTCATAATTTATGGGTTGAATGATTGCTTAAGGAGTGCAAATAATCCTTCACAGACACAGTTGCCAGGAGCCCATTGACATCTGTGGAAATAGGCATTACAACCACGAGAGCTGGATTTGGCCTGAGGCAGATATTAGAGAAAGGTGGCTACATGTGGTAGTGGCTTTAAGGAAACTATTAGCTGAGGAAGCAAGTCACAATTTTCTAATTTTATTAGTATTGGCCAGATCTAGGAGTTCTCACCTAGACTTTAACTGGCCAAAATTTCTCTTGAAGTCAGTTGGAATTTGCCCGAGTTAGGGGCTGTGTAACAGCTGAAAAAGGTCTTCAGGAGTAAAACCCACTGTCCTTTATTGTACCAGATGCTCTGATTAAGTGTCAAGAAGTTCCTACAGGGCAGTTTATAGGCATGTAAAATATACGGGTTTGTCAAGTTGTACAACCACCGTGGCTGACAGTGAACAATATTTTCCCCTGCATCTGAACACTATTAAAGGCAGAAAAGAAGACAGAACCATACTTTAAAATGTGAAGCAGAAGCAAAATATGATGGCGACATCTCTGGGTCTGCCAACAACATTAAAAACACATATTTTGTGTTTCGCCTCCATTTCTACCATTTCCCATAAGAAAAAAACGTTAAATTGTTCTGGCCCCCATGAAAAATAGCAAGCTAGACAGCTAGATCTCTTCTTAGGGGTGAAGGCAGAGAATATGACCTTCATGAAAATTAACATTTTGAAGAGCAAGAAAAGTAATCCTTGTTCTTTCTTTTTTACAGGATTTCACATTTTTAATCTTTGTGATCAAAAAGTTGATTCTCCAAACAGTACCTTCAAAGAGGAAGGGACTGAGAGCATGTGGGAAGTAATCTACGCCCAGGATCCTTCAAGTACTAAAGGTAAGTTTATCTGCAGGCGGAGTTTGCTCCTTCGTAGGCACATTTGTAGAAGGGGACAGCACATGAGGTCCTCAATATACTCAGTCCTTTCAGGGATTCCCTCTGAGTTGGAGGTGAGTTAAGGTTATAGTCATTTACGACAGAGCCAAACTCATGAACTTTCTCTCAAGCAAGATGCCCAAGTGAAGACTGCTATCCATTTTTAAAGGAAGGCTCCAAACTCAGAAACCTGCATCCCATTTTTTTAAAATAAAAGCACAATGATAAATGTCAATTTGAAAATGAAGAAAACTAATCAGAAAGTGGGAAATTGGAGCAAAATCTGGAGAAAAGATTGGGTGAAAATTATCAAGAATTTCTTTTTTTCTCACTGAAAGCAGTTATAATTTGGTGTCTCCCTGGAAGCCACTTATATCTGACATTTGGGGGCCTTGGAAATTGGTCAACAGTAAATCCAAATAAACAAATTTTGAAGGAAAATGTTATGGGTACATTTGGGATTTGTGATGAAATTTTTTAAAGACTTTTAAATAATGTTAGGCACAGTTTCAACTCCTTTGAGCTATACTACTCATACCACTTTTATGCTTGACCTAAACAGCTGTTTGATAGCTTATATTTCAGCATGTTTTATGCACTATTTTTTTTCATTTCCCCATAGATTTTGGTTATCAAAACATCAGTGCATGTGTTTTGATTTAAAAAGCTAAAATGCTGGTTTACTTTGGTTATTTTAAATGGTTGAGCCTTGTTTAAATATGTGGAACTTTCCTTTTCTATGGAAAACTGTATGAAATTAAGAGTGTTCTCACCTTGGACTCTCTAAGCTTATATATTAAGATTTGGGTGTTAGTCATGCATAAGTATTATGTGGGTATACACATACACATATATATATGTATATATATGTATGTGTGCGTGTGTGTGTGTGTGTGTATGTATATGTGTATATGTGTGAATAGAGGAGAAGAGCCATAACATTTTGGTAATTTCCTAGCAGTAGAAGTGATAGGCTATTTCTTTAAGTCTTTTATTGGGATCTTTTTGGGGGCTAAGGTGTGAAATTTGGCAGCTCACTGTATTTTCTGACAGACTGCTGAAGATTGGCTAATTAGAAATCATGTTTTATTCCAAGTCAAACAAGCTGAGGCCACTAAGTCTTCTTAGGATGTTTGTCTGAAACATTTCAGTGAGCCTTAATATTTTCAGAAAGAACAATATTATTAACCCATGTTCACAAGCGCGGTGCTCGTGTAAAGCACTTGCTGTAAAGCAAAACTGGTATAAAATCTGCTTTATGTGAGCGATCAGTCTTCACAATCCTTCCAGCCAGGAAATAAAGCCCAGACCACATGATTTGTTTGTTATTTATGTAAGTGATAACACTGATTTAAATGCAGAAGCTGGCTTTTTAGCAAGGTCCTGATGGTTTATTCAGTTTCCCAGCTGGGGTGATTAAGGTTAAAGGATTTCCCAAAGGTCACAAAATTCAGTGATGCATCAGCCCCGGTAAAAGCCCCCATCCTCCGCCCCCCGGCATTCAGCCTGCTCCTCTGTGCTCTAACAAGCACCACACCACTTCAGCTGAGGACAGGATTTTGGCCTAGACTTCCTGACCTTATTAATTTCAAAGCGCTCTTCGGCTAAATATATACTGCAGGCTTCATGAATCCACATTCTGGCCTGAGAGATCTGGGGGACAATGAAATAATTTTCCCCAAAGAAATGATGGAAGCCTCATAACTCACACCACGCAGAATTGAGTCTGACAAAGCATGGGAGAATATGATAGTGTGAACAGTTACTTTGGCAGAAGGAGTCAGAGCAGTTGCCTTAACAGGCAGCATGCTCTCGTGCACCATTACTCACCCTGTGGTCTGCGAACCACTGGTGGTCCATGAGGCATCAGAACAAGGCCCACAAAATGATTGCAATTTTTTTATATTAAAAAAGCACGTTCTAAAACAAAAATAAATGGAAGAGGAGGAAATGCAAGCCCAGAGCACTTAAAATTCAGCCTCATTTTTATTTGGTTGTAAAGAAAAAACCTCACAGCAGCACCGCACAAGATGGTCCTTAGATTTTATTTCCTGCAAAAATGAGGTTGTCCTTGGATTAAAAGATGCTGAAAAGCACTGCAGTGGTGGGTGAAGACCAAGGCTGGAATGAAAGCTGGAATGGAGGCCTTCTGCTCTCCTCCTACCACTAGGCACTGGGAGTGATATCAAGCTTTTCAAATGATTGGGCTTGTGTCATTTCTGAGTTCATGTCACAGTGCTGAGTATAATATTACATCAGTTTTGGGAGTCAAGAGTTTGCTTTCTTCTCATCATGGCTGCTTAATTTGGCTTGTCACTTGTACAACTTCTTGTGGCTCTATTTGCTTCTTGTAAAATCAGGAACATTTTGGTGATGGTCACATCCTCCAGCTGTTCTGAGGACTGTCTAAATAGTGCAGAGCATCTGAAAATGTCTGGGATACTGTTGGAAGGTCTCATCCAATCATGCTGCCTGAATCTCTGGTGCATCACAGCCCTTTAATATTATGAACAATGCCGGCCAAAAGTTTCTGGCAAAACTGGATTTGGTAGGCAAGGGATGCGTACTGTGAAAAGTGAGATTATTGTGAAAAGGAACTTTGACAATTTTTACTGCCACTAAGCTTTGCCACAAGAAGACTAAATAATAATTTCATAAATTGTGAGGTCTACCTGGATTCATAATAGCAAAGCAGTGGGGAATATCCTAAAGTATTTTAAGAATGAAACAAGACTTTAACTGGAGGAAAGCAGACAGGACAATTGTCTGTCCCTGAGATCAGCTGTTCTTATTCATTCAGTGCTGATACTGAAGCCACACAGACAAATATATGCATTTTTTCTGCTGGGAACAGTTAGCCAGAATAACGTCAAAAGAATGAGATAATCCGCCATCCTTTCAGATCAGAGCTGTCTGATTCCTTAAGCTCTGTACATTAGTATACTAGCTGATGATATTCAAGGGTCTATAATGTCATGGCCACTACGGAGCAATGCCGAGGTGGCCTCGAATGCTATTTGCATTCTCGAGATGTGTGGTCTGTACCATGCAGGCTTAAGAATGTTCTTAATGGAGTATATGTTAGCCTTAAGCATGTTTTATTTATTCTGACCATTTAAATCACTATCTCTTTTTGAACATAGCCATTTTTAATAGATTGTGGAGATCATT